>NC_069499.1:611364799-611694799 GCF_027579735.1 Bombina bombina | reverse complement strand
TCTCCCCCTCTCTTTTGCTCTCTCTCCCCCCTCTCTTTTGCTCTCTCCCCCCTCTCTTTTGCTCTCTCTCTCCCCCTCTCATTTGCTCTCTCTCTCTCCACCTCTCTTTTGCTCTGTCTCTCCCCCTCTCTTTTGAGCTCTCTCTCCCCCTCTCTTTTGAGCTCTCTCTTTTGCGCTCTCTCTCCCCCCTCTCTTTTGCGCTCTCTCTCCCCCTCTCTTTTGCGCTCTCTCTCCCCCTCTCTTTTGCGCTCTCTCTCCCCCTCTCTTTTGCGCTCTCTCTCCCCCTCTCTTTTGCGCTCTCTCTCCCCCTCTCTCTTGCGCTCTCTCTCCCCCTCTCTCTTGCGCTCTCTCTCCCCCTCTCTTTTGCTCTCTCTCTCCCCCTCTCTTTTGCTCTCTCTCTCCCCCTCTCTTTTGCTCTCTCTCTCCCCCTCTCTTTTGCTCTCTCTCTCCCCCTCTCTTTTGCTCTCTCCCCCTATCTTTTGCTCTCTCTCCCTCCCCCTATCTTTTTCTCTCTCCCCCTATCTTTTTCTCTCTCCCCCTCTCTTTTTCTCTCTCCCCCTCTCTTTTTCTCTCTCCCCCTCTCTTTTGCTCTCTCTCTCCCCCTCTCTTTTGCTCCCCTCTCTTTTGCTCTCTCTCTCCCCCCTCTTTTGCTCTCTCTCTCCCCCTCTTTTGTTTTCTCTCTCCCCCTCTTTTGTTTTCTCTCTCCCCCTCTCTTTTTTTTTCTCTCTCCCCCTCTCTTTTGCTCCCCCTCTCTTTTGCTCTCTCTCTCCCCCTCTCTTTTGCTCCCCCTCTCTTTTGCTCTCTCTCTCCCCCTCTCTTTTGCGCTCTCTCTCTCTTTTGCTATCTCTCTCCCCCTCTCTTTTGCTCTCTCTCGCCCCCTCTTTTGCTCTCTCTCTCCCCCTCTCTCTTGCTCTCTCTCCCTCCCCTATCTCTTGCTCTCTCCCCCTCTCTTTTGCTTTCTCTCTCCCCCTCTCTTTTGCTTTCTCTCTCCCCCTCTCTTTTGCTTTCTCTCTCCCCCTCTCTTTTACTTTCTCTCTCCCCTCTCTTTTGCTCTCTCTCTCCCCTCTCTTTTGCTCTCACAGCAAAATGTACAGCAATGGTTAGGAGCTTGCTAATGCATATATATATATATGTGTATGTGTGTGTGTGTGTGTGTGTGTGTGTGTGTATGTATATATATATATGTGTGTGTGTGTGTGTATATATATATATATATATATGTGTGTGTATATATATATATATATATATATATATATATGTGTGTGTGTGTATATATATATATATATATATATGTGTGTGTGTGTATATATATATATGTGTGTGTGTGTGTGTGTGTGTGTGTGTGTGTATATATATATATATATATATATATATATATATATATGTGTGTGTGTGTGTGTATATATATATATATATATATATATATATATATATATATATATAGATATGTTGTGTGTGTTTTCTTTTGCGCTCTCTCCCCCCTCTCTTTTGCGCTCTTCCCCCCTCCCTCTCTTTTGCGCTCTTTTATCCCTCTCTCTTTGCTCTCTCCCCCTCTCTTTTGCTCTCTCTCTCCCCCCTCTCCTCTCTCCCCCTCTCTTTTGCTTTCTCTCATCCCCCTCTCTTTAGCTTTCTCCCCCTCTCTTTAACTGTCTCTTCCCCCTCTCTTTTGCTTTCTCTCTCCCCCTCATCTTTTGGCTCTCTCTCTCCCCTCTCTTTTGCTTTCTCTCTCCCCCCTCTCTTTTGCTCTCTCTCTCCCCTCTCTTTTGCTCTCTCTCTCCCCTCTCTCTTTTGCTCTCTCTCTCCCCCTCTCTTTTGCTCTCTCCTCTCCCCCCTCTCTTTTGCTCTCTCTCTCCCCCTCTCTTTTGCTCTCTCTCTCTCTCCCCCTATCTTTTGCTCTCTCCCCCTCTCTTTGTTCTCTCTCTCTCTCTCCTCTCCCTCTCTTTTGCTCTCTCTCCCCCCTCATCTTTTGCTTTCTCTCTCCCCCTCTCTTTGCTCCTCTCTCTCCCCCTCTCTTTTGCTTTCTCTCTCCCCCTCTCTTTTGCTCTCTCTCTCCCCCTCTCTTTTGCTCTCTCTCCCCCCTCGTCTTTTGCTCTCTCTCTCTCCCCTCTCTTTTGCTTTCTCTCTCCCCCCTCTCTTTTGCTTTCTCTCTCCCCCTCTCTTTTGCTTTCTCTCTCCCCCTCTCTTTTGCTCTCTCTCTCCCCCTCTCTTTGCTCTCTCTCTCTCCCCTCTCTTTTGCTCTCTCTCTCCCCCTCTCTTTTGCTCTCTCTCCTCCCCCCTCTCTTTTGCTCTCTCTCTCTCCCCCTCTCTTTGCTCTCTCTCTCTCTCCCCCTATCTTTTGCTCTCTCCCCCTCTCTTTTGTTCTCTCTCTCTCTCCCTCTCTTTTGCTCTCTCTCCCCCTCTCTTTTGCTTTCTCTCTCCCCCTCTCTTTTGCTCTCTCTCTCCCCCTCTCTTTTGCTTCTCTCTCTCCCCCTCTCTTTTGCTCTCTCTCTCCCCCTCTCTTTTGCTCTCTCTCCCCCCCTCTCTTTTGGCTCTCTCTCTCCCCCTCTCTTTTGCTCTCTCTCTCCCCCTCTCTTTTGCTTTCTCTCTCCCCCTCATCTTTTGCTCTCTCTCTCCCCCCTCTCTTTTGCTCCTCTCTCTCCCCCTCTCTTTTGCTCTCTCTCTCCCCTCCTCTTTTGCTCTCTCTCTCCCCCTCTCTTTTGCTCTCTCTCTCCCCCTCTCTTTTGCTCTCTCTCTCTCCCCCTCTCTTTTGCTCTCTCTCTCTCTCCCCCTATCTTTTGCTCTCTCCCCCCTCTCTTTTGTTCTCTCTCTCCTCTCTCTCTCTCCCTCTCTTTTGCTCTCTCTCCCCCTCTCTTTTGCTTTCTCTCTCCCCTTTCGTTTGCTCTCTCCCCTTCCTTTTGCTCTCTCTCTGTCTCTCCCCCTCCCTTTCGTTTGCTCTCTCTCTTGCGCTCTCTCTCTCTTGCGCTCTCTCCCCCCTTTCGTTTGCTCTCTCCCCTTCCTTTGCTCTTCTCTCTGTCTCTCTCCCCCCCTCCTTTCTTGCTCTCTCTCCCCCCTCTCTTTTGCTCTCTCATCTCTCTCTCCCCCCCTCTCTTTTGCTCTCTTCTCCCCCCCTCTCTTTTTGCTCTCTCTCTCCCCCTCTCTTTTGCTCTCTCTCTCCCCCTCTCTTTTGCTCTTCTCTCCCTCTTTTGCTCTCTCTCTCCCCTCTCATTTGCTCTCTCTCTCTCCACCTCTCTTTTGCTCTGTCCTCTCCCCCTTCCTCTTTTGAGCTCTCTCTTTGAGCTCTCTCTCCCCCTCTCTTTTGAGCTCTCTCTTTTGCGCTCTCTCTCTCTCTCCTCTCTTTTGCGCTCTCTCTCTCAGCCCCTCTCTTTTGCGCTCTCTCTCCCCTGCTCTTTTGCGCTCTCTCTCCACCCCCCTCTCTTTTGCGCTCTCTCTCCCCCTCTCTCTTGCGCTCTCTCTCCCCCTCATCTTTGCTCTCTCTCTCCCCCTCTCTTTTGCTCTCTCTCTCCCCCTCTCTTTTGCTCTCTCTCTCCCCCTCTCTTTTGCTCCCTCCCCCTATCTTTTTCTCTCTCCCCCTATCTTTTTCTCTCTCCCCCCTCTCTTTTTCTCTCTCCCCCTCTCTTTTGTTTTCTCTCTCCCCCTCTCTTTTGCTCTCTCTCTCCCCTCTCTTTTGCTCCCCTCTCTTTTGCTCTCTCCTCCCCCCCTTCTTTTTGCTCTCTCTCTCCCCCCTCTTTTGTTTTCTCTCTCCCCCTCTCTTTTTTTTCTCTCTCCCCTCTCTTTGCTCCCCCTCTCTTTTGCTCTCTCTCTCCCCCTCGTCTTTTGCTCCCCCTCTCTTTTTGCTCTCTCTCTCCCCCCTCTCTTTTGCGCTCTCTCTCTCTTTTGCTATCTCTCTCCCCCTCTCTTTTGCTCTCTCTCGCCCCCTCTTTTGCTCTCTCTCTCCCCCTCTCTCTTGCTCTCTCTCCCTCCCCTATCTCTTGCTCTCTCTCCCTCCCCTATCTCTTGCTCTCTCCCCCTCTCTTTTGCTTTCTCTCTCCCCCTCTCTTTTGCTTTCTCTCTCCCCCTCTCTTTTGCTTCTCTCTCCCTCCCCCTCCTCTTTTACTTTCTCTCTCCCCTCTCTTTTGCTCTCTCCTCTCCCCCTCGTCTTTTGCTCTCTCTTCTCCCTCCTCTCTTTTGCTCTCTCTCTCCCCCTCTCTTTTGCTCTCTCTCTCCCCCTCTCTTTTTGCTCACTCTCTCCCCCTCTTTTGCTCTCTCTCTCCCCCTCTCTTTTGCTCTCTCTCTCCCCCTCTCTTTTGCTCTCTCTCTCCCCCTCTTTTGCTCTCTCTCTCTCCCCCTCTCTTTTGCGCTCTCTCTCTCGCTCTCTCTCTTGCGCTCTCTCTCCTCTCTTGCGCTCTCTCGCTCTCCTCTCTCCCTCCCCCCCTCTCTTTTGCTCTCTCTCTCCCCCTCTCTTTTGCTCTCTCTCTCTCTCCTCTCTTTTTGCTCTCTCTCTCCCCCTCTCTTTTGCTCTCTCTCTCCCCCTCTCTTTTGCTCTCTCTCTCCCCCTCTCTTTTGCTCTCTCTCTCCCCCTCTCTTTTGCTCTCTCTCTCCCCCTCTCTTTTGCTCTCTCTCCCCCCTCTCTTTTGCTCTCTCTCTCTCTCTCCTCTCTCTCTCTCTCTCTCTCTGTCTCTCTCTCTCTTTTTGCGCTCTCTCTCTCCCCCCTCTCTTTGCTCTCTCTCTCTCCCCCCCTCTCTTTTGCTCTCTCTCCCCCCTCTCTTTTGCGCTCTCTCTCTCTCCCCCCCTCTATTTTGCTCTCTCTCTCCCCCCCCTCTCTCCCGCTCTTTTGCTCTCTCTCTTGCGCTCTCTCTCTCTTGCGCTCTCTCTCCCCCCCCTCTCTTTTGCTCTCCCCCTCTCTTTTGCTCTTTCTCCCTCCCCCTCTCTTTTGCTCTCGCTCTCTCGCTCTCTCTTTTATATTATAGGATATATATATATGTATGTGTGTGTGTGTGTTTAACCCTAGAAAACAAATGCAACACTTACTTAACTCTTGATTGCCTAAAACACACAAATCCAAAGGGTTTAAAATGATTACATAACATTCATGTAGCAGTGGTTTAACCCCTTCATTGACTGGAATGCACATGTAGCAGTGACTTGTGGCCATGAAATGGTGGGAATTTTAGTGGGGAGATGGGGGTAGATGTTTCAGTTGATAAGAATGGCAAGTTGTGAGTGTATCTTTTATCTACTGGGATCACCAGTGTATAAATATTGTGGCACCTTCATTACTACTTACCAGGGAAGGGGAGTTTAATAAAAGTCCTTTCCTCCCCTCGAGACATAATCATAGACAAAGAGCAAACAACAATTAAATGCAAGAACTCTAATCTCGCACGGGGAGGGACATGCAAGGAGTGATGATTACATACCGTACCTAATTTTTTTCAGTATGTGCTCCCTCTTATTACTTCAGTATAGGTGCTCATGTGATACATTATACATAAACAGGAGGGTATATGCACAGCATAGAGGCAGTGGGGCTTCATATATAAATAAATAAAGGGACAGTAAAACACCTTAAGATTTTAATGTTTAGTTATGCCATAATAAAGCAATGTTTGTGAAATTTACTTTTTTTATTTATTTTGTCTCTTTTTATCTAATTTAGCTATGAAAACTGTAGATTTTCTAATTCTCAGAGCTGGACATGCACCACTGCAGATGTGTCATTGTTAACCCTGCTACATATATGTCCATAATTGGCTTTAAAGGAACAACAAACCTTGTAATTGGCACAGACATTTCTGTATTGCTATAGAATAACATATCAGGCCAAATCTAAACTATTTTTTTTTGTAAAACAAAATAACATCCTCTTCTCCTGATCTGGGAGCTTAGAGTGTGTTGAGCCATCCGCCGTCCAAGGTTTCCATGACCCGTGAGGCATATCTCCCAAATGAAGTATTTCTCTGATACTGTCCGTGCTCCGTTAACCTAGATCCATCGAGCGTGGGATGGCCCAATTCAGTTCGGCCTTCTGGGGAAACGTTGGCCCCTGAGGCTTCAGGGGCCCCAATCTCAGAGCCGAGGTAGATCCAGCGAGGGATGATTTTGCCTTCCGTTATAGGCTGGCTCGCCTTCGGGTTCTTATAAGACATGTTTTGGCAATGTTAGAGGATCCCAGTCCTAGTGGGCAGAGGGATCCGAGGCCTTAGAAGCTGGATGGCAAGATGGATATGACGTTAAGGGATGAAGCCAATCTCCTTATCGTCTTCATTTTATGTTGATTTATGTGTTTCGGTTACATTTCTGAGCTAGGGTGAATGGGGCCTCTACTCGGCTGGTCCTGTTGTCATTCTTATTCACCTTGGGCGTTCACCCGATGGGTGCTGCCTTTCATTTTATTTGTGATCCGGATGAATGTGTTTAATTTGTTTTTTCCTTAAGCTCAGGTCTGTTAGATTTTTGTTTTTATGAATGTTCTTCTCTGGAACCGATACTTGAGACTAGTGGTCGCGTGGGCACTCCCTCGGCAGTTGCGCACTTGTTGAATATTATAATTTTTCGTTTCTAGTTCATTTATCGATCCTTCGGGACAAATTTTTCTTGACCTTGAACAGTTCCCTTTTGCCAGGCTGGTACTGGTCAGGAGCTTTTTCAGCTGTTACCAGGGTTCATGTCACCTTCGTGGTGCTGAGAATGCCTCTTGGCCTATTCTATGGACTCCAGGCTCGGATCCTACCGATGTATGAGGCCTGTGGTTTATATGCAACTTCTCCGGATGGAGGGTTGTGCAGGCCAATCTAAGGTTGGTCGGTTCAGGCTACTATCCTGCTTCCTTGCAGACGGACTTCTAGGTCTTCAGGTCCCCAGGTACTTAGACCGTTTTTCCATCAAATGGAGTTGGGAGATGTGTGTGTGTGACCTGTTGGTCTGGTATGCCGGGTGATGAACGTTTGGGTTTTCACTCAGGTTCCTCCGGGACGCTGGACGTCTTTAGCCTATTGCACTCTTTCTTGCGGTGCAGAGTATCATCCTTCCCCACTTTTGGGGGGGATCATCTGGTCGGGTGTGGGTGGGCAGTTTGTCTTTCTCTGTCCGAGTTATATTACTGAGAGGTGGTGTGCAGGGGGTTTCTCTGCCTTCTGTGTGAGCTCCGACTCCGGCGTTTGCCTGCTCAAGGTAGTATCCTTGAAAAATAGCTTCTTTAAAGTCTCTGACTAATTCCCTCGGTCGGACTACGGTCTTTGACGTTCGGGTGTATTGCGTCCTCGATGTTATGCTAGCTTTGGGACTTGTCAGTATGGAGTGTCAAGTTGGGGTACGGAGGGCCGCCCTGCAAGGGTCAGGCAGTTTGTCCAATTTTTCTCTCGATACTCCGTTTGGGGTTTCGTGGGCGGTGCTTACGTTAATTCTCTGAGATGGCGCACAGGGCCCTGGGTTATCATTTGCCTTCGGGTATGGTGTTACCCTGCTGTGTGTGTGTATCATGTGTTGCCGCTTGCCTACGAAGACTTCTTGCGATCCATCTGCACTGAGTGCTGATTCTCAGACTGTTCAGGAGCCCTTCGTGACTCTCGTGGGTTTGAGGCTATTTCTAGATCGCCAGTTTACGGACTTTAGAAGTGCGCTCCTCCTTGGAGGAGGCAGTTTAGGGTTCTTTTGGAGATTGGATCTTTTGATCGACCATTGTCGAGGACCCTGGCCTTTGGTCCATGTCTCTACATGCATGGGGTGTGGACAGTTCGGTTCACGCGTGATGTTTATGGTCCCGCAGGCCCCTTTCGTAGGGGCTAGGGCTCTGTGAGAGATGCCTATCTGACTGTGGCTTAGGCTTTAGGTCTCTCTGACGGACCCCCTACCGGTCTTCTGGTACATTTACAATGATTCTGTAGACTCCAGTGTTTTTCAACTGGGTTGGCGATGTGGCCGAGGGGTCTCACTTCTATGGTAGGGGTTTTTCCGTTGTTTTCATTCCCTTCTCTTCCAGAAAAAGGATTAGGGTTCTCCAGGTTTGGAATTACTTTAGTATTCATGGAGTCCTGGGGGTCCTTGGTCCTGCCTCGCAGGGGTCCTTCCAGCGTTTCAGGTTCCTGGGAGGGAAGCTGTGATGCTGTGTCTGGTTCCTCTGTTCCTGCAGCAGGAGGCTGAAGTTTTGCTCCCGTGGGGGCTTTTTACTACGTGTATCCAATATATGGATGCTGAGGTTTTTGGGGGACTTCTTCTCTTAGGAAGTGTGCCTTTTTTGCCCACGACTTTGTGTAGGGGGTCTCATACCAGAGCACAATGTTTCTCCTGACTCATGGTAGCATGCCGTTTGTAGCAGCGGTTTAACAGGGGACTTTGTTCCTCGTTAATCCTCTTTCTTTTCCTGTAGTCTGGGACTCTGGTCTTCGGTCTTTTGACTAGCCTTGGGCTGGGACTGTTATCCTGGAGGGAAGGTTGGGAATCATTTACTCTATGCAGTGTTGGCTGTTTTCTGCTGTTGGTCCTCTCCTTTGAGGGAGGACTTTGGATGTCCTCCTTCTTTCTACTGTTGTCTGGTGCCGGGAGGGGGCGCTCCTTGGAGCCGCTATTCACTGGGCTGTAAGCCCTTGGAGGTTTGCGGTTGGAACCATCTACAGCGATTTGCTCAGTGATGGTGTATTCAGTTACAGCTAATTGCTTTTGTCTGGATGCTAACAAACTTTGATGTTTGCATTAGAGTTAGCCTTCCTTTTGGAGGCTGGTCTTTGAGAGTTCCTGTTCAGGTGGTTTGAGTTTATCTGGGAGAGCTCTGTCCTAGCTGCTGGGATATTTATCCTATTTCTGCTGTCTCCGCCTATCTAGCCTCCAGATCTAGATATGTTAGGTAGCATCGGGGGACTCATGTATTTCCTGGAGTACCTTAGGGTATGGTATGGGATTAGGGACATGAGGGGTTCCTCAAGTCCTTTTGGGGACATGTTCCATGTGTATGGATCCTTCTTTTGGGTCCTTGTGTTCTAGGGAGTTTGTTTCCCTGGGCGTTGCCTTTGTAAAGACAACCATGGGTTGTTCTCTAGGTGTTAAAAACGTTCCTTCAGATTTTCCTGGTCTCTGGTTCCCTTTTGGGGGGGCAGATGCGGTCCTTATATTTGGCCGGGTACCTTCTTGGGAGTCGTGACCGGTAGGGCAGACGTCTCTGAGGTGGTTTGGGCCTGACGGACTCTAGGTCTGAGTGGTCTCTAGTTCGGCTTTGCCGGTGGTGTAACTGATGTGCAGTTACCTGGGCTTGGGTTTTTCTCCTGTGTCGTTTGTACTTAACTTGTTTTGGGTGTTGAGTAATTCAGGCTGTGGTGCCTTTCGAAGGGGCTGCCTTTTGTACCCACCCGTTATTGTGTCCTCTAGCTTGGGTATTGTTTTCCCAAAAGTAATGAATGCGGCTGTGGACTCTTCCCTTTTAAGAAGAAAAACATAAATTATGCTTACCATATAATTTTCATTTCTCTTGTAAGGTGTATCCAGTCCACGGATTCATCCTTTTACTTGTGGGATATTCTCCTTCCCCACAGGAAGTGGCAAAGAGAGCACACAGCAGAGCTGTCCATATAGCTCCCCCTCTAGCTCCACCCCCCAGTCATTCTCTTTCCCGGCTCTAAGCACTAGGGTCTCTCTACGGGAGGGTAAAGTGAATGTGGTGTTAGAATTGTAGTTTTTATTATCTTCAATCAAAAGTTTGTTATTTTAAATGGTACCGGTTTGTACTATTTACTCTCTAGCAGAAAAGTGATGAAGGTTTCTGCTGAGAGGAAAATGATTTTAGCATGTTGTAACTAAAATCCACTGCTGTTCCCACACAGGACTGAGGAGTACCAGAAAACTTCAGTTGGGGGGAACAGTTTGCAGGGGAACTGCAATTAAGGTATGTTCAGTCATTTATTTCTAGACAAGACTGAAATAATGCTAGAAGAGACTGACAATATCCCCATGAGGGGAGGGTAAGCTATGTTCAGAGACTTAGTAAGGAATTGAATGCTTATATTACAGGGCTAATTATGCTGGTTGACACTAATTCAGGGCAATCAATTGTTTTATTAGGAAAAATGACACTTTGAAAGTCCTTTTGGGTTCTTTCTGGGGTTATTATCCACATGGCTATTTTTTATTCACTTTGGAGTGATTTCTTAGGCCTCACAGCTCCGGAGTAGAGTGGGAGGGGCCTAATTTCGCGCCTCAGATGCGCAGTTAGAATTACACAGAAGTTCATGCTGCTTCATATGGAGGGTCCTGCTGCTGTTTGAGGGCCTAAAGGAAGCTATATTCCCCAAATCTGGTCCCTAAGGGCAGGTAGGGCCACTGCAGTGCTGTGGCAAGGTGCTGTAGTAATTTTAACCGGGTGTTGGCTTTAGGCTGCTCCGGTTTGGGCATTAAGGGGTTAATCGTTTTGATACTAGTGGTGCAATCTTGCTAAGGCTCTAGGTACATACTGTGAAAATTTCAAAAGGATTACTGCATTTTTCACTGTTGCAAAATTGTGTGCCTTTTTTACTTCTTAAAGGCACAGTAACGTTTTTTCAAATTGTGTTTTTTATTTGATTAAAGTGATTTCCAAGCCTGTCTGTGTATACTACTAGTCTGTTAAACATGTCTGACACTAAGGAAAATCCTTGTTCAATGTGTTTAGAAGCCATGGTGGAACCCCCTCTCAGAATGTGTCCCACTTGTACGGATATGTCTATACACTTTAAAGATCATATTGTTGCACTTAGGAATGTGGCCCAAGATGATTCCCAGACTGAAGGTAACGAGGGTAGCCCGTCTGCCTCTCCCCAAGTGTCACAGCCAGTTACGCCCGCTCAAGCGACGCCTAGTACCTCTAGTGCGTCTAACCCTTTTACATTACAAGACTTAGCGGCAGTCATGGATAATTCTCTTGCAGCTTTCTTATCTAAACTGCCCGTGTTACCTGCAAAGCGTGATAGCTCCGTTTTAAGAACAGATTATGAGCACTCTGACGCTTTGGTAGCTGTATCTGATATACCCTCACAACGCTCTGAAGTGGGACGCCGCTTTCCAAATAGCTAAGTTAGCGGCGAAAAATTCAGGTTTCGCCATTGTGGCGCGCAGGGTGCTATGGCTAAAGTCCTGGTCGGCCGATGTGTCGTCTAAATTCAAGCTTTTTAACATTTCTTTCAAAGGAAAGACGCTTCTTCGGGCCTGAATTGAAAGAGATTATTTCAGAAATCACCGGGGGAAAAAGGCCATGCGCTCCTCAGGACATAGCCCTTTAAGACAAAGAACAAAGCTAATTTTCGTTCCTTTTCTGTAATTTCAGGAATGGCCCCGCTTCATCCTCTCCGGCTGCAAAGCAAGAGGGTAACGCTTTCACAGCCCAAGGCAACCTGGAAACCTTACCAGGGGCTGGAATAAGGGTAAACAAGCCAAAAAGCCTGCAGCTGCCACCAAGACAGCGATGAAGGGGGAGCCCCCGATCCGGGACCGGATCTAGTAGGGGGCAGACTCTCTCTCTTCGCTCAGTGCCTGGGCAAGAGATGTACACGATCCTTGGGCATTAGAGAATTGTAGCCCAGGGATACCTTCTAGAATTCAAGGACTCTCCTCCAAGGGGGAAGGTTCCACATTTCTCGTCTGTCTACAGATCAGACAAAGAAAGAGGCGGTTTTACGCTGTGTAGGAAGATCTACATACAATGGGAATGATCCACCCAGTTCCAAGTTGCGGAACATGGGTGGGTTTTTACTCAAACCTGTTTGTGGTTCCAAAAAAGAGGAACTTTCAGACCCATCCTGGATCTAAAAATTCTAAACAGACTCCTCAGAGTCCCATCTTTCAAAATGGCATAGCAGTGCCGCCTTACCTAGACGACATCTTAATTCAGGCGCCGTCTTTCCAAAGAGCCAAGTCTCACACAGAGATTGTATTGGCCTTTCTGAGGTCTCACGGATGGAAGGTGAACATCAAAAAGAGTTCTCTTTCCCCTCTCACAAGGGTTCCCTTCCTAGGGACTCTAATAGACTTGGTAGAAATGAAAATATTTCTGACGGAGGTCAGAAAATTAAAACTCTTAACTACTTGCCAAGCTCTTCATTCCATTCCCCGGCCATCTGTAGCTCAGTGCATGGAGACAATCGGATTAATGGTAGCAGCAATGGACATAGTCCCTTTTGCTCGGATACACCTCAGACCACTGCAACTATGCATGCTCAAACAGTGGAATGGGGATTATGCAGATTTGTCTTCTCAAAATCAGTTGGACCAGGAGACCAGAGATTCTCTTCTCTGGTGGTTGTCTCAGGATCACCTGTCTCAGGGAATATGTTTCCGCAGGCCAGAGTGGATCATTGTAACGACCGACGCCAGTCTGTTAGACTGGGGGGCGGTCTGGGACTCCCTGAAAACTCAGGGCTTATGGTCTCGGGAAGAAACTCTTCTCCCGATTAAACATTCTGGAACTGAGGGCGATATTCAACGCTCTTCAGGCATGGCCTCAACTAGCTGCGGCCAAATTCATCAGATTTCAGTCGGACAACATCACGACTGTAGCTTACTCAATCATCAGGGGGGAACAAAGAGTTCCCTAGCGATGACGGAAGTAACCAAAATAATCAGGTGGGCGGAGGATCACTCCTGCCATCTCAGCAATTCACATCCCAGGAGTAGACAACTGGGAGGCGGATTTTTTAAGTCGTCAGACCTTTCACCCGGGGGAGTGGGAACTCCACCCGGAGGTATTTGCCCAGCTGACTCAGCTATGGGGCACCCCAGAGTTGGATCTGATGCCGTCCCGTCAGAACACCAAACTTCCTCTCTACGGGTCCAGGTCCCGGGATCCCAAAGCGGTGTTGATAGATGCTCTAGCAGCGCCTTGGTCCTTCAATCTGGCTTATGTGTTTCCACCGTTTCCTCTTCTCCCTCGTCTGGTCGCCAGAATCAAGCAGGAGAAGGCTTCGGTGTTTCTGATAGCGCCTGCGTGGCCATGCAGGACTTGGTATGCAGACCTAGTGGACATGTCATCTGTCCCACCATGGACATTGCCAATGAGGCAGGATCTTCTAATACAGGGTCCGTTCAAGCATCCAAATCTAATTTCTCTGAGTCAGTTATAGATACTCTGATTCAGGCTAGAAAGCCTGTCACCAGGAAAAGCTACCAATAAGTATGGCGGAAATATCTTTGTTGGTGTGAATCCAAGGGTTACTCATGGAGTAAGATTAGGATTCCCAGGATACTGTCTTTCCTCCAAGAAGGATTGGAGAAAGGATTGTCAGCTAGTTCCTTAAAAGGACAGATATCTGCTCTGTCTATTCTTTTACACAAGCGTCTGGCAGAGGAACCAGACGTCAACGGTTTACTCAGGCTTTAGTCAGAATCAAGCCTGTTTATAAACCCGAGGCTCCGCCATGGAGTCTAAATCTAGTTCTTTTCAGTTCTTCAGAGGTGTCCGTTTGAACCCTTACATTCCATAGATATTAAGGTGTTATCTTGGAAAGTTTTGTTTTTGGTGGCCATCTCTTCTGCTCGATAGAGTCTCAGAATATCTGCCTTGCAGTGTGATTCACCTTATCTGGTGTTCCACGAAGATAAGGTAGGTTTGTGTACCAAACCTGGTTTTTCTTCCTAAAGTTGTATTCTAACAAGAATATTAACCAGGAAATAGTTTGTTCCTTCTCTGTGTCCTAATCCTTCTCGAAGAAGGAACGTCTGTTACACAATCTTGATGTAGTTCGTGCTTTAAAGTTCTATTTAAAAGCAATAAGGATTTCAGACAAACATCTTCCTTGTTTGTTATCTATTCTGGTAAGAGGAGAGGTCCAAAAAGTGACTGCTACCTCTATTCCTTTTGGCTGAAAAGCATCATCCGTGTGCCTATGAGACTGCTGGCCAGCAGCCTCCTGAAAACGTTACTGCTCATTCTACCAAGCAGTGGATTCCACATGGGCTTTAAAAATGAGGCTTTCTGTTGAACAGATTTGTAAGGCAGCGACTTGGTCTTCACTGCATACTTTTCCAAATTTTAAAAATTCGATACTTTTGCTTCTTCGGAGGCTATTTTTGGGAGAAAGGTATTTGCAAGCAGTGGTGCCTTCCGTTTAAGGTACCTGTCTTGTTCCCTCCCTTCATCCGTGTCCTAAAGCTTTGGTATTGGTATCCCACAAGTAAAGGATGAATCCGTGGACTGGATACACCTTACAAGAGAAAACAGAATTTATGCTTACCTGATAAATTACTTTCTCTTGTGGTGTATCCAGTCCACGGCCCGCCCTGGCAATTGAGTCAGGTAAAAATGTTTTGTTTAAACTACAGTCACCACTGCACCCTATAGTTTCTCCTTTTTCTTCCTAACCTTTGGTCGAATGACTGTGGGGTGGAGCTAGAGGGGGAGCTATATGGACAGCTCTGCTGTGTGCTCTCTTTGCCACTTCCTGTGGGGAAGGAGAATATCCCACAAGTAAAGGATGAATCCGTGGACTGGATACACCACAAGAGATACACCAGGCTCCCGCCTGTGTTTTTATCTCTATGAGGCGGCTGTAAGTTTTTGTTCTTCTGGCACCTTTTTTCACCCTGATATTTCTCCTACTGTTCCTTGTTCCCGTGGCAGAATGACTGGGGGATGAGAGAAGTGGGGGAAGTATTTAAGCCTTTGGCTGGGGTGTCTTTGCCTCCTCCTGGTGGCCAGGTTCTGAATTCCCAAAGTAATGAATGCAGCTGTGGACTCTTCCCTTCTGAAGAAAATGAAATGATCAGGTAAGCATAATTTATGTTTTTACCTCCATTATTTTCCACTGGCCAAACTCCACTCACTTATTTGGGGAAGTCAATCTTGGCTTTAGCCTGCAGACTACAAGGTTATTCTTTAACCCCTTAAGGACCAGACATTTCAGACTAAAACTTCCCCCAAAAGACCAGAGCATTTTTATCATTGTTGCCATCACTACATTTAAACAGAAATATAGCCTTTTTTATTTATTTGCCTATAAACTATATATATTTTTTTTTTAGTAGACAACCCAAAGTATTGATCTAGGCCCATTTTAGTATATTTCATGCCACTATTTCACCGCTAAATGCGATCAAATGAAAAAAAAATGTTAACCTTTTTCACAAACTTTAGGTTTCTCACTGAAATTATTTTACAACAGCTTGTGCAATCATAGCAAAAATGGGTGTAAACGCTTCTCTCTGGGATCTCCTTTGTTCAGAATAGTAGACTTATATGGTTTTGCCATTGCTTTTTGGGTAAATTAGAAGGCCGCAAATTGCAAGCTGCGCACCACACTTTTATTATTCCTAGCAGTGAAGGGGGTTAATCAGGTCGCCTTGTAAGGTTAATTTTTAGATTTAGTGTAGAGATTACCTCCCACCTGAACATTTCCCATCCCCTGTATCCCTACCTGATCCCTCTTAAACAGCTTTCTTCCTTCCCCCGAAATGATTACCCCCCATCTTAGTACTGGCAGTATGCAGTTTTACACCTTTTTTATTTTTATTATTGTCCTTAGTGTAGGATTAGCCCTTACCTTCCCACCTCCCTGATTCCCTCCCAAAAAGCTCTCTAACCTTCCCCCTTCTAACCAATTTCCTCCATCCTTAGGTACTGGAAGCTTTCTGCCAGTACACAGTTTTCTATTATTTTTAATTTATTTGAATTAAAAAAAAATATTTTTTTTTTCTGTTGTGTAGCTGCCCAACTCCCTCTCCCCTCCCTCATTTACCCCCCTCCTCCATGATCCTTTCTCTACCCTCTAATAGTTTCCTCCACATAGGATCCCCCTCTACCTCCTTCTCCCTCCCTCCTTCTCCCTCCCTTACGCTCTGAGAATTTTTTTTCTGTAGTGTAGCGGTCCCACCCGCTCTTGCCCCCCTCCAGTGATGGGCTGCTCAACCGCATCGCTCCTAACCCTCCCACGCCACCAACGATTGGCACCACCGCTGCCCTATGCAGAGAGGGCCTGTCTATTTCTGCACTGCCCCACTAAAAGTAGCGAGATTGCGGCAGAGAGAGACCCAGGACAGCAGCGTCGTACAGGGTACGGCATTGGCCGTTAAGGGATTAAGGTAGTGTAAAGTGCCTTGTTTTGAAGTTGCAATTAAAGCGAATTAGGGAAAGACATATAGCAGAGTTAGCCTTGAGAAATCCGCATCATTTCAATTTCTGAGAAATAGAACATCCTCAAAGTTCACAGCCTAAATTACATGAAAAGGGGCAAAATAAATAGTGAACATATATTGCAAAGTTGTTTCATTACACAGAACTAAATATTTTATATACAGATGTCAAGGTATTTACTGCCTCCATATCAGATAAAAGACTTTAAAACAGTGCACTTAATTACATCCTGAACATGGCTTGCCCTATTGTCTGCAGACTCAAGCTCGAATTGACTTCTCCAAGTAAGGCAAGTGGTGGTTTGACTGTTGAAAAACAATTGCAGCAAACAATATGTTAAATGTTTTAAAGTTTAGACTTGTCTGATATGTCATTCTATAGCAAGACAACAGAAATATCTTGTAATTACAATATGTTTACTGTCCCTTTTTTTGCCCCCCAGTAGTAAATATGAGGCAACGGAAAATTCCAGCTACAGATAAGCAAGGGTCCTAGAGGAAGTGTGGGAATAGAGTGACAGTCAATTTCAGAAAAAAACATTGTTGACTCTAAAGATAACTATGAACACTCGCTATGGAGGCCCTGGCACGCCAAGCATAAGGTTTAGCTTAGGGCAAACTGCTACAGAAGGGAAATCGCAATTAAACATCAGTGCTGCAGTAGGGCTGGGTTCCCACTTCTACAAGAATGTTTTACTGTCCAGGTCCAAACCTCTCCCACGCTTTTGTGCAGCATTCTAGGGGCTTGTAGTTCCCAGCCGCTTGGCCTAGAAAGTCTTAGGTGCGCCTGGCAGCGGTAAACAGCATTTGTGCAGGGAGTAAATTGGAGTTTTGGGGACCCCAAACCCAAGTTTGTCAGGCCCTGTCTAAGAGATATATATTAATATATATATATATATAATATATATATATATATATATATTTCTCTGTTAAGTGTATCCAGTCCACGGATCATCCATTACTTATGGGATATATTCTCCTTCCCAACAGGAAGTTGCAAGAGTCCACCCACAGCAAAGCTGCTATATAGCTCCTCCCCCTAACTGCCATTACCCAGTCATTCTCTTGCAAGTCTCAACATAGATAGGAGGTCGTGAGAGTCTGTGGTTTTTTTATACTTAGTTTATTTCTTCAATCAAAAGTTTGTTATTTTTAAATGGCAACCGGAGTGTGCTGTTTATCTCAGCAGTATTTGGAAGAAGAATCTGCCTGCGTTTTTTCTATGATCTTAGCAGACGTAACTAAGATCCAGTTGCTGTTCTCACACATTCTGAGGAGTAAGGTACTTCAGAGGGGGAATGGCGTGCAGGTTTTCCTGCAAATAAGGTATGTGCAGTAAAATATTTTTCTAAGGAATGGAATTGACTAAGAAAATACTGCTGATACCGAAGTAATGTAAGTACAGCCTTTAAATGCAGTGAAAGCGACTGGTACCAGGCTGATTGATAGAGATATATGCTAAGGTATGTGCAGTAATATATTTTTCTAAGGAATGGAATTGACTAAGAAAATACTGTTGATACCGAAGTAATGTAAGTAAAGCCTTAAATGCAGTGATAGCGACTGGATCAGGCTTATTAATAGACATACATACTCTTATAAGAATGTGTTTTAAAACGTTTGCTGGCATGTTTAATCGTTTTTTAACATATGTTTGGTGATAAAACTTATTGGGGCCTAATTTTTCCACATGGCTGGCTTAAATTTTGCATAGAAACAGTTATAGGAAGTCTTAAAATAATTCACTGGACAGAGACTCACTCTTGTCTAAAAGCTATCCCTATCCCAGGTGTTGAGAACTGGGAGGCAGATTTTCTAAGTCGTCAGACTTTTCATCCGGGGGAGTGGGAATTCCCTCCGGAGGGGTTTGCACAAGATCAAGCAGGAGAGTGCTTTGGTGCTTTTGACAGCGCCTGCGTGGCCACGCAGGACCTGGTATGCAGATCTGGTGGACATGTCATCCTTTCCACCACGGTCTCTGCTTCTGAGACAGGACCCTCTACCTCAGGGTCTTTTCAACCATCTAAATATAACTAATCTGAGATGGACTGCCTGGAGACAGAACGCTTGATGTTATCAAAGCATGGCTTCTCCGAATCAGTAATTGATACCTTAATACAGGCATAAAAGCCTGTCTCTAGGAAAATTTAACATAAGATATGGTGTAAATATCTTATTGTTATGAATCCAAGGGTTACTCATGGAGTAAAGTCTGGATTCCCAGGATATTATCTTTTCTCCAAGATGATTTTGAGAAAAGGGTTGTCAGCTAGTTCTTTAAAAGGACAGATTTCTACTCTGTCTATTCTTTTGCACAAGCGTCTGGCAGGTATTCTAGACGTTCAGGCATTTGGTCAGGCTTTGGTTAGAACCAAGCCTGTGGTTAAAAATGTTGCTCCGCCATGGAGCTTAAAGCTGGTTCTTAAGGTTCTTCAAGGAGTTCCATTTGAACCTTTTCATTCCATAGATATCAAACTTCTATCTTGGAAAGTTCCTTTTTGGTAGCTATTTCCTCGGCTCATAGAGTCTCCGAGTTATCTGCGTTGCAATGTGATTCTCCTTATCTGGTTCTCCGTACGGATAAGGTAGTCCTGTGTACCAACCTGGGTTTTTACCTAAGGTGGTATCTAACAAGAATATCACTCAAGAGATTGTTGTTCCATTCTTGTATCCTAATCCTTCTTCAAAGAAGGAACGTCTATTACACAATTTGGACGTGGTTCGTGTTTTAAAGTTTTACTTACAAGCTACTACAGATTTTCATCAAACATTCACCTTGTTTGTTGTCTATTCTGGACAGAGGAGAGGTCAAAGGACTTCAGCAACCTCTCTGTCTTTTTGGTTAAAAAGCATAATTCATTTAGCTTATGAGACTGCTGGACAGCAGCCTCCTGAAGGGATTACAGCTCATTCTACTAGAGCTGTGGTTTTCACTTGGGCCTTTTTTAAATGTGGCTTCTGTTGAACAGATTACAAGACGGAGTCTTGGTCTGCGTTTCATACTTTTTCAAATTTAACAAATTTGATACCTTGCTTCTTCTGAGGCTATTTTTGGGAGAAAGGGTTTTTTACAGGCAGTGGTAACTTCCGTTTAAGTACCTGCCTTGTCCCTCCCATCATCCGTGTACTTTAGCTTTGGTATTGGTATCCCATAAGTAATGGATGATCCGTGGACTGGATACACTTAACAAGAGAAAACATAATTTATGCTTACCTGATAAATTTATTTCTCTTGTAGTGTATCCAGTCCACGGCCCGCCCTGTCACTTTAAGGCAGGTAATTTTTCCATTAAACTACAGTCACCACTGCACCCTATGGTTTTCCTTTCTCTGCATGTTTTCGGTCGAATGACTGGTAATGGCAGTTAGGGGAGGAGCTATATAGCAGCTTTGCTGTGGGTGGACTCTTGCAACTTCCTGTTGGGAAGGAGAATATATCCCATAAGTAATGGATGATCCGTGGACTGGATACACTACAAGAGAAATAAATTTATCAGGTAAGCATAAATTATGTTATATACATATATATATATACATATATATAGACATACATACATACTGTGATGATGTAGCAACACATGTGAGATCATCAAGAAATCTGAGATGTGTTGTGGATGAGGGTCACTTAAGGGTCCTGTCACCCCTCATTTGAAAGAGGATTCTCTACCCTTTTTAAAGAAGGGTTTGTTTATATAAAAAAAATCAATCACCTGGAACATTACTCATTGGAGATTTTGAAATGTTTGTGTATTTATACAAACTAGAGGTATTATCTGGAAGTGTGTGAATTACTGATTTGTATACTGATATTCTAGAAAAAAAACAAACACTGAAATTTAATGTTTAAATTCAGTGAGCAAATAAAAATATAATTTTATATATATAAATATCTTCCTCACAGGGGTGTGATATTGCTCAACAGTGAAGGATTTCCCATACACCACTCTGTTTTCATTTATTAAACTATTAATCAGTTAGGATTTGTTAACATTCTCCTGCCTGTATTATGGAGGAAAAGAACCTTTTACAACCCCTAACAGACTAGACAACAATGTCACGTGATCTGAGCATGCCTAGGATCACTCTAGACCAGGGATAGGCAAGGTGTCCGTACACTGACACTGGTGTCTGTGACTAGCCCTTGCAGTGTCCGCCACAACCTTTAGTATATGTTTTGATTGAATAATAGGAATAAAAAAAAATATGTAGTGTGAATAAAGTTAGTGGCTTGTCAAGAGACTGCTAGCGATATTGGGTGATAAGTTATGGAATAACTAAAGCCTGAGTGAAATACTGGATGTGTATCTGCATCTGTATACTAACACCCAGCTATATACAAAGACACAGAAGTGACACTGGCATATGCATATAGCCAGACAAGGGTTGGTTATAGGGTCAGTGGTATCTGCATCAGTATAATAACACCCAGCGCTATATAATGACACAGTAGAGACAATGGCATATGGGTATAGCCAGAGGAGGGCTGGCTATAGGATCAGTGGTATCTGCATCAGTATAATAACACCCAGCACTATATAATGACACAGTAGTGACACTGGCACATGGGTATAGCCAGAGGAGGGCTGGTTATAGGATCAGTGGTATCTGCATCAGTATAATAACACCCAGCAC
This sequence comes from Bombina bombina, assembly GCF_027579735.1. Taxonomy (NCBI): domain Eukaryota; kingdom Metazoa; phylum Chordata; class Amphibia; order Anura; family Bombinatoridae; genus Bombina; species Bombina bombina. The sequence goes on along the minus strand of NC_069499.1, from coordinate 611,674,108 downwards.
TATATAATGACACAGTAGTGACACTGGCACATGCGTATAGCCAGACAAGGGTTGGTTATAGTTTCAGTGGTATCTGCATCAGTATAATAACACCCAGCGCTATATAATGACACAGTAGTGACACTGGCACATGCGTATAGCCAGACAAGGGTTGGTTATAGTTTCAGTGGTATCTGCATCAGTATAATAACACCCAGCACTATATAATGACACAGTAGAGACAATGGCTCATGTGTATAGCCAGAGGAGGGCTGGTTATAGGATCAGTGGTTTCTGCATCAGTATAATAGCACCCAGCACTATATAATGACACAGTAGAGACAATGGCTCATGGGTATAGCCTGAGGAGGGCTGGTTATATGATCAGTGGTATCTGCATCAGTATAATAGCACCCAGCACTATATAATGACACAGTAGTGACAATGGCTCATGGGTATAGCAAGAGGAGGGCTGGGTATAGGATCAGTGGTATCTGCATCAGTATAATAACACCAAGCACTATACAAAGACACAGTAGTGACACTGGGTCATAGGTATAGCCAGAGGAGGGCTGGTTATAGGATCAGTGGTATCTGCATCAGTATAATAACACCAAGCACTATAAAATAATGTTTTTAATTTAAAATGTACCTTGGTGTCCTTAACTAAGGTCTGTAATTTGGAAAATGTCCGCCACAGCCTTTGTCTGTGCCTATCCCTGCTCTAGACATTGTGACAATCTGGCATGCTGCAGTAGTGAGATAGATGATCACTTTGTCAAATTGTCTAGTTTTTCTCAATTTGTACACAGTAATATTACTACTATTGCTAGATTTCATCTTACCAAGCATGAACTTTTCTCCTTCATGTTTACGGTTATAGTGATGGGATTTTATAAATCACCAGGTAACCGAGTGAATCAGAGAATAAACAGAAGTGTAGCAAAGAAGTAAAATGTTTTTATTCAAAATGTCATCATTTGTCCACAGGGGACGCTGAGAAGACCCTTTGTGAGGAAATATCAGACCACTTCCACAGTGATGAGACAGAGCTTGAAAACCACATGGGGCGAGACAGACTTGAGACCTGCTATTTTCTTTTTAGTATGGATAAGGAAACTATTCATAGTCCCCTCTAAAGATATTATGGTGCTTATTTCTATAAGATGATGCACTGAATTTCTTCATCTTATGAAGTTGTGGTGAGTTGTAAAGGACCACGTGTACTAATCTGTCTTCCACCATAGGAATACTGTGATATAAATGGCGTCATGCAGCGAACATCATTTCTACTGAACTTGAAAGGGATATTACGTCCAAAACAGAGGGAGATGACGTGTATACATTTCTCTATTGATTTAAGAGGACATCAAGCAAATTATTGTTACATGTTAGTCTGTATAAAAAAAAAAAAAAATCCTGTATATATGTTTTGAAATATTTTACATTTGTCCCCCTCCTTAATGCTATGTCTCATAAGAGGCAAATGTTTGATACAGGAGTACATGCTGTGAACATGCTTTTGCCCTTACATGTAAAATGGTTGTCAGTTTTGTCTATAAACTATTTATTGTGATAAAAAAAAAGGTTGCCATATAAAATTGAATCCACACAGAATCACAGAAATGTGGTAAATACATAGAATCACGGAAATGTGGTAAATACATAGAATCACGGAAATGTGGTAAATACATAGAATCACAGAAATGTGGTAAATACATAGAATCACAGAAATGTGGTAAATACATAGAATCACGGAAATGTGGTAAATACATAGAATTTACAGAAATGTGGTAAATACATAGAATCACAGAAATGTGGTAAATACACAGAATCACAGAAATGTGGTAAATACATAGAATCACGGAAATGTGGTAAATACACAGAATCACAGAAATGTGGTATTTTTGTTATATAAGCTGTGAAAAAATAAAAGGCCTAATAATGTATTTATACTTAATTGAATCATTTAAAACCTGATTATTATGTATTCCAGCACTTCCTATCCTGCACTTTTGAATAGTTCTCAGAGTGTGTGAGCTCTATCCCTCCTTAAATTGCTCTGGACAATCTATACTTCACTCCATCCACACCCCGACTCTGCCCCTGACTGCTAATGGTCTGCCCCTCACTTTCATTTGCCTAGGCTCTATTTCGAGCCTCATGATCCAGAGAGCTTAGCTGTTAATGTCAGAGGATGTGTTTTTTTTCTACTGTTATCTACAAAATCATTTAGCTCTTTAACGAGTTGTATTTGGTTTTTTACATTAGCTGGTTTATAGTCACTTCAAAAGATGTTTTTCACTCACCAACATAGATGCACAACAATGGATGGATGTAAAAAGCTGACTGCTGTATCCTGTATATGTAACTGTAGAGGGACTTTTCAGAATCTAGCCTTGTTGCAAGGAAATCACTTTTTTTATCCTCAGTACAAGGAAGTTTTCTCTGAAATATCATGCCAGGAAAGTATGGCAGAAGCCTACACGATCAACAACAAAGTGTAAACTCTCTACTGATCTTGCTGATTGGCTGTGCGTTTATTTCACCAGATAAAGTAAAGTAGGAAGAAGAGCTGAATGGGAAATGCTCGCTAATCTTAGTTTTAAATATAGAAAATACATAAAAAATGAATAGATAGTTAAACTTTTTTCTTTCTCACAGATGCATCAGGAAAAAAAATGGAATTATGTTTAGTAATGTTTCTTTTTAAGTAAAAGAGGCTCCAAAGAAAACATTCAGAACCTTCTATTCTATTATGAAATAAAAGAGCAAGGTGCAAAACCAATAAACTTCCCTACTCTTTTGAGGGGGGGGGGGGGGTCACTGCCTTCCTTAGTTACTTCTTTACCGTGATAGCAAATTGATTTTGTAAAAGTGGCACTGTTCCCCCCCCCCCCCCCCCCCAAGGAAACCCCTCTCAGATCCACCGGACCTCTCCCACTTCAGAATATGAGGAGAAATAGAAGTTATATTTATTGCCTCACAAAGCTTCATTAAGATGTCAGCATATCACAGCCAAATAAAATGCATTGTTTAAAAACAGGGTGGATAAAATTCAATCATTTAAAAAAAAAAAAATGATTTTTTTTTTAATAAAATGCTTTTTGAGGAAAAAAACTAAAGAAGGTTTCTATTTAAGATACATTATAATCTAAAGGTTATTCATCCTGAAATATAGATTGTTTTTTTAATTATATAGCAAGATGCTTTATATTCATGGCTGTAATTTAATTTAGTTTTTTGGCAAATTAATTCTATTCATACATTCACAATGTCATGCTCTCCAAGAGGTTTCTGTCAGATTAATTTGGGCAGTTTTTCTATTTTTAAGATATTATCCCATACTATTGGTTTTCTATTTCTCACAACTGTGAATTTGTGTCTGCAGAAATAACTTGTCCTTTCTTTGCGTTGAAAATGTTATAAAATAAACATACAGAGTTGAGACATAGACCTTAAAGGGACATAATCATGACAGAAAACTTCTGGTTTTCAGATAGAGAATACAATTTTCAGATTTACTTCTATTATTAAATTTGCTTGGTATCCTTTGTTAAAGTAGAGCAATGCTCTACTGGCCCCTAGCTGAACACATTGGGTGAGACCATGACAAGCAGCTAGCTCACAGTAGTGCATTGCTTCTGAGCCTACCTATGTATGCTTTTCAACAATGGATACCAAGAGAACAAAGCCAATTTAGATAAGAGAAGTAAATTGGAAAATTGCTAAAATTTGCATGCTCTTTCTGAGTCATGTAAATATAATTTTGACTTTACTGTCTCTTTAATTCCATTGCTTCCCCTGCAAATCTATGTACACAGAATCAACCCTTTCTTAGTTTCAAGAAGCTCAATTGATAAATTATTGTTTGGAGTGGAATAGATCTGCACAAGGACGTAAGTGTGAGGAGGGAGGGGCAAGCATTAAACATGAAATTTAATGTTATTGTTTTAGTTAAGTAAAACTATTTAAATGTTTATTTAAATAGCTTTACTTAAATTGGAAAATTGCTAAAATTTGCATGTTCTTTCTGAGTCTTGTAAATATAATTTTGACTTTACTGTCTCTTTAATTCCATTGCTTCCCCTGCAAATCTATGTACACAGAATCAACCCTTTCTTAGTTTCAAGAAGCTCAATTGATAAATTATTGTTTGGAGTGGAATAGATCTGCACAAGGACGTAAGTGTGAGGAGGGAGGGGCAAGCATTAAACATGAAATTTAATGTTATTGTTTTAGTTAAGTAAAGCTATTTAAATGTTTATTTTTAAGTTAATGGTTATATTTATTTAGTTATATAAAACTATTTAAATTGCTATTATTAAGGTAATCTATTATTTCTCTTGTTAAGTGTATCCAGTCCACGGATCATCCATTACTTGTGGGATATTCTCCTTCCCAACAGGAAGTTGCAAGAGGATCACCCACAGCAGAGCTGCTATATAGCTCCTCCCCTAACTGTCATATCCAGTCATTCTCTTGCAAGCCTCAACCAAGATGGAGGTCGTAAGAGGAGTGTGGTGTTTTATACTTAGTTTATTCTTCAATCAAAAGTTTGTTATTTTTAAATGGTGCCGGAGTGTACTGTTTATCTCAGGCAGTATTTAGAAGAAGAATCTGCCTGTGTTTTCTATGATCTTAGCAGAAGTAACTAAGATCCATGGCTGTTCTCACATATTCTGAGGAGTGAGGTAACTTCAGAGAGGGAATGGCGTGCAGGTTTTCCTGCAATAAGGTATGTGCAGTTAATATTTTTCTAGGGATGGAATTTGCTAGAAAATGCTGCTGATACCGAACTAATGTAAATAAAGCCTTAAATGCAGTGATAGCTACTGGTATCAGGCTTATTAATAGAGATACATACTCTTATAAAAATGTAATATAAAACGTTTGCTGGCATGTTTAATCGTTTTTATATGTATTTGGTGATAAAACTTATTGGGGCCTAGTTTTTTTTTCCACAAGGCTGGCTTGAATTCTGCCTAGAAACAGTTTCCTTAGGCTTTCCACTGTTGCAATATGAGTGGGAAGGGCCTATTTTAGTGCTTTTCTGTGCAGCTAAAAATACTGACAGAGACATCCAGCTTCTTCCTGCATGTTCCAGGACTTCTCTGGAGGGCTCAAAAGGCTTCAAAGTCGTTTTTGAGAGAGGTAAAAAGCCACAGTAGAGCTGTGGCAGTTGTTGTGACTGTTTGAAAAAAAAAAAAAAAACGTTTTTGTCTTTTATTATTCAGTTTTGGGTATTAAGGGGTTAATCATCCATTTGCAAGTGGGTGCAATGCTCTGCTAACTTGTTACATACACTGTAAAAATTTCATTAGTGTAACTGCCTTTTTTCACTGTTATTTCAAATTTTGACAAAATTTGTGTTTCTTAAAGGTGCAGTAACGTTTTTTATATTGCTTGTAAACTTGTTTAAAGTGTTTTCCAAGCTTGCTAGTCTCATTGCTAGTCTGTTTAAACATGTCTGACACAGAGGAACCTACTTGTTCATTATGTTTGAAAGCCATGGTGGAGCCCCATAGGAGAATGTGTACTAAATGTATTGATTTCACCTTAAACAGTAAAGATCAGTCTTTAACTATAAAAGAAATATCACCAGAAGATTCTGACGAGGGGGAAGTTATGCCGACTAACTCTCCCCACGTGTCAGACCCTTCGCCTCCCGCTCAGGGGATGCACGCTAATATGGCGCCAATTACATCAGGGACGCCCATAGCGATTACCTTGCAGGACATGGCTGCAATCATGAATAATACCCTGTCAGAGGTATTATCCAGGTTGCCTGAATTAAGAGGCAAGCGCGATTGCTCTGGGGTTAGGAGAGATACAGAGCGCGCAAATGCTGTAAGGGCCATGTCTGATACTGCGTCACAATATGCAGATCATGAGGACGGAGAGCTTCAGTCTGTGGGTGACATCTCTGATTCGGGGAAACCTGATTCAGAGATTTCTAATTTTAAATTTAAGCTTGAGAACCTCCGTGACTATGCGGTACCGGTGTGTACTGATGTTTTTCCTATACCTAAAAGGCTTACAGAAATTATTAGCAAGGAGTGGGATAGACCGGGTGTGCCTTTTTCCCCACCTCCTATATTTAGAAAAATGTTTCCAATAGACGCCACTACACGGGACTTATGGCAGACGGTCCCTAAGGTGGAGGGAGCAGTTTCTACTTTAGCAAAGCGTACCACTATCCCGGTTGAGGACAGTTGTGCTTTTTCAGATCCAATGGATAAAAAATTGGAGGGTTACCTTAAGAAAATGTTTATTCAACAAGGTTTTATTTTACAGCCCCTTGCATGCATTGCGCCTGTCACGGCCGCAGCGGCATTCTGGTTTGAGGCCCTGGAAAAGGCCATCCATACAGCTCCATTGACTGAAATTATTGACAAGCTTAGAACACTTAAGCTAGCTAACTCATTTGTTTCTAATGCCATTGTTCATTTGACTAAACTAACGGCTAAGAATTCCGGATTCGCCATCCAGGCGCGTAGGGCGCTATGACTTAAATCCTGGTCAGCTGACGTGACTTCGAAGTCTAAATTACTCAACATTCCTTTCAAGGGGCAGACCTTATTCGGGCCTGGTTTGAAGGAAATTATTGCTGACATTACTGGAGGTAAGGGTCACACCCTTCCTCAGGACAGGGCCAAAGCAAAGGCCAAACAGTCTAATTTTCGTGCCTTTCGAAATTTCAAGGCAGGTGCAGCATCAACTTCCTCCGCTTCAAAACAAGAGGGAACTTTTGCTCAATCTAAGCAGGCCTGGAACAAAGGCAAGCAGGCCAGAAAGCCTGCTGCTGCCTCTAAGACAGCATGAAGGAACGGCCCCCTATCCGGTGACGGATCTAGTAGGGGGTAGACTTTCTCTCTTCGCCCAGGCGTGGGCAAGAGATGTTCAGGATCCCTGGGCGTTGGAGATCATATCTCAGGGATATCTTCTGGACTTCAAAGCTTCCCCTCCACAAGGGAGATTTCATCTTTCAAGGCTATCTGCAAATCAGATAAAGAAAGAGGCATTCCTACGCTGTGTGCAAGACCTCCTAGTTATGGGAGTGATCCATCGAGTTCCGCGGACGGAACAAGGACAGGGTTTTTAGTCTAATCTGTTTGTGGTTCCCAAAAAAGAGGGAACCTTCAGACCAATTTTGGATCTAAAGATCTTAAACAAATTCCTCAGAGTTCCATCTTTCAAAATGGAAACTATTCGGACCATCCTACCCATGATCCAAGAAGGTCAGTACATGACCACAGTGGACTTAAAGGATGCCTACCTTCACATACCGATTCACAAGGATCATCATCGGTTTCTAAGGTTTGCCTTTCTAGACAGGCATTACCAATTTGTAGCTCTTCCCTTCGGGTTGGCTACAGCCCCGAGAATCTTTACAAAGGTTCTGGGCTCACTTCTGGCGGTTCTAAGACCGCGAGGCATAGCGGTGGCTCCGTATCTAGACGACATCCTGATACAGGCGTCAAGCTTTCAAGTTGCCAAGTCTCATACAGAGATAGTTCTGGCATTTCTGAGGTCGCACGGGTGGAAAGTGAACGAGGAAAAGAGTTCTCTATCCCCACTCACAAGAGTCTCCTTCTTAGGGACTCTTATAGATTCTGTAGAAATGAAAATTTACCTGACGGAGTCCAGGTTATCAAAACTTCTAAATGCTTGCCGTGTTCTTCACTCCATTCCGCGCCCTTCGGTAGCTCAGTGTATGGAGGTAATCGGCTTAATGGTAGCGGAATGGACATAGTGCCATTTGCGCGCCTTCATCTCAGACCGCTGCAATTATGCATGCTGAGTCAGTGGAATGGGGATTACACAGATTTGTCCCCTCTGCTAAATCTGGATCAAGAGACCAGAGATTCTCTTCTCTGGTGGTTGTCTCGGGTACACCTTTCCAAGGGTATGACCTTTCGCAGGCCAGATTGGACAATTGTAACAGATGCCAACCTTCTAGGTTGGGGTGCAGTCTGGAATTCCCTGAAGGCACAGGGATTGTGGACTCAGGAGGAGAAACTCCTTCCAATAAATATTCTGGAGTTAAGAGCGATATTCAATGCTCTTCTGGCTTGGCCTCAGCAACACTGAGGTTCATCAGATTTCAGTCGGACAACATCACGACTGTGGCTTACATCAACCATCAAGGGGGAACCAGGAGTTCCCTAGCGATGTTAGAAGTCTCAAAAATAATTCGCTGGGCAGAGTACCACTCTTGCCACCTGTCAGCAATCCATATCCCAGGCGTGGAGAACTGGGAGGCGGATTTTCTAAGTCGTCAGACTTTCCATCCGGGGGAGTGGGAACTCCATCCGGAGTTGTTTGCTCAGTTGATTCATCGTTGGGGCAAACCAGAGTTGGATCTCATGGCGTCTCGCCAGAACGCCAAGCTTCCTTGTTACGGATCCAGGTCCAGGGACCCAGAAGCGACGCTGATAGATGCTCTAGCAGCGCCTTGGTTCTTCAACCTGGCTTATGTGTTTCCACCGTTTCCTCTGCTCCCTCGACTGATTGCCAAAATCAAACAGGAGAGAGCATCAGTGATTCTGATAGCACCTGCGTGGCCACGCAGGACTTGGTATGCAGACCTAGTGGACATGTCATCCTTTCCACCATGGACTCTGCCTCTAAGACAGGACCTTCTGATACAAGGTCCTTTCAACCATCCAAATCTAATTTCTCTGAGACTGACTGCATGGAGATTGAACGCTTGATTCTATCAAAGCGTGGCTTCTCCGAGTCAGTCATTGATACTTTAATACAGGCACGAAAGCCTGTTACCAGGAAAATCTACCACAAGATATGGAGTAAATATCTTTATTGGTGTGAATCCAAGAATTACTCATGGAGTAAGGTTAGGATTCCTAGAATATTGTCTTTTCTCCAAGAGGGCTTGGACAAAGGATTATCAGCTAGTTCCTTAAAGGGACAGATTTCTGCTCTGTCTATTCTTTTGCACAAGCGTCTGGCAGAGGTTCCAGACGTCCAGGCATTTTGCCAGGCTTTGGTTAGAATTAAGCCTGTGTTTAAACCTGTTGCTCCTCCGTGGAGCTTAAACTTGGTTCTTAAGGTTCTTCAAGGAGTTCCGTTTGAACCCCTTCATTCCATTGATATTAAACTTTTATCTTGGAAAGTTCTGTTTTTGATGGCTATTTCCTCGGCTCGGAGAGTCTCTGAGCTATCTGCCTTACAATGTGATTCTCCTTATCTGATTTTGCATGCAGATAAGGTAGTTCTGCGTACCAAACCTGGGTTTTTACCTAAGGTGGTTTCTAACAAGAATATCAATCAAGAGATTGTTGTTCCATCGTTGTGCCCTAATCCTTCTTCAAAGAAGGAACGTCTTTTACATAATCTGGACGTAGTCCGTGCCTTGAAGTTTTACTTACAAGCTACTAAAGATTTTCGTCAAACATCTTCCCTGTTTGTCGTTTACTCTGGACAGAGGAGAGGTCAAAAAGCTTCGGCAACCTCTTTCCTTTTGGCTTCGGAGCGTAATACGCCTAGCCTATGAGACTGCTGGACAGCAGCCCCCTGAAAGGATTACAGCTCATTCTACTAGAGCTGTGGCTTCCACCTGGGCCTTCAAAAATGAGGCCTCTGTTGAACAGATTTGCAAGGCTGCGACTTGGTCTTCGCTTCACACTTTTTCCAAATTTTACAAATTTGATACTTTTGCTTCTTCGGAGGCTGTGTTTGGGAGAAAGGTTCTTCAGGCAGTGGTTCCTTCCGCTTAATCCTGCCTTGTCCCTCCCATCATCCGTGTACTTTAGCTTTGGTATTGGTATCCCACAAGTAATGGATGATCCGTGGACTGGATACACTTAACAAGAGAAAACATAATTTATGCTTACCTGATAAATTTATTTCTCTTTTAGTGTATCCAGTCCATGGCCCGCCCTGTCCTTTTAAGGCAGGTCTAAATTTTAATTAAACTACAGTCACCACTGCACCCTATGGTTTCTCCTTTCTCTGTTTGTTTTCGGTCGAATGACTGGATATGACAGTTAGGGGAGGAGCTATATAGCAGCTCTGCTGTGGGTGATCCTCTTGCAACTTCCTGTTGGGAAGGAGAATATCCCACAAGTAATGGATGATCCGTGGACTGGATACACTACAAGAGAAATAAATTTATCAGGTAAGCATAAATTATGTTTTTTCTATTTCCAAGTACAGCTACAAAGTTGATCAAATATGAATAATTAACGTATTAAACTGGAGATAGTTCACCTCCCAATAATTTAATTAATTAATTTCAATAATCTATCTATGCATATCTAATGGTATATAACCATTGTTCTAATACAACCGGAATAATAATCTGAAAAGTTATTATTATAAGAATGAAATCATGATTTAAATCGGACTTATCGACTAGTGATTTAAATTGTGATTTAAATCAAATCCACCCTGTTTAAAAAGCTCTACGCGTTTCAGCGGTTATACCGCCTTTCTCTAGAGCAAACAAATTACTTAAAAAAATGTGTAATCACAAAAAGCCCATTTACACATTTATATAGTCCCAAACCCTCCCCACCAATCGGCAACCACGCCTACTAACAGGTGTGTGAAGATAGTTGACATCATGTATCCTGACTTCATTCTTTTATTTCCTTGGTGAAGTGAAAACAAGCAGCAGAGGTTACTAAAGCGACACTATAATATAAAACTACCATCATGCAATGTTGTTTGTAACAATCTTGGACGCGATCACATATACGGCGCAGGTTTCGGCGCAAGCGTGGGAACCCGCTTCGCCCGTAATTTCACCTCGCACATCGGGGTATTACATATACTGCGCCGTTAGATGCTAAACTGGCGTAAGTAGGACAAACTAGCGATCTTCTGAAATGTGCGCAAATACACATTTTAGTCGTCGCAAGTAACTTACGCCAGTATTTTGTCCACGGAAAGTCTCAGTAAAGAGTAGTTTTATGCAAATTGGGCTAACACTCGTAAAAATGAACCGCGACTTCATCTAAAAATGCGACACGTAATTTCGCTATTCAAAATTCATATATAAACCCATGCGCAGCCGCCATTTTCTTCAGTGTGTTTTGGATGGTTCGTTGAGCTACAGCACACTACAGTGGAGTGGAGGATTAGTCAGAGTAGAGAGAGAGGCGCAAACAGAGGAGTTAGGTCGCATTGTTGTTTGATTAAAATTGTACACTTAAACATATTTTTACATATTGCACACATTTTGCATACATACATATACAAAATAAACCACACTTTTTTTTTCTAACACCTCACACATTTTATTTCAATTTTACAGTGTGATAGGCTGAGTGTTTGGTTGTGATTGAACTGGGAGTGAGTGTGTGTAGTGTGAGGATGGCAGGGAGAGGTGGGGAGGAGGGAAGAGGAGTGGCAGGGAGAGGAGTATTGTAGAGGATAGGAGGAGCAGTGGGGTCCCCGTCAGGGAGTAAGTGGAGTGGGGAGAGGGAGAGCTAGAAGGGGAGATGCCCGAGAGTCCCAGAGACCAGGCACATCTAGGAGAGGGACAGAGGTTCCAAATGGGGACAGAAGGGGGGAGGAGGGAGAGGATAGGGAGGAACCCACACCAGGGACATCACAGGGAGCAAGCCAGGTGTCCATGGAGGATGAGAGGCTGAGATGTCCTAACTTCTCATTTGATGAAAATGTTGCCCTAGTCCAGGCCATCATGGACAATTACAGTGCCCTCTTTGGGCAGGAGAAGGGCAAAGGCAGTGCCAAAAGGTGAAAAACAGCATGGTTGGCGGTAGAGGATGCCGTCAACAGTGTGGCCCCGCAGAGGAGGACTGTTGAGGGCCTTAAAAAGCGGTGGAATGACTGCAAGAGGCGGGTGAAAGAAAATATGGGACAGGAAGCTATGCACCAGAGGGGAACAGGCGGTGGTCCATCCCTGGACATAGAATATAACACCTGGCAGGAGATGATACGCAGGTCCCTGAGTATCACAGCAGTCCGTGGACTTCCAGGGGCTGCAACCACAGCACATCATGCTGGTGAGTAACATCACACACACCAGTATTATATGTATTTGAGATATAACATCCTTTAATATCACACATTCATGTACACAATGAGGAGCATGGTATTTGGCCTACTAACAAAAACATCTACAATTATATTTGACATTAATGCTACTTAACACAATGTAATTCATGATATGAGGTGGAATAGTGCAATACTAACATGTCTCAGAGTAACACAGGCCACAAGCCACATGTAGAATTTTCAGTAAATGGACACTATAGCCATCACAATACTTTTAGCTCAAGAAAGCAGGTTCTGTGCCTACATCAGGCTAAAGTAAATTGTGTGACCATAGTGTCACTTAAAGAACACATTTTTTCCATGATTGACATGTACACATAACTATTGTATGAAACACATACCTGTATACTGCGCATATTAAAATCCCTCATATCACAAATCACAATGTGCACATGCATGTTATAGAGTTTGACATGAGAATCAGTATAGGCCCTAGCATGTATCAATGTACATTGTATGCCCACATGGACATATATATGACTGTACTAATTCCTCTCATCATTTGACTCCTCCACAGAACCTCCTGTCACGAGGATACAAACAGGCATGCCGCCACCACCACCAGTCACAGGCATGCAGCCACCACCACCAGTCTTCAGGCAAACACATGAACGGTATGCTCCCAGGCATGAGCAGGGTTGGATGGCTTCAGTTGAGGACCCGGGAGTGATTCCACCACCATTGCCATATGACCGCTGGCAAGATTCCTGGCCAGAGGAATATTCTTCTTTCTCTTACTTGGTGTATTCAGTCCACAGATTCATCCTTACTTGTGGGATATTCTCAATCCCTACAGGAAGTGGCAAAGAGAGCACACAGCAAAGCTGTCCATATAGCTCCCCTCAGGCTCCGCCCCCCCAGTCATTCTCTTTGCCGCTCTATCAAGTAGCATCTCCACGGGGGTGGTAAAGAGTATGTGGTGTTAGATTTGTAGTTTTATTTCTTCAATCAAGAGTTTGTTATTTTAAAGTAGTGCCGGTTTGTACTATTTACTCTGAGGCAGAAAGTGATGAAGATTTCTGCTGAGAGGAAAAAGATTTTAGCATGTTGTAACTAAAATCCTTTGGGTTTCCAGGACTGTTGAGTACAGGAGAACTTCAGTTGGGGGGAACAGTTTGCAGGCTTATTCTGCTTAAGGTATGTTCAGTCATATTTTCTAACAAGACCTGGTAGTGCTAGAAGACTGACAGATATCCCATGAGGGAAGGTAAGCCATTTTCTGAGACACAGTATAGAAAGAGGTCTTCAGTTAAGGGCTTTAATACTGACAGACACTGTGATGGGCTAAATCGATTACTTTATTAAGGTAATCTTATATTATTAAGCGTTGCAAACACTTTTTGGGGAATTTTTTTACGCCTGGCATTTTAGAAGACAGCTATTCTGACTCAGAAAGGCCCCATATCTCTGGAGTAAGAAGGAGGGGGCCTCATTTTCGCGCCTCAATTGCGCAGTTGATTTACAACACAGCTCCACGCAGCTTCATGTGCAGAGCCTTTAGAGTACAGGAGGACTTCAGGGAGGCTTAATTTACACCTGCAAATAACCCTAAAGGAAGGTAAAGCCACAGCAAAGACTGTGGCATAGTACTGTAGTGGGTTAAACCGGGTATTTACTTCATTTTGCTCCGGTTTGGGCATTAAGGGGTTAAACGATTTGTGGTGAAAATTTCATTACGATCGGATGTTTTTTGATGATTTGGTAAAAAAGTGTGTACCTTTTTATTATTTAAAGAGACAGTAACGTTTTTTTCAAAAGTATTTTTTTCAATATTTTAGTGTTGTCTGAGTCTGTCAAACATGTCTGAGCCTTCAGATAGACCTTGTTCTTTATGTTCAAAAGCCATGGCAATACCCCCATTGCATTTATGTTTAAAGTGTGCACAAACATCTAAGCATTTTAAAGATCATCCAGTGACAATTAAAAATGCTGCCCAAGATGATTCCTTAACGGAGGGTAATGAGGATAGTCCTCCTTCCTCCCCCCACGTGTCTACACCAGTTACGCCCGCGCAAGCGATGACTAGTACCTCTAGCGCATTGGCCCCTATTACTTTACAGCAATTAGCAGCAGTAATGGATAATTCCCTTGCAGCTTTTTTATCCAAACTGCCAGTTTTTCCAAGAAAGGGGGATAGCTCAGTTTTAAACACAGAGGATGAGCATTCTGAAGCTTTGGATAATGTATCTGTAGTACCCTCACAAAACTCAGAGGTAGCAGTGAGGGAAGGGCTGTCTGAGGGAGAAATTTCTGACACAGGGAAAGTTTCTCAGCAGGCAGAGTCAGATTCCTTAGCGTTTAAATTTAAGCTGGAACACCTCCGCGTCCTGCTTAAGGAGGTTTTGGCTACGCTGGACGATTGTGACCCCATGGTGGTCCCTGAAAAATTGTGTAAAATGGACAGATATTTAGAGGTCCCTGTATACACTGAGGCATTTCCGATCCCAAAAAGGGTGGCGGATATTGTGACTAAGGAGTGGGAGAGACCAGGTGTACCCTTTGTTCCCCCACCTATCTTTAAGAAAATGTTCCCCATAAACGACCCCAGGAGGGACGCGTGGCAGACGGTCCCTAATGTAGAGGGGGCTGTTTCAACATTGGCTAAGCGTACAACTATACCAATAGAGGACAGTTGTGCTTTCAAAGATCCTATGGATAAAAAATTGGAAGGCTTGCTAAAGAAAATTTTTGTTCAGCAAGGTTTTCTGCTTCAACCAATTGCCTGCATTATCCCGGTAACTACTGCAGCTGCTTTTTGGTTCGAGGCCCTGGAGGAGTCGCTCCAGAGGGAGACTTCATACGATGAGGTCATGGATAGAATTCACGCTTTAAAGCAGGCTAATTCTTTTATCACTGATGCCGCTCTCCAATCAGCTAAACTAGTGGCGAAAACCTCAGGTTTTGCCATCATGGCGCGACGAGCGCTTTGGCTCAAATCGTGGTCGGCGGATGTGTCGTCAAAAACAAAACTGTTAAATATTCCCTTCAAGGGGAAAACCCTTTTCGGCCCAGAGCTGAAAGAAATTATTTCAGATATCACTGGAGGCAAGGGCCATGCCCTTCCACAAGATAGGCCATTTAAGGCCAAAAACATGGCTAATTTTCGCTCCTTTCGCAACTTCAGGAGCGGACCTGCTGCAACCTCTGCTGCCGCAAAGCAAGATGACGCTTCCCAGCCCAAAGCAACCTGGAAACCCTTGCAGGGCTGGAATAAGGGTAAACAGGCCAAGAAGCCTGCTCCTGCTACCAAGACAGCATGAAGGGGTAGCCCCCGATCCAGGATCGGATCTAGTAGGGGGCAGACTTTCTCTCTTTGCTCAGGCTTGGGCAAGAGATGTCCCAGATCCCTGGGCATTAGAAATAGTTGCTTAGGGGTACCTTCTAGAATTCAAGGATTCTCCCCCAAGGGGAAGGTTCCACATTTCTCGTTTGTCTTCAGACCAAACAAAGAAACAGGCGTTCTTACGCTGTGTAGAAGATCTACTAAAAATGGGAGTGATACACCCAGTTCCAATTGCAGAACAAGGACTGGGCTTTTACTCAAATCTATTCGTAGTTCCCAAAAAGGAAGGAACTTTCAGGCCAATCCTGGATCTAAAAATTCTAAACAAATTCCTCAGAGTTCCGTCTTTCAAGATGGAAACCATTCGGACAATCTTGCCGATGATCCAGGAAGGTCAATATATGACTACCGTGGATCTAAAGGATGCGTACCTACATATTCCTATCCACAAAGACCACCATCAGTTCCTAAGGTTCGCCTTTCTGGACAATCTTTACCAGTTCATGGGCCCTGCCTTTCGGGCTGGCCACCGCTCCCAGAATTTTCACAAAGGTGCTAGGGTCCCTTCTGGCGGTACTAAGACCGCGGGGCATTGCAGTAGCACCTTACCTAGACGACATCTTAATACAGGCGTCGTCCTTTCACAGAGCCAAGGCTCATACGGACATCGTTCTGGCCTTTCTAAGGTCTCACGGGTGGAAGGTGAACGTAGAAAAGAGTTCTCTGTCCCCGCTCACAAGGGTTCCCTTTCTGGGAACACTAATAGACTCGGTAGAAATGAAAATCTTTCTGACAGAGGTCAGGAAGTCAAAACTGTTGAATACTTGCCGAGTTCTTCATTCCATTCCTCGGCCTTCCGTGGCTCAGTGCATGGAAGTAATTGGT
Organism: Bombina bombina; assembly: GCF_027579735.1. Taxonomy (NCBI): domain Eukaryota; kingdom Metazoa; phylum Chordata; class Amphibia; order Anura; family Bombinatoridae; genus Bombina; species Bombina bombina. The sequence goes on along the minus strand of NC_069499.1, from coordinate 611,657,913 downwards.
TTAATGGTTGCGGCGATGGACGTGGTCCCTTTCGCCCGAATCCATCTCAGACCACTGCAACTGTGCATGCTCAAACAGTGGAATGGAGATTACGCAGATTTATCTCCTCAAATTCAAATGGACCAAAAGACCAGAGACTCTCTTCTCTGGTGGTTGTCTCAAGATCACCTGTCTCAGGGGCTGAGTTTCCGCAGACCGGAATGGATCATTGTCACGACCGATGCCAGTCTGATAGGCTGGGGTGCGGTCTGGAACTCCCTAAAGGCTCAGGGACTATGGTCTCGGGAAGAATCTCTTCTCCCGATAAACATTTTGGAGCTGAGAGTGATATTCAATACGCTCCAGGCGTGGCCTCAACGAGCAGAGGCCAAATTCATCAGATTTCAGTCGGACAACATCACGACTGTAGCGTACATCAATCATCAGGGGGGAACAAAGAGTTCCCTAGCGATAAAGGAAGTATCCAAGATTATCAAATGGGCGGAGGATCACTCCTGCCATCTATCTGCAATTCACATCCCAGGAGTAGACAACTGGGAGGCGGATTTTCTAAGTCGTCAGACTTTCCATCCGGGGGAGTGGGAACTCCACCCGGAGGTTTTTGCTCAACTAACTCAGCTATGGGGCATTCCAGAGTTGGATCTGATGGCGTCCCGTCAGAACACCAAACTTCCCCTTTACGGATCCAGATCCAGGGATCCCAAGGCGGCATTGATAGATGCATTAATAGCGCCTTGGTCATTCAGTCTAGCTTATGTCTTTCCACCGTTTCCTCTTCTCCCTCGGCTAATAGCCAGAATCAAACAGGAGAGGGCTTCGGTAATTCTGATAGCGCCTGCGTGGCCACGCAGGACTTGGTATGCAGACCTAGTGGGCATGTCATCGGTCCCACCATGGAAACTGCCATCGAGACAGGATCTTCTAATCCAAGGTCCTTTCAAGCATCCAAATCTAGTTTCTCTGCAACTGACTGCTTGGAGATTGAACGCTTAATCCTAACTAAGCGGGGGTTCTCTGATTCAGTTATAGATACTCTGATACAGGCCAGAAAGCCTGTCACCAGGAAAATTTACCATAAGATATGGCGGAAATATCTTTGTTGGTGTGAATCCAAGTGTTACTCGTGGAGTAAAGTTAGGATTCCAAGGATATTGTCTTTTCTCCAAGAAGGTTTGGAGAAAGGTCTGTCAGCTAGTTCCTTAAAGGGACAGATATCTGCTCTGTCTATTCTGTTACACAAGCGTCTGGAAGCTGTGCCAGACGTTCAGGCGTTTGCACAGGCATTAGTAAGAATCAAGCCTGTCTACAGACCTGTGGCTCCTCCATGGAGTCTAAATTTAGTTCTTTCAGTTCTTCAAGGGGTTCCGTTTGAACCTTTACATTCCATAGATATCAAGTTATTATCTTGGAAAGTTTTGTTTTTAGTAGCTTTTTCTTCTGCTCGAAGAGTTTCAGAATTATCTGCTTTACAGTGCGATTCACCCTACCTGGTGTTCCATGCAGATAAGGTTGTTTTGCGTACTAAACCTGGTTTCCTTCCAAAGGTGGTTTCTAATAAGAATATTAACCAGGAAATCATTGTTCCTTCTCTGTGCCCTAATCCAGTTTCTAAGACGGAATGACTGTTGCACAATCTTGATGTGGTTCGTGTTTAAAGTTCTATTTAAAAGCAACTAAAGATTTCGGACAAACATCATCCTTGTTTGTCGTGTATTCTGGTAAGAGGAGAGGTCAGAAAGCGACTACTACCTCTCTTTCATTCTGGCTGAAAAGCATCATCCGAATGGCTTATGAGACTGCTGGTAGGCAGCCTCCTGAACGAATTACAGCTCATTCCACCAGAGCTGTGGCTTCCACATGGGCTTTCAAGAATGAGGCTTCTGTTAAACAGGTTTGTAAGGCAGCGACTTGGTCTTCACTGCATACATTCGCCAAATTTTACAAATTCGATACTTTTGCTTCTTCGGAGGCTATTTTTGGGAGAAAGGTTTTGCAAGCAGTGGTGCCTTCCGTTTAGGTTACCTGACTTGTTCCCTCCCTTCATCCGTGTCCTATTGCTTTGGTATTGGTATCCCACAAGTAAGGATGAATCCGTGGACTGAATACACCAAGTAAGAGAAAACAGAATTTATGCTTACCTGATAAATTACTTTCTCTTACAGGTGTATTCAGTCCACGGCCCGCCCTGATTTTTAAGTCAGGTTCAAATTTACTTTACAATAACTACAGTCACCACTGCACCCTATGGTTCTCCTTTTTCTCCTAACCGTCGGTCGAATGACTGGGGGGCGGAGCCTAAGGGGAGCTATATGGACAGCTTTGCTGTGTGCTCTCTTTGCCACTTCCTGTAGGGATTGAGAATATCCCACAAGTAAGGATGAATCCGTGGACTGAATACACCTGTAAGAGAAAGTAATTTATCAGGTAAGCATAAATTCTGTTTTTGGCTTTGAGGGGGAGCCAAGACAGCCACAAAGGGTCCATGTATTTACCCCTCCCCCAACACAATGTCAGGGCAGTCATGGCTTTTACACACAGACTATGTCACAAGAAGTGCCAACTGGACAGGCTGAGTGGTCACACACTGGTCATCAGTGGGACTATCAATCCACCCTGAGAGCTCCACCATCCTCATCACTTGGGAGAGCTCCACCATTCTCATCACTTGGGAGAGCTCCACCATCTGCAGATGAAAATATAGCTGAAAGTACTCGAGCACCAGCAGATGCAGCTGAACCTGTCCAACCCGAACCAGCAGATGCAGCTGAACCTGTCCAACCCGAACCAGTAGATGCAGCTGAACCTGTCCAACCAGAACCAGCAGATGCAGCTGAACCTGTCCAACCAGAACCAACAGATGCAGCTGAACTTGCACCTCAAGCAACTAGAAGCCCTGCTGCTCAAGAGCCTGTGGATGCATTGTATTCTCCCCTGGGTGAGGAATACATTGCACTCCAGAGGAGGCTCATAACAAGCTCAGAGAGCAGACAAAGAGGCCAAGAGAGGTTCCACAGGAGCCAAGAGAGGTTCCACAGGAGCCAAGAGAGGTTCCACAGGAGCCAAGAGAGGTTCTTCAGGAGCCAAGAGAGGTTACACAAACGTAGCATAGAGCTGCAGAGGGACATGGCAGCATCATTAAGTGGAAGTGTTCAAAACCAGTCACAGATGATGCAAATTCTGTCTGATATGCAGATGCAAATGGACAATAGATGGCGAGAACAAAATCAACTCTTGGGTGTGTTGGTTGAGCACTTTACACACCAGCAGGACACTGTCTCCAGCCTATCATCTGTGGCCAGCACACCAGCAGAAACATCAGAATCTTCTCAAACCAGGAGAACAAGGAAATCCACTACAGTCACCTCAGCTCCCTCATCCAAGAAGCCAAAAAAGAAATAAATATTCTTATAGTTCACCATAAATCTTGTCCTCTGTTATTTACCATATAATTGTCATCCACATCCATGTGAGGTTTGTTTTAGTAAACTAATATTGTTAAAACATATAATATGACCTGTGTGAAAATGGCAAAAAAAGGTAATATTATCATGTTTATGACATATTCATGTTCTATAAACCACATCACATAGTTGTGTATGAAGGGTACATATAGTAATATTCACTTCTAAGATGTAAATAAAGGTTTCTCACATCCAATATAAATTGACACATGGGTGTATATATATATATATATATATATATATATATATATATATATATATATATATATAATAATGTATTTACAGAAGGTGTGAACATAAGGTATAAACATCCATTTTCATTCTTATTAATGATAGTCAATAAATCATAGTGACCTAAATATGAATTAAACAAATGAGACATTTTCAGTAATTAGGGTGGTTAAGGGAAGGGGGTGGGATGTAGTAGTTTCACTTACATGCAGTGGAAATCCGCAGTATGTAATTCTGCAAGACATGATATATACACATGCAATGGTTGGTGAGGTACAGTCAAACATCATAATACATGTGAATGTTACGGTTTACTGTACTTATGAACAAGTAACTTACAGGTGAAGTATTCACGGATGACAAAGTCCCTCACTTCATTCCCCCTCAGTGTCCCCCTGTCCACATCCTCAGGTACAGGAACCAGCTGCTGATCTTGTTCTGGTTCTATGTCCCCCAATATACGTGTGTCCACAGCAATGTTATGTAGAATACAACATGCATTGACAATGGAACACACTTTGTTGGGGTTATACTGTAAAGCTCCGCCTGTCAAATCCAGACACCTGAATCTGGTTTTGAGTAGGCCAAAGCTCCTTTCTATTACATTTCTGGTCCGTATGTGGGCCTCCTGGTACCTGAGTTGTGGCTCTGTAAGGGGATGTGCCAAGGGGGTTAACCGCCATGGTCTGCAGCAGTACCCTGCGTCACCTGTCATGTAACATATGTATTATGATTATTACAGGTTCATCATGTGCTTAAAGGGACATAACATGGATTTCATTTAAAATATATATTTTACAAAAACATTAAATTGGTGCATTGTAAGCAATTTACTTTTATGCCAGGATTAGGCTAGACAAAATTCTATTTTCATGATTCAGATAGAACATGCCATTTTAAGAAAATGTCCTTTTAAGTGAAAAACTATTTATAGTATACTGTCCCTTTAAAGGGACATGAAACACACATTTCTTATTTCATGAGTTAATAAGAACCTGCAATTTTATTCAACTTTATAATTTATTTCTATTATGTATTTTGCTCCATTCTATTGATATCATTTGCTGACAAGCATATTAGATATGCTCATTAACTGCTGATTGGTGGCTGCACATCGATGCCTCAAGTGATTGGCTCATCTATGTGCATTGCTATTTCTTAACAAAGGATATATAAAGAATGAATCAAATTAGATAATAGATGTAAATTGTAATGTTGTTTAACATTGTATTCTCTATCTGAAACATGACATAATAATTTTGTGTTTAGTGTCCCTTTAGTAGAAATATACAGACAGAATGAAGGTAGTGCATACTCACCAAGCAGCCAACCTCCCGAGAGTGTTCCAGAATCAAAAAGCTGGAATAAGGACGTCTGGCGCAGGATGTAGGAATCATGGGCACTCCCCGGAAAGCCTGCATACACATGTGTGAATTTCAGAGTGGTATCACAGACCATCTGGCAATTCAAGGAGTAAAACCCTTTTCTGGAATGGCTCCTCATGTGGGGCCACAATACGCACTTGTGTGCAATCAATTGCCCCCATGACATTGGGAATACCCCCCAGTCGATAGAAGCCTTGTTTGGGGGGTATGGGGGAAATTAATGTATCGCTGTGTCTGGTTATCTAGAGCAGTCAAAACCTCCCCTAGGAGCCTGGAGAAGGTGGACTGCGCTAGGCCAGACACAAGCCCCTCTGTTGACTGGAATGAGCCGGATGCCAGGAAGTGTACAACACACAACAACTTCTGCATACCAGTCAGAGCTAGGTTCCTATTCGCTTGAGGGTCAATATCATCCTTCAAGACCTCATATAGGTCAATGAGGCTTGCAGAAGATACTTTTCCCTGACCTCCCCTTCTGTCATTCCAAACAGGGTGACCCTAACCCTGTGTATCCTTGGTGCCCTTGCTCTTCCCCTCTGCTGATGCCGACGTCTTATAGGCCCTGCTGGCCTATGACCAGCTGCAGCAACAACAGCAGCAGGGGCAGCAGCAGGAGGAGCAGGGACAGCAGCAGCAGGAGCAGGGACGGCTACAGCACCATGACCAGGGACCTCAGCAGCAACTATATCATCAGCAGGTATATCCTCCACAGCAGCAGCAGGTATATCTTCCACAACAGGGGCTTGTAGGGCTTCCAGCACCCCTTGTGCCCCACGATGCTGTCTCTCTAGGTATTGGAGATAAAGTAGGGGAAACATGGTGGCTAATGAGGGTGTGCATTGCCAGGTGTTTTAAGGCTGCAGGTGAGAGGTTGTGCTGTGTGTGATTGGTTTGACACACTTGCAGGGACAGGAATAATAAATGCTTAGAAGAGGTTTAACTGTTTGAGATTTGCGGCTGATATGTATGTGATTGCGCATGCGTTTGTTAGGCCTTCAGGGAGTTACGTTGCTTTTTTAGTCAGTGCAAGGGTTCCTGCGCCTGCAATTTGTGGCGAGATAAGAATGGAGTAGATTCTCTGAATTCTGCGCGTGTAAGTCCTTACGCTGTATATTGGATACCAAATTGCGCGTCTGTTCTATGTTAGTCTATGGCTAAAAAAAATACGTCCAAAGGGTGAAAAATACGCGCGTAACTTGTATGCTACGCCGTATATGTAATACCAAAATCGCGTAAAATCTGGCGTCGCCGGCTTTTGCGGGTGGCGCTGCATATGTAATGGAGCCCCTTGTGTGTTAAAGTAATATATTCAGGATATTCCTCTTTTCTAAAGGGCACTAATGAACTCATTGAGACTACCTTTAATAAACAGAATTCTAAAGTGCAGCATTATACAAAAGGGGTTAGTTTCAGTATTGTATCTAGAGATCACTTTGGAATATTTCAATTTAGTTTGTGTCAGTAGAATTGCTTACAATTGTGTAATAACTTTCCCACACCCTTAGTATTTGACAGTGTCTAACTGGCCAGAAACAAGCTATTAATCTTGTGTGTAATTGTCCCCTTATGATAGGAATAGCAGTGATTCGCAGCAATACAATCTCCGGTCACTGCTTAATAACTCCACTGGACTACATCAGATGGGTCCACATGGGCCGGTGAGGGGTCCAAGGGACAGCAAAGGGCAAATTAAACTTTCACGATTTAGATATAGCAAGCGTTATTAATCAACTTTCTAAATGACTTCTGTTATAAGATTTGCTTTTTTCTCGGTATCCATGGTTATTGGTGGCTGCACTTATGTCTCTTGTAATTGGCTCTCTAGATATTTCAGTTGGTCTCAGTAGTGCATTGCTGCTCTGGAGCTGACTGACCTTTGTAGGAGTTAAGCACATAGTTATATAAAAGAAACAATACAATAATACAATGCTCTAACACATTACAGCACTTTCTTCTTCAACTTGTTTGTCCCTTTACAGGGACAGTATACTATAAAATTGTTTTTCCCTTAATGTGTTTCCAATTACTTTTTTTTACCAGTTGCAGAGTATAAAATGTATGAGATTTGTTTTTTAAGGCTTATTTGTGTATATGATTAGCTGATTTTGTGTTTTGAAGCCGCAACCTAATAAAATGGGTTGAGCTTGTAGGTATAATCAGATCTCATTACTTTATCACATTGTGTACATATACCTGCTTCTTTATCTTATATCTGTCCATAAACCAATCACCAATACTTGGAGAGAACAATGGAAAAATAACATTTCTTTACCTTATCTCTTCTATAACCCACTGGGAGTGTAATTTCTGCTACTGGCTGTGTTAACACTGCTTGCCTTGAGGCCAAAAACTTTCAGGATGGGTGGGGATACCACAGGCTAAATAAACTATTTCAAATGCCATTATAAGGGTAATAGCAATACTTGTAAACAATTTAATACACTCCAGCAGGTAAAGAGGATCATTGGGAACAAATTATAGGGGAGAAAAATTTTGAGTAAACTGTCCCTTTAACTAAAGGTGCGCTGCAAAATATATTCCATCTTGCCAGCAGATTTCCAGTTGTAAAATATACTGTGTTGTCCTGTGTTTAGGATAACACAATGCGTCTGAATTGCTGCCTCTTCTACAGTATTATTTTGGCATATAAGGAAATATTGGTGAGGGCAAAAACAAAACAATACAAACACTCTGGGTGAGACTGTTGGGCAGCGACATACCCTGCAAACCTAAAAACAAAGATGTTTCTGTTATGCATATCAATGAACTGCAACTAAAGAGACAGTAATTAAAAGAACACTCAAGTCAAAATTAAACTTTCATGATTCAGATAGACCAGCAATTTTAAACAACTTTCCAATTTTACTTCCATTAACAAAATATGCAGTCTTTTTATATTTAGACTCTTTGAGTCACCAGCTCCTAATGAGCATGTGCAAGAACTCACAGAATATTCATATACGCATTTGTGATTGGTTAATGGCTGTCACATGATACAGGGGGAGTGGAAATAGACATAACTTTGAAATTTGTCAGAAAAATCTTTTTATCATGCATTTTGTGATTATACAAATCTACTGTATTTACTGGTCCTAAATGGTTATGAAACAAACTAAATCTACAAATGACCAACAAACTAAAAATCATTACTAATATGTCTGCATGAAAAAAAGTGTTCATTCTCTTTATTTAGATTCTCTAACTGTACATCTATTTATTTTAGAAAAACAAAAGCTGTTATACATTTTAGACACATATTTTACAAATACTTAAAATGTTCCTTTATTAATGTTAGTTAGCTTGATATGCATGTATGTATAAAGTGACGTGCAGTGATGTCAGACGCTAGTGAGGCACTGTCAATGATACACCGGAGAAACACATATATGAGCCCAATAAAAGTAGCTTAAATTAAACTAAAGCATTGTTTCTTAACCGCGGGTCTCAAGTACCCCCAACAGGGCAGTTTTTCATTATAGCTGAACCAGTGCACAGGTGAAATAATCAGCTGATGGGTGAAAGCAAGTTAGTAACCATGGTGTTAATGATCAGCTGATTATTTCACCTGTGCACTGGTTCAGCTATAATGAAAACCTTGCATGTTGGGGGCACTTGAGGACCGCAGTTGAGAAACACTGCACCAGCACATCTGTATTGAGTTGATGATTACCTGGAGAATAAAGCACACACACACATACAAAATGCGCACAGTCAAATTCTGACATAATTACATAGGAATACAATATATTATTATTTTGGATAATAAAAGGGCGGTTATCCTATTATTAACTTGAGACAAGTTTGTATAAGATCACCTCTTCAGTCAAGATTTTCTTAAAATTCTACATTTGTTCCGTCATTTGCATATTATTTTGTACAAATCTGTACTGTTTCCCAGCTGACAGCAAGCTATCTAAGAAGCAGTAGAGATGTGTACAAAATAATATGCAAATGATCATTTGAACAAATAATAATAAAAAAAAACCATTTTAAACAAGAATAGAATTTTAGGATAAAATCTTGACTGAAGAGGTATAATGGGGCAGATGATCCAGTTATATTTCTTTAATAGTGACACTAGTTAATAAACAGCATTAACAATATGGCCAGTCTTTATTTTTTACTTTTATCCCCTCTCTTCTCCTCCAATATGTTAATTTTGTTATTTTTAAATGTTGAGAGCAGTCAGTATCACTAACCATGACAAATGGAATTAGATTTGCTGTCAGAGCTGCAATGCTACAAATGACCACCAGAGGTCCTCAGAGACAAAAAAAATTCATGAAAGAAAACAAATACAATACGTGCCAATTCTATAAACATACAACAGTCTTATTATTAGTGCATAAGTTCAGATAAGATGAAGAACAAGTCACCTGCTAGTGCTACAAGACACCTGCTCACATTAAAAGCTGCAGCCCTGAGTCCACACACTCCCTTTCCTATTCCTAGTAGCAGTGCCTGCTCTCAGACTCTCACTGACTGCTGGAGAGACACGGGGGAGGGAAGATTAGAATGAGACACAGATGTGGGAGTTACTTACCAATGCAGCTACGGAAGAGACAGTACCTGAAGCTGTTACAAGAACACCAAACCCTCTATGCTCTAAAGTGCTATACACTGACCGGATAGTAGACAGGAAACATTTGATTTACAGAGAGGAGGTTGGCTATACCTCACAAATGATTGTGTTTACTGACTCTCTGCCAAACCAAAAAGCACAGCTAGAACAGCCTCTCACAGTGTCTCCCTCTCTCTCAGCCACTGAGCACTGACTACATGTGCAGGAGCATTCAAAAGCCAATAGGAAGATCTTCAAGTTACTCCAGCTGAGCTGCGCTAAGGGCTAGAGAGAGTAAGACATTTGAAATGACTGCAGGCAGGAAAAAAATACAAAAAATGTTTTAACACATTAAAATAAAAACTCCCCGCTAATTCTGACCCTGCCTAAGGTAATCCTGGTATGATGATGAAAAAAATCTGCCATCATGGTCTTTCTATAATCTTTTAACACTTTGCACTGCAGAATGCAGATTCATCACTGGCAGCCAAAGTGTTAAAAGATTAAATAAAGACCATGATAGCAGATTCTGCAGCCCCTCACACACAGTGAAGTCCGTTTGCAGCCCATGTGTTTTTTTACACTCTAAACTAAACAGTCACGTCTTTAACCTGCTGCAGTGCCGGGGGTGTGGAAGCAGAAGCAGAGGAACACACAGAAAACCTACTCATCTGCTCCTCTATTCAAATTCCAACTGATATATTGCGCATTAAGTATTTTAATAAAACAATGTGCAATCTATCATTGGAAATGGAATTAGACCAAGCAGATGAGTAGGTTTTAGAGCTGACACTAGTGAATTTAATTCACTTACCGTTGCACAGTGACAGTCTCTCCCTCCTCACTTCCCGCCGTCTGAGCTTCTCCCTTCCACATGCGCAGTGAGCCAATCAGCCGGTCAGTTCTCCTGGTGCTGTCAATCACCAGGAGAGCATGACCGTCTCTGATTGGCTCCCTGGCAAAGAGGCATTATGAAGAATGCCTCCTATTGGCCAATATTTTTGCTTCAGTTAGTTAAAGGTACTTCTACAAACATTGGGTGTCGCTGCTGCGATACTTGCTATAGTAGAAAATTATCCATGTTTCGCTATGGAGAGATGCAGTCCTGTGTGATGCCTCTCCATAGCGTTACATGGATGGGGAAAAAAAATGGTGATTTTTTTTTTTTTTGTTATTACAATTTTTTTATTTAAATTAAAATTAATTTAATTACACTTTGGCCCCATATGGCAGGGTAGGCTGTGCCTCCCCTGCCTCCTATGACTGCACGTCCTTGGTATAAACCATCTCTGTAGACAGATCACTAGCTGATAAAGACAACTCCCATAGCTGCATTGGCGCATGCACCCCTCCAAATGCATGTAACCAACTAGATTTATGCAGAACAGTAAATAAATTTAAAAAAAGATTGATATCTTTAAATACATTTCATTTTACACCCTCTACTTCCCAATGTTCTGTTTATTTACCTTAAGTCACTAGAAGACAGGTGATTGATGTTATACAGGTGTACCTCGGAGATATTGCGGGTTCGGTTCTAGACCACCTCAATAAAGTAAATATAGCAATAAAGCGAGTCACACTCATTTTTTTTTTGGTTTCCCAGTGCATATACAAGTTATATTTACACTATACTGTAGTCTATTAAGTGTGCAACAGCATTATGTCTAAAAAATACAAACAATGTACATACCTTTTAATTAAAAAAAATACTTTATTGCTAAAAAATGCTAACCATCATCTGTGCCTTCGGCAAGTCATAATATTTTGCTGGTGGTGTGTATTTATAAGTGTGAATATATGTGTGTATATATGTTGGAAAAATGTCGCTGATAGATTTGCTCAACACAGGATTGCCTCAAACCTTCAATATTGCAATATCTGGGAAGTGCAATAAAATGAGGTATTGCTGTATATTTAGACACGAGAGACAAAAATCTATCAAAGTCAATTTTTTAGAATAGAAGTAATGTGGTGTTTGGCACTGTGACAGCCAGTGACTTTTGTTTGAGGCAGATGCATAGCAATACAGAAGCAGAGCCAGTTTGGCCTGCCAATCAGCATACACATAAGTGCTATTACAACCAGAGGCATGCGGGCAGGATCAAATGACAATGTACAGGGAGTAGGAAGTTGTGCTGATTGTTCTTGGGCACTGCAGATCTGCACTTCTGGCTGTTCATCCCTAAAAGAATAATTCACACATAAAATTAAGCCCAGCCTCTTGTGATAGCATCCATGAAAGCTAATTTGGTTTCCTGCTGCACTTGCTATCTGGCACCTCCCACTTCTGATTTGCTTCTCATGCATGCAACATCTTTTTCTCTTGTAAGGTGTATCCAGTCCACGGGTTCATCCATTACTTCTGGGATATTCTCCTTCCCAACAGGAAGCTGCAAGAGGATACCCACAGCAGAGCTGTCTATATAGCTCCTCCTCTAATTAACACCCCCAGTCATTCTCTTGCAGCTCTCGACAAGATAAGAAGTATCAAGAGATATGTGGTGACTTAGTGTAGTTTTACCTTCAATCAAAAGTTTATTGTTTTTAAAACGGTACCGGCGTTGTACTGTTTTACTCTCAGGCAGAAATTAGAAGAAGAGTTCTGTCTGGAGGTTGATGATCTTAGCGGTTTGTAACTAAGGTCCATTGCTGTTCTCACACATAACTGAAGAGTATGGGACAACTTCAGTTGGGGGAACGGTCTACAGATTACCTCCTTTGAGGTATGTTCAGTATATTTATTTCTAGAGAGATGAATGAGTTCTAGAAAATGCTGACAGAGCCTTGTGTATTTGAGGTAAGCCTGATGCAGTGATTTAACAGCGACTGGGATCATGCTTACAAAACAGGGTAATACTCTTATTACTTAGTGACAGTTAAACGTTTACATGAATTAAAAAATAGGACGTTTTTTCTCTGAGGGAGATAACTCTTTATTTGGGGCCTAGTTTCCACATGGCTAATCAGATACTCCTAGGAGTATTTTCTTAAGGCCCTCTGGCATCCAGTACATGGTGGGAGGGGCCTATTTTAGCGCTCTAAATGCGCAGTTTTAATTCAGACTGAGACATCCAGCTTCCCTAGAGGAGTCCTCTGGCACCTGAGGACCATTATAAGGGGTTTATTTCTGCACAAAATCGTACTTGAGGGCAGGTAGGAGCCTCAGCATAGCTGTGGCAGGGTGCTTAACCTTATAGATAGGGTAATTTGAACAATCTAACTCACTCCAGATATAGCCTCCTTCACTAGTGTAGTCTTCTCACAAGTGACTACACCTAAAGTTTTTGAAAAAAATAAATTATAGTGGGGTAGGAAGGGGCGCTGAATCGCAATCTGGAAATGTATATAACTTAAGACCTTTGCATTAATTTATATTTAGTTGGGGTAGAGAATACCAATATTAAATCTTATATGAGGGGTGATGGTAAAATAAAATAATATAATAATCTATCTTTTAGTTGGGGTAAAGAATACCAATAATAAGTTCAAGGTGTGATGATAAAATAAATTAGTATAATAATCTTCTATCTTTTCAGTGGTAATATAATGTGTGCTGCGTAGAAAGCTACTTAGTGAAAGTGTTAATGAAAGTGTTAATCTTTTAGTTAGGGTAGATAATACCAATAATATGAGGTTCAGGTATGATGATAAAATAAAATAGTATAATAATCTTCTATCTTTTCAGTGATAATATAATGTGTGCTGCGTGGAAAGCTGCTTAGTGAAAGTGTTAATGAAAGTTAAAACATGCTCATTTCTCCTTGTTTATGTAAGGTAAAAAAAAAAAAAATTCAATCGTGAGAGTAAATAGGTGTGAAATTAGTGTTAGAGCAGTAAGTTTAAAGTGACTCTATGTCACCAGGTAGATCTTCTGTGTATATAGTATACGTGCAGTATGGATGATAATTGTTGTAGTGAAAAGTAGGGGTGCAAAAAAATAAATATAGTTAAATATATTTGTGATTAAATTAGTACTGGGAACTAGGGATCCTCACAAGTTTTTGATTTTAGGTAAAAAATATGGATCCTAATTAAAAATGAGAAAAAAGGGATAGTATGCAGATTAGTGTTATAATGTTAATTTATTAAGTAAGTTCATACTAAGAAATAAAAATTCCTTACAGACATTAATAGCAATAAAATATTAAACAGTAATGTTCTAAAAAATTAGATTCTAAAAACTTAATAACACCGGTGTTATAAATGCATTAAAAACTATAATTCTAATTTAAAACTACAATTCTGATAGAAAAGACTCTTGAAAAAGGCTCTGTTGCCGATACGCGTTGATCCGCCCTACAGCTACAGACAAACTTGGCACCCAGGACCGTTGTCTCTAACAGGAGGTTTGAAATAAGAAATCCCTGTTAGTTATTGTACAGCGAGAGGAGCCACATACTGAAAAATATTTAAAAGGAATGAAGTGCGCGCACTTAATTTAAACAAGGAGAACCTCTGATTAGTCACAAAGAACCCACGTGACTCTATTGCCGAACCGGACAGCTGATATATCAAACACTGACAGGAAAAGTAAGAATAAACGGAGGAGTGTTTTTTATACATAAAGGTACTGTGTGACATCTCTAATTGGAAACTTTTAAAGGAACTACAAAAAAAGAAAGACTGTGGGTAAACACCTGCTAGGAAAAGCCCTCTAATTAAAGCTTGCAACACTGTGTTTAATAAGACACACAGCATTTTGAAAACACTCATTACAGACTATCAATACAGAAAAGGCTTATCATTGTTTTTTACCATTGGTTCATACTGGTGTATGAAAGCTAACTATACTTATCAATCTGCAGTGGTTTATTGTTACTGTATCAACCTATGCTTGGAAAAGCCCTCTAATTAAAGCTTGCAACACTGTGTCTAATAAGACACACACCACTTTGAAACACCTGTTACATACTACCAACACAGAAAAGGCTTATCATTGTTTTCAATAGTAATTCATACTAGTGTTTGAAAACTTACTCCTCTTATCAATTTATAGTGGTTTATTGTTACTGTATCAACTTATGCCTCTACTAGTTTTCACTTTATTATATGCCCATCATCTAACATATTAGCAGCTATTGGAGTCTTTTCTATCAGAATTGTAGTTTTAAATTAGAATTATAGTTTTTAATGCATTTATAACACCGGTGTTATTAAGTTTTTAGAATCTAATTTTTTAGAACATTACTGTTTAATATTTTATTGCTATTAATGTCTGTAAGGAATTTTTATTTCTTAGTATGAACTTACTTAATAAATTAACATTATAACACTAATCTGCATACTATCCCTTTTTTCTCATTTTTAATTAGGATCCATATTTTTTACCTAAAATCAAAAACTTATTTGGATCCCTAGTTCCCAGTACTAATTTAATCACAAATATATTTAACTATATTTATTTTTTTGCACCCCTACTTTTCACTACAACAATTATCATCCATACTGCACGTATACTATATACACAGAAGATCTACCTGGTGACATAGAGTCACTTTAAACTTACTGCTCTAACACTAATTTCACACCTATTTACTCTCACAATTTAATTTTTTTTTTTTTTTTTTTTAACCTTACATAAACAAGGAGAAATGAGCATGTTTTAACTTTCATTAACACTTTCACTAAGCAGCTTTCCATGCAGCACACATTATATTATCACTGAAAAGATAGAAGATTATTATACTATTTTATTTTATCATCATACCTGAACCTCATATTATTGGTATTATCTACCCTAACTAAAAGATTAACACTTTCACTAAGTAGCTTTCTATGCAGCACACATTATATTACCACTGAAAAGAAGATTATTATACTAATTTATTTTATCATCACACCTTGAACTTATTATTGGTATTCTTTACCCCAACTAAAAGATAGAAGATTATGGGGGGGCGGAGTAAGCCAGGAGACTGAGCGGTCGCATATTGAGAGAGCTCTGCTCACATATTATATCTACTTATAAACTAGACCGCTCAGTTTCACACTAGACCTTATAAAATTGACCTCTACTACTGGGTAGATCAGAGCTACAAGACCCAAAAGCAAAAGAAGGATTCAAACCCGCCAACACGGAACTTTCCTCTACTCATAACTTTCACACAACCCGCCTAAGCTGCGGCCATTTTGCAACACTGCATGGAACTCAGTGCCCTAAGCAGACAGATGGTAACTGCAGGCTGCAGCAAACTCACTCCCTGGCCCTAAAGGACACTGTGAGACACATATTATATGACTAACGATCATTAAAGCTGCACACCAAGTCTTCTAGAGGAACAACACATTCAATTGGCAATCAGGGTGTTCGGTCTTATTCCAAGATGTCTGCCACACCATTAGACTTGCTACGTCTATTAGCCAACAAGATGGATAGACAGTTTGATTCCCTGGCGGCAATTCTCAATGAAAAACGAAGCAATATGCCAGCAGGAGACACAGAATATTTACTGACACAGGCTTCCTCCAGGCTGCGAGATGCCATAGCAGGAGACAACCCACCAGCGAGAGTCCTGGAGGAACTAGCCACCATGGATAAGATACGTGTCAGCCCTGTCTTACAGGATCGGGAGAAACAGTGTCTAACCTACAAATCAGAGCCCAGCACTAGTAGCGACTCTTCCAGGGACTACATTAAACCATCACCTGGTCTCCCGGTGATGCGGCCGGTCGCCGAGGAGCTCCAGACTAAGTTTGAAAGTGAACCGAATCCCAAACCTAAGACATACCTTGTTGTAGCACACGTGCTCTGTGGCTCATACTTAGATTCTCCAGCTGGATGGAACAGTGGACGGACTTCAACTCCAGATTATCGCCGGACGCATCGCAGGCTATCAGTCTTAACTCCTGCTAACCCAGTCATTCTAGTCCTGTTGCCACATGAGAGCTGCATCATGCCGCTGCAGTTGCGGTGCCCACGGAGCCTCCTGACATTCGCACACTACACAGGAACTTCTATAGTTCCCAGCAGTTGGAAGCAACTACTAGTTCTGAGGGTAAGAGCCTCCGAAGCCATTCAGACCACGTCCTGCTGTAGGTTAGGCATTGGATAAGTTTCCAGCAACACTCCATCTCTCAGAAGCAGATCTAGAACTGAGACCATAGTTTACCCTTTTCTCCTGGTGTTAACAACGTTTTTTCTCCTCTTTAATGGCCCTTTTTATTTTGCCACTGACAGACTTATATGGGACTCAATTAAGAGACAGACCCGCTTTGGTCTTGGCTAACACTAATATATATTCCTATAAGCTGCAGTGACTATGTGTGTTCCTAAAAGTTCATATAATACTTCACAATGTTTCGCCTTTGCTTCAGTTCAGGATGTTTTTTGATAAAACACAATTGTTGATAACTTTAATCACTACCTTACTATTTTCTTTTTCATTTTAATAAGTAGAACAACTCTTATATCACATATATTTGCTGTTAATGCTAATGAAGATATGATGTGTTTCTGCTTTTTCCCTTTTCATTTCTTTTTTATATATAGGCTGTAGTAGAGGCTTCACATGATATAGTAGACTCCTGACATAGATACCTGTAAAGCTTACACTAAAGTGATATAATTTGCTTAACCATAATCACATTGGAGACATATCCCCTTTTTGGCTTAACGCTCAGCCTTATTTATCAAAAGCATCCACAACATTTTATCCACTACTGGTTACTGTCTCTGGCATATACTATAGGCTGTTATGAATCTTACGCTAAGTGCTATTGCTATATAAGTCAAAATGTTATATTAAATATATAGATTAAGTTATCTTCTGTTACTACCCAGCACCTGTGTTCTGGAGAGGGGAGAGGGTACACATGTTACGCATGTAGCACCTATTGACATTGCCCTGAGTCCACAACTACTTTACATCCAGTCTCAGAACAATTATACTACCCTGGTGATAGAGAGTGTAATAATCCAAGCTCAAGCAACAATCTAATCTTTCCTCTTAGAGGGTATTGTCTGTACAGAGCCTTAGCAAAGTTATACAGAATCTACTAGTCCCTAACTTCCAGATAGAAGATATTTTAAAAGATGCTGACATGTGATAGCATGGTATTTTGTGTGGTTTGAACCTAGTATTACGCCTCTCACTTATTGCATAATCAAACCCAGCTGTAGCTTAATATTATTAGTTATCAGGGTTCGCAGATGTGCCATATTATTGTCTCCCCAGGTATATAGACAGGTCTATTTGACTTTTGTATATTTAGCCTCTACAAACTTACCTATCATGTGACAGAGAAGCTCTTATTTTTTTCCTGTTAAGCATTATCTGACTATGTTCTCCTATGTTATATATTTGCCTTGACTTACTTGCTTCTCCCTATAGCAGAATTTACTCTACAGTTTTTAGATTATTATAGGATATTTTATAGTATGAATGCTATGATACGCTATATTAGAATTAGAGAAATATTTTCTTACATTCTACTTCCAGTATTGCCATAACCTAGATCTCAGCAAGATGCAATGAGCTGAACATATACAATTAGTACTGTTTTCCTTTCCCATAGACTCACAAAACTGCCATATAAGGGTTGCAACAATTCACTCCTATCTCCGTACTCAAAAGTTTAGAGACCTAAAAGTAATTATTAGTCTAACATTCTAACTTGCTCCGCCCTCCCCCCCCCCATTACCCCACTTAGAGCGGCTCTTGACCGCTGCATCTTCCTCCCCCAAATATCAAAAAGCCAACCCCCCCTTGCTCCAAACTTTTTTGACTAGTTATCCTAATATATACTTCTCTACTGCAATGTGGGGACCATTCAAATCTCTCATACAATATAAAAATGAGGTTTCATTATTACCTACACAAACTCTCCATGGACTTACTAGCACAATCCACTCTAGACTTCTACTTTTACTTATGTGGAATAATGGCAGAATGTATGCCTAGAGTTATTATCGCGCTATTCCTGCACTATGTCTACACGTTGAAAATGTATGTCCTATCTCAATGTTACTATTGTATATTGGCGATTTCTTATGTACCATTTTGTTCAACCTCAATAAAAAATTTTATTAAAAAAAAAAAAAAAAAAAAAAAAAAGATAGAAGATTATTATATTATTTTATTTTATTTTACCATCACACCTCATATAAGATTTAATATTGGTATTCTCTACCCCAACTAAATATAAATTAACACATTTCCAGGGTGCTTAACCTCCTTGTAACGTTTTTTAACGTTTTTAAATCCGGTTTGGGGCCTAAGGGGTTAATCATCCATTTGCAACTGGGTGCAATGTTGCTTTAGTCCCTTACACACACTGTAAAAATTTCAAAGACTTTACTATATTTTTACACTGTTTTGCAGTTTAAGTGTTAGTTTTTTTCTCTTAAAGGCACAGTAACGTTTTTGTTTAATTGCTGTTTCACCTTTATTAAAGTGTTTTCCAAGCTTGCTTGTCTCATTACTAGTCTGTTAAACATGTCTGACATAGAGGAAACTCCTTGTTCAATATGTTTAGAAGCCATGGTGGAACCCCCTCTTAGAATGTGTACCAAATGTACTGAAATTTCTATAAACTATAAAGACCATATTATGGCGCTTAAAGATTTATCTCCAGGGGATTCTCTGACTGAAAAAAGGGAGATTATGCCATCTAGCTCTCCCCATGTGTCAGAACCTATAACTCCCGCTCAAGTGACGCCAAGTACATCTAGCGCGTCTAATTCTTTTACCTTACAGGACATGGCGGCAGTTATGAATGCTACCCTCTCAGAGGTATTCTCCAAACTGCCAGGGTTACAAGGAAAGCGAGACAGCTCTGGGGCTAGAACTAATACAGAGCTTTCTGACGCTTTAATGCCTGTGTCCTATATACCCTCACAATACTCAGAAGCCGAGGCAGGTGGGCTTCTATCTGTGGGTGACATTTCAGACTCAAGGAAGGCGTTGCTTCAGTCTGATTCTGAAATGACAGCGTTTAAATATAAGCTTGAACACCTCTGCTTATTGCTTAGGGAGGTTTTAGCGACTCTGGATGATTGTGACCCCATTGTGGTTCCAGAGAAATTGTGTAAAATGGACAAATACTTTGCAGTGCCTGTTTACACTGATGTTTTTCCATTACCTAAGAGGTTTTCGGAAATTATTCCTAAGGAATGGGATAGACCAGGTGTGCCATTCTCTCCCCCTCCTGCTTTCAAAAAGATGTTTCCCATAGATGCCGCCGTACGGGACTCGTGGCAGACGGTCCCTAAGGTGGAGGGGGCAGTCTCTACCCTAGCTAAGCGTACAACTATCCCCGTAGAGGACAGTTGTGCTTTCCTAGATCCTATGGATAAAAAATTGGAGGGTCTCCTTAAGAAAATTTTTATTCATCAAGGTTTTATTCTCCAGCCTCTTGCACGCATAGCCCCAGTTACTGCTGCAGCGGCTTTTTGGTTCGAGTCTCTTGAGGAGGCTCTGCAGGTGGAGACTCCGCTAGACGACATTCTAGACAGGATTAAAGCTCTTAAGTTAGCTAATTCCTTTATTTCTGACGCCGTTTTTCAGTTAACCAAACTAACGGCTAAGAATTCAGGTTTTGCCATTTTGGCGCGTAGGGCGCTATGGCTTAAGTCCTGGTCAGCAGACGTTACTTCAAAGTCTAAGCTTCTTAACATCCCCTTCAAGGGACAGACCCTATTCGGGCCCGGTCTGAAGGAGATAATTTCTGATATTACTGGAGGAAAAGGTCACGCCCTTCCTCAGGATAGGTCCAATAAGAGGACCAAACAGAATAATTTTTGTTCCTTTCGAAACTTCAAGAGTGGTGCAGCCTCAGTTTCCTCTAATGCAAAACAAGAGGGAAATTTCGCCCAGTCCAAACCAGTCTGGAGACCTAACCAGGCTTGGAACAAGGGGAAGCAGGCCAAGAAACCTGCGGCTGCCTCTATGACAGCATGAAGGAGTAGCCCCCGATCCGGGACCGGATCTAGTAGGGGGCAGACTTTCTCTCTTCGCCCAGGCTTGGGCAAGAGACGTCCAGGATCCCTGGGCGCTAGAGATTGTTTCCCAGGGATATCTTCTGGAATTCAAAGGTTCATCTCCAAAGGGGAGATTTCATCTCTCACAACTATCTGTAAACCAGATAAAAAGAGAGGCATTCTTACGTTGCGTTCAAGACCTACTGGTTATGGGAGTGATCCACCCAGTTCCAAGAGAGGAACAGGGGCTGGTTTTTTATTCAAACCTGTTTATAGTTCCCAAAAAAGAGGGAACTTTCAGACCTATCTTGGATCTCAAGATCCTAAAAAAATTTCTCAGGGTCCCATCCTTCAAGATGGAGACAATCCGAACCATCCTCCCTATGATCCAGGAGGGTCAATATATGACTACCGTGGACTTAAAGGATGCTTATCTCCATATTCCGATTCATAGAGATCATCATCAGTTCCTCAGGTTTGCCTTCCTAGACAAGCATTACCAGTTTGTGGCTCTTCCCTTCGGGTTAGCCACGGCACCAAGAATCTTTACGAAGGTTCTAGGGTCCCTTCTGGCGGCTCTAAGGCCGCGGGGCATAGCGGTAGCCCCTTACCTAGACGATATTCTGATTCAGGTGTCGACTTTTCAAATCGCCAAGTCCCATACGGACATTGTTCTGGCCTTTCTGAGGTCTCACGGGTGGAAAGTGAACATAGAAAAGAGTTCTCTCTCTCCTCTCACAAGAGTTTCCTTCCTAGGAACTCTGATAGATTCAGTAGAAATGAAAATTTTTCTGACAGAAGTCAGGATATCAAAACTTCTAACTTCTTGCCGTGCTCTTCATTCCACTTCTCGGCCATCAGTGGCTCAGTGTATGGAAATGATCGGCCTAATGGTAGCGGCAATGGACATAGTTCCATTTGCCCGCCTACATCTCAGACCACTGCAACTTTGCATGCTCAACCAGTGGAATGGGGACTATACAGATTTGTCTCCTCTGTTAAATCTGGATCAAGAGACCAGGGATTCTCTTCTCTGGTGGTTATCTCGGGTCCATCTGTCCAGGGGAATGAGTTTCCGCAGGCCAGAGTGGACTATAGTGACGACAGATGCAAGCCTTCTGGGCTGGGGCGCAGTCTGGAACTCCCTGAAGGCTCAGGGTTTGTGGACTCAGGAGGAAGCCCTCCTTCCGATAAACATTCTGGAACTAAGAGCGATATTCAATGCTCTTCAGGTTTGGCCTCAACTAGCTGCAGCCAATTTCATCAGATTTCAGTCGGACAATATCACGACTATAGCCTATATCAACCATCAGGGGGGAACAAGGAGTCCCCTGGCAATGATGGAGGTTTCCAAGATAATTCAATGGGCAGAGGTTCACTCTTGCCATCTCTCAGCTATCCATATCCCAGGAGTAGAGAACTGGGAGGCGGATTTTCTAAGACAGCAGACTTTTCATCTGGGGGAGTGGGAGCTCCATCCGGAGGTATTTGCCCAGCTGATTCAACTTTGGGGCAAACCAGAACTGGATCTGATGGCGTCTCGTCAGAACGCCAAGCTTCCTTGTTACCGGTCCAGGTCAAGGGATCCCCAGGCAGCGCTGATAGATGCTCTAGCAGTGCCCTGGTCCTTCAACCTGGCTTATGTGTTTCCACCGTTTCCTCTCCTCCCTCGTCTGATTGCCAAGATCAAGCAGGAGAGAGCTTCAGTGATTTTGATAGCGCCTGCGTGGCCATGCGGGACTTGGTATGCGGATCTGGTGGACATGTCATCCTCTCCACCATGGACTCTGCCGCTGAGGCAGGACCTTCTACTCCAAGGTTCATTCAAACATCCAAATCTAATTTCTCTGCGTCTGACTGCTTGGAGATTGAACGCTTGATTTTATCAAAACGTGGTTTCTCCGAGTCGGTCATTGATACCTTGATTCAGGCTTGAAAGCCTGTCATCAGTAAAATCTATCATAAGATATGGTGTAAATATCTTCTTTGGTGTCAATCCAAGGGTTACTCGTGGAGTAAGGTCAGGATTCCTAGGATACTATCTTTTCTCCAAGAAGGATTGGAAAAGGGATTTTTGGCTAGTTCCTTAAAGGGACAGATTTCTGCTCTGTCTATTCTTTTGCACAAGCGCCTGGCTGATGTTCCAGATGTTCAGGCGTTTTGTCAGGCTTTGGTTAGAATCAGGCCTGTGTTTAAACCTGTTGCTCCGCCATGGAGTTTAAATTTAGTTCTTAGAGTTCTTCAAGGGGTTCCGTTTGAACCCTTGCATTCCATATATATCAAGCTTTTATCTTGGAAAGTTCTGTTTTTAGTAGCTATCTCTTCGGCTCGAAGAGTTTCAGAGTTATCTGCCTTGCAGTGTGATTCCCCTTATCTGATCTTCCATGCAGATAAGGTAGTTTTGCGTACCAAACCTGGGTTTCTTCCTAAGGTAGTATCTAATAGGAATATCAATCAGGAAATTGTTGTTCCGTCACTGTGTCCTAATCCTTCTTCAAAGAAGGAACGTCTGTTACACAATCTTGACGTGGTTCATGCTTTAAAGTTTTATTTGCAAGCTACTAAGGATTTTCGTCAAACATCTGCATTGTTTGTCGTCTACTCTGGAAAGAGGAGAGGCCAAAAGGCTTCAGCAACTTCTCTTTCTTTTTGGCTGAGAAGTATAATCCGTTTAGCTTATGAGACTGCTGGCCAGCAGCCCCCTCAAAGAATTACAGCTCATTCTACTAGAGCGGTAGCTTCCACATTGGCTTTTAAACATGAGGCCTCTGTTAAACAGATTTGTAAGGCGGCGACTTGGTCTTCGCGTTATACTTTTTCTAAATTCTACAAATTTGATACTTTTGCTTCCTCGGAGGCTATTTTTGGGAGAAAGGTCTTGCAGGCAGTGGTGCCTTCCGTTTAAGTGCCTGCCTTGTCCCTCCCTTCATCCGTGTCCTAAAGCTTTGGTATTGGTATCCCACAAGTAATGGATGAACCCGTGGACTGATAAATTTCTTTCTCTTGTGGCTTTGGTATTGGTATCCCACAAGTAATGGATGAACCTGTGGACTGATAAATTTCTTTCTCTTGTGGTGTATCCAGTCCACGGCCCGCCCTGTCACTTTAAGTCAGGTGTTTTTTATTTTTAAACTACAGTCACCACTGCACCCTATAGTTTCTCCTTTTTCTTGCTTGTCTTCGGTCGAATGACTGGGGGTGGCAGTTAGGGGAGGAGCTATATAGACAGTTCTGCTGTGGGTGTCCTCTTGCAGCTTCCTGTTGGGAAGGAGAATATCCCACAAGTAATGGATGAACCCGTGGACTGGATACACCACAAGAGAAAGAAATTTATCAGGTAAGCATAAATTTTGTTTTTACCTTAATAATTATATCTTATTTGCAAACAAATACTATTCAAGGCACTTTGCTTCGTCCTCAGAGCTTGATCTGTTTTCCATGTTCACAAAAATACTGTTCCAAGGTCAGCTAAATGACATTTCTCTACCTATCTAGTTATTTAGTTAGAAAAAGAACAGTTGTCTACAATTGTCTTGTTAGATGCATTATGTTACATGCTGTAGTATGTAATCTGAACAAGAGGTTATTAACATGGCTATATGTTATCAAGAAAGCTCTACAACAAAGGCATATGTAGCACAACTAAAGTTATGGTAGGGCCCCTAGCAATGAGTGGAGCAAAAGTATATATACGATGTGTGTGTGTGTGTGTGTGTATATATATATATATATATATATATATATATATATATATATATATATATATATATATATATATATATATATATATATATAGCAATATGAAGAAAAATGCTCTCTGGATTTAAAACAAAAATACTTTACTATGTGACGTTTTGAGGTTTTCACCCCTTCTGAGGTGCCATGTTGCCCTCTAGTGTACAAATTAAAATATGCATCATTTGTTACAGTTCATTTTATTAGTATTACTAAAAAATCACAAGAGATATTAAGTGTTACTAATTGGTTTCAAATTGTATGTAAGACATGGTGAGTCCACGGAATCATCAATTACTAATGGGAATATCACTCCTGGCCAGCAGGAGGAGGCAAAGAGCACTACAGCAAAGCTGCTATTAGACTTGTGCAGCTTCGAAAAATTTGTTTAGTTTCGGATCGATTCGAATTTCGGTTCGGATCTAATCGAATTCAGAAAAATTCGAATGAATTTGTTTCGGATTCATTCGGATTCTTTCGGATTCGGAAAAAAATCGGTTCGATTCGATTCGAATCGATTCGGAAATTCGGAATTTCGGTAAATGTTAGGTGGGATGTGCTGTGTTTTACACTAGTATTATGTACTGTATATTAGGTTTAACCCATAGCAGAGTGATAAAACCTAATATACTGTACAATACTAGTGTAATACATGGCCATCCGAATCTACCGAATACATCCGAATCGATTCGGATGTATTCGAATCGATTCGAATGTATTCGATTCGATTCGGATTTATTCGGTAGATTCGGCAGTATTTTAATTCGGAAATTCGAATCGATCTGAATCTCCGAATTTTCTGAATTTCCGAATAAATCTGAAATGAATCGCACATGTCTAGCTGGTATATATGTCACTTCCCTTACCCATAACCTCCAGTCATTCTATTTGCCTGTGGTGCAAGGAGGAGTTGAAGTTTTGGTGTCTGATCTGCAATCAAGATTTTTTTTATTTTAAAACAGAGTAGGTTTGCTCTGATCTTTCTAAAGGGTCTAGCCTTAGCCCATGTCAGTCTCTTCAGTAGGGCAGTGGTGGCTTTTAAGCAATTGGGAAATTGTGGGGTACAATCCTCACTGCGTTTTCCCAAAATATTTTGCTGCCCTATTTAGATAGCCTGAGTAAGTTTACTCAGTCTTTCTTTATTTCCACAGGTCCATGTGAGGGATGGCATCCTCTCAAACCAAGTGAGCTGTCCTACTGCCGGACAGATAAATATTACGTGCCAGTTTTATTTTTCTATGTAGCAGGGAAAAAATTTCACACTTATTCAGCTGAAACGCTGCAGGGGAACGGTTTTTATTCCAGTCAGGGTACAGGTTTTTATGGCAGTTTTTGCAGGCACTGTTTAGTGTAAGGAGATATTTATTATAGTGATGGCTCAGTGAGGATCCGTTTTTAGTAACGGATATGTACTTTTTTGGGGGTTTTATTGTTTGTTTTTAAGCCCTATTTTTCAAGAAAGTTGTTTTTTAAAAAAAATTGCTTTTTTTGTCAGCAGCTGGAGGTCCCGCCCCTTTTTTGGAGGTTCTGATTCTGTGATGTCAGAGTTTTTTTTGGCGCTTTTCTTCACTTCCTGTAAGAGGGAGGTGCGCATATTTCAGATGACTGTTTAGAAGGCCTCTTGCTGTTTTTGCTTTTCTGGAAATCCGGGATTGTAAACGGGTTCATTTTCTTCCTCAGTTTGCTCGCGGGTTGCAGGACAGGTAGGGCACCATCAGTAATTCTGCTGAGGTGTAGATTGTTGCCTGGGGTATGTTTTCTTGATTGGTAAATTTAAAGGGAACATTTATTTAAGAATGTTTTTAGTTATGTATTATATCCTTTGTTAAAAGCTATAAAAAAAAAGTTTTTTAAAATAAAAAGGTTACATTTTTTATTTGCTTCTTTTTTTTTTGTATTATGGATCAGGAGGCTGTGCAGGATGTTTACCTGTAGCTTATTTTTTGATGCCCAGGTGGAACCCACAGTACCCTTTTTGTTCTTCATGTATAGAAAGAAACTTTAGCTTATAGAATAGACTTTTGTTGAGCCATCATTAGCTAAGGCGAATGTTGTACAGGAGCCTCCTGTTTCAGATGTGCCATCGAAGCGCCCCCAATCCTATTCTTCTGCACATGCAGTGCCCTGCGTTTCCTCTCATGCTCCGTCTGGAGTTAGTTTGCAAGATATTGCTGCCCAGGTATCTTCTGCGGTATCTGAGGCGCTGTCTGCTTCTCCCATGCTGCAGGTAAAACGCATAAGGAATTTAAAGAAACAAGTAAGTAAGGTTTCTGATCCTGAGGTGGCTAATAAAAGTATTTCCTTTCAGAAGTCTGAGGATGAAGATTCTTCGGGTGCATGCGAAGGTGAAATTTCGGGATTCAGGCAGTATAATTCCTTTTTTACTGATGCATGAAGTTGTGTCCCTTCAGATTTAAGCTGGAACACCTCCGCTTTTACTTAAGGAAGTTTTGGCTACCTTGGATGACTCCGATACTTCTATCGTTTGTTAACCCTTAGAAGTCTAGTAAACTGAACAAGTATTTTGATGTTTCCTCTGCGGTGGAGGTATTTCCCTTTTTCTCCATCTCCTATTTTTAAGAATTTTTTTTCCTATAGCTGACTCTATTAAGGAGTTGTGGCAAACGGTTCCTAAGGTAGAAGGAGCTATTTTCCATCTTTGGCCTAAAAGGACCACTATTCCCATAGAGATAGTTGTTCTTTTAAGGATCCAATGGATAAGAAATTGGAGGCATTATTAAAGAAAATGTATGTTCCACTAAGGTCTTCAATGGCAGCCCTGCGGGTGTGTATTGCTACTGTTACCAGCGCTGCAGCTTACTGGTTTGATGCTTTGTCTGATTTTATTCAGACAGATGCTCCTCTTGAGGAGATTCAGGATAGGATTAAGGCTCTTAAGTTAGCCAGTTCCTTTATTACGGATGCTTCCTTACAAGTCATTTAACTGGGAGCAAAAATGTCTGGTTTTTGCGGTTCTAGCTTGCAGAGCCCTTTGGTTAAAATCCTGGTCTTGCGGATGTTTCTTCTAAGTTATTAGCTATTCCCTACAAGGGTAAGCCCTTGTTGGGCCTGGCTGAAATTATTTCTGATATCACAGGAGGAAATGGATATTTTCTCCTCAAGATAGAAAGAATAAGCAGAAGGGACGTCAGAGTAATTTTCGTTCCTTTCGTAACTTTAGAGGTAAACCATCCGCTTCCTCTTCCAAGCAGGAACTATCCGAGTCTTCCTGGAAGTCTGGTCAGTTTTGGAATAAGGGGAAACAGTCTAAGAAGCCTGCGGCTCCGGCTGACTCCAAGTCAGCATGAAGGGTCGGCCCCGATCCAGGAACGGATTTAGTATGAGACAGGTTTTCTCAATTTGCTCTGGCTTGGATACGAGATATCCCAGACCTATGGGCTGTGGAAATTTAGCTCAGGGGTACAAGATAGAATTCAAGTCTTTTCCTCCCAGAGGCAGGTTTCTTTTCTTAAGATTATCTGTAGACCAGATAAAGAGAGAGGCGTTCTTAAATTGTATCAAGGATCTTTTTGCCCTGGGAGTTAGTTCCAGTTCCTCCGCAGGAACAAGGTCTGGGATTTTATTCAAGAAGGAGACTATGCGTTCCATTCTTCCTTTGGTTCAAGAAGGTCAGTTTATGACAACCATAGACTTAAAGGATACATACCTTCATGTTCCCATTCACCAGGATCATCACAAGTTTCTAAGGTTTGATTTCTTAGACAATCATTTCCAGTTTGTGGCTCTTCCTTTCAGCCTTGCCACAGCTCCCAGAATTTTCTCAAAGGTCCTAGGGGCTCTTTTAGCAGTGATCCGGTCTTGGGGCATTGCTGTTGCGCCTTATCTGGACGACATTCTGGTTCAGGCGCTGTCTTTTCAACAAGCAAACTCTCATACGGAGATCTTGTTGTCTTTTCTTCGTTCCAATGGTTGGAAGGTAAATCTGGGAAAGAGTTCTCTGATTCCAGCCACAAGAGTAGTGTTTTAAGGGACCATAATAGACTCCCTACTAAAAATTCTGACAGAGGTCAGAAAACCAAAGATCTTTGAATCTTGTCTTGTCCTTCAGTCCTCTCCTTGGCCGTCAATGGCTCTATGTATGGAGGTATTTGGTCTGATGGTAGCTTCCATGAACATCATTCCGTTTGCTCGGTTCCATCTCAGACCTCTGCAGTTATGCATGTTAAGGCAATGGAACGGGGACTATGCAGATCTGTCTCCGCAAATATTTCTGGATCAGGCGACAAGGGACTCTCTTCTGTGGTGGTTGTCTCAGGAACACCTCTCCCAGGGAACTTACTTTCGCAGACTTTCCTGGGTGATCGTGACTAAGGATGTGGAGCAATTTGGGGGTCATTGAAGACTCAGGGTCTTTGGACTCGGGAGGAGTCAGTTCTCCCTATAAACATTCTAGAACTGAGAGTGATTTTCAATGCTCTACTAGCCTGGCCTCAGTTAGCCTTAGCCCGGTTTATAAGGTTCCAGTCGGACAACTTAACTTCAGTAATAACAACAATAACTAGTATTTATATAGAGCCTTTCTCCCAGTGGGACTCAAGCGCTTTTTCAGCGCTCACTCTTGGAATTAACCAAATTGGCAGCTGAATAGTAATAGTTTTAATGGTACTCATTTTATCGATCTTGGAAGGATGAAGGGCGTGAGTCGGCCCTGCCGGGATTTGAACCTGTGACCTTGGATCTTTTTTAAACAGGCTTTTTTGTAGTCAGGGGATTTACCAACTGAGCTACCTCACATTAACCACCAGGGGGGAACTCGGAGTTCCTTGGTCATGTCAGAGGTGGCCCGGATAATCCAGTGGCCGAAGTCTCACCACTGTTGTCTTTCTGTGATCCACATCCCAGGAGTGGAAAATTGGGAAGCGGATTTTTGAGCCAACAGACATTTCATCCGGGGGAGTGGGAACTCCATCCGGAAGTATTTTCCAGTTTAATCCTCAATTGGGGGCAGCCAGAACTGGATCTCATGGCTTCTCGACAGAATGCCAAGCTTCTACAGTACGGTTCGAGGTCAAAGGGATCCACAGGCTTTCTGATAGATGCTCTGGCAGTTCCTTGGTATTTCAGTCTAGCTTACATATTTTCTCTGTTCGCTCTCCTGCCAAGAGTCATTGCTCGATTCAAGCAGGAGAGGGTGTCGGTGATTCTCATAGCGCTGGCGTGGCCTCGCAGGATCTGGTATACAGATCTAGTGGAAATGCTGTCTCTACCTCCGTGGAGACTCCTGAGGAAGGACCTTGTACTTCAGGGTCCTTTTCTTCATCCAAATCTCGTTTCTCTGAAGCTGACTGCTTGGAGATTGAACGTTTGATTTTTCTAAGCGTGGGTTTTCAGAGTCGGTCATTGAGACCATGATTCAGGCTCGTAAGCCTGTGACAAGAAAGATTTACTATAAGATATGGCGTAAATATCTGTATTGGTGTGAATCCAGAGGCTACTCTTGGAGTAGAGTCCGGATTCCTAGGATTTTGTCTTTTCTCCAGGAGGGTCTGGGGAAGGGTTTGTCAGCTAGTACTCTGAAAGGTCAGATTTCTGCGTTGTCTATTTTGTTGCATAAACGTTTGGCGGATGCGCCAGATGTGCAATCTTTTTGTCAAGCTTTAGTTAGGATTAGGCCTGTGTTTAAGCCTGTTACTCCTCTCTGGAGTCTTAACCTTGTTCTTAGAGTTTTACAGCAGACTCTGTTTGAACCTATGCATTCCTTAGATATCAAGATGTTATCTTGGAAGGTTTTGTTTCTTGTTGCTATTTCTTCTGATTCTCTTTATCTTATTTTTCGTTCTGATAAGGTGGTTTTACGTACTAAATTAGGTTTCCTACCTGAGGTTGTTTCAAACAAGAATATTAATCGGGAGATTGTGGTTCCTTCTTTGTGTCCTAATCCTTCTTCTCCTAGATGTTGTGCGTGCATTGAAGTTCTAACTTCAGGCGACTAAGGACTTTCGTCAGTCTTCTGCCTTGTTTGTTTGTATTTCTGGGAAGTGCAAGGGTTAGAAAGCTACGGCTACTTCTCTTTGGCTAAGGAGTATTATTCATTTGGCCTATGAGACTGCTGGACACCAACCTCCTGAGAGAATCACTGCTCATTCCACGAGGGCTGTTTCCTCTTCCTGGGCACTTAAAAATGAAGCTTCTGTGGAACAGTTTTGCAAGGCTGCAACTTGGTCTTCTTTGCATACTTTTTCAAAGATTTATAAATTTTATATTTTTGCCTCAGTTGAGGCTTCTTTTGGGAGAAGGGTTCTTGAAGCAGTGGTGCCTTCTGTTTAGGTTCCCTGTCTTGTCCCTCCCTTATCATCTGTGTCCTCTAGCTTGGGTATTGATTCCCACTAGTAATTGATTATTCCGTGGACTCACCATATCTTAGGAAAGGAAACATAATTTATGCTTACCTGATTAGGTCCTAAAGCTGCTTTTTTACGCCCACTCGTATTACGAGTCTTGCAGGTTTAGAGGCACCGCACACTTTTTTGGCCTTACCGCAAACCGACTTACGTAAATTTCGTAAAGTCTTTTTTCTATGGGACTTCCATAGCGCAGAGCATGATCCCCTCCCTTTGGAGACTGGGCCGCAGGGCAGTTTTCCAACCTGATAACGACCCCAAACACACCTCCAAGATGACCACTGCCTTGCTAAATAAGCTGAGGGTAAAGGTGATGGACTGGCCAAGCATGTCTCCAGACCTAAATCCTATTGAGCGTCTGTGGGGCATCATAAAACGGAAGGTGGGGGAGCGCTCCGTGTTGTCCTCATGGAGGAGTGGAAGAGGACTCCAGTGGCAACCTGTGAAGCTCTGGTGAAGTCCATGCCAAGAGGGTTAAGACAGTGCTGGAAAATAATGGTGGCCACACAAAATATTGACACTTTGGGCCCAATTTGGACATTTCCATTTAGGGGTGTACTCACTTTTGTTGCCAACAGCTTAAATATTAATGGCTGTGTGTTGAGTTATTTTGAGGGGACAGCAAATTTACACTGTTATACAGGCTGTACATTCACTACTTTACATTGTAGCAAAGTGTAATTTCTTCAGTGTTGTCACATGAAAAGATATAATAAAATATTTACAAAAATGTGAGGGTGTACTCACTTTTGTGAGATACTGTATATATATATATATATATATATATATATATATATATATATATATATATATATATATATATATATATATATATATACAGTATATATAACTCCAACTGTCTTCACATATTTTTATAATGCTTGTTGAATGTTCTATGCACAAATGCCTGTAACACTAGTTATATAGCTCAGCAGTCCAAAGATTCACATATCATGCCCTATAATTCACATGGCGCCATGTTGCCCTCTAGTGTACAAATTAAAGTATGCATCATTTGCTACAGTTCATTTTATTAGTATTACTAATAAAACACAAGAGATATTAAGTGTTACTAATTGGTTTCAAATTGTATTTCTTCTAAATGTTACTTAAAAAGACTAACAACATTATGTTTCTATGTCTCGTTTATATAAGGGACACTCAATCAAAATTAAACTTTCATGATTCAGATAGAGCATGCCATTTTAAACAACTTTCCAATTTACTTCCATTATCTAAATGTGCACAGTCTTTTTATATTTAAACTTTTTGAGTCACAAGCTCCTACTGAGCATGTGCAAGAATAAGTGTCTATGCATTTGTGAATGGCTGATGGCTGTCACATGGTACAGTGGGAGTGGAAAAAGACATAACTTTTAAAATTTTCAGAAAAGAAACTACTACTCATTTGAAGTTCAGACTAAGTGCTATTGCATTGTCTTGTTGTCTTGCATTTGTTGATTATGCAAATCTACTGTGTTGACTGGTCCTATAAAGCCATTAAATAAGAGATATATATTTAACCCTTTTTGGTTGCAAGCTCATAGTGCTGTGTTTAAAGGGGCATGAAATGTAAAAAAAATTTATTTAATGATTTAGACAATCATAAACAACTTTCCAATGTATTTCTATTATTTAATTTACTTCTTTCTCTTGGTGTTTGTTCAATTCAATTCTCATAATATGTTATTCTGGTAGAATAAATGGGTGGTATGTTAGAATATATTTAGCATTACTGACGCCATTTTGTCTTTAGGCATCCATTTAGTCAAGAATGGTTTATTATAGTTTATTATAACAGCTTATTATGTTGTGCGAAATATGCTGATGTTAGGAATACTTGTATATTAAGAATGGCCTTGTGAATGTCCCTGGCGATGCGCCTGGATGCCCGGTTATCTCTATAAGTTGTCCAACGGCCTTGCTTTATGCTGGGCGATGCACCCAGTTATACTTATATCTAACATTCCCCGCGTATGAGAAATACTCCTAATAAGCTTCTTTTGTTTCTAAGCAATACTGTGTAAGATGATGTAGCTATATGAGTACGTCATTGTTTAACCCAATATGCTGTAACCACTGCCTATAAAAGTATTGTGCACCTTATAATAAACAGAACAGTGATTAGACCTTTCTTGCTACGTGTCTGATTTCTGTTCCCGAGATATCTCGTCAGGTAACCCATTCAGTTCCAGGTTTAGTTGTAGAATACTGTAAGTGCTAACTGACCCCCCCCCCCCCCCCTGAAAATAACACCTAGCAGTGTTCTGTTAAAAAAGCATACCTAGGTAGACTAAGGAGCAAAAATTCCCTACTGGCAGAGAGCTGTTGATTGGTGGCTGCACATATATTCCTCTTGCCATTGGCTCACCCGATGTGTTCAGCTAGCTCCCTGTAGTGCATTGCTACCCTTCAACAAAGGATAACAAGTGAATGAATCAAATTTGATAACAGAATTGGAAAGTTGCTACCAGGTCTTTCAGAGAAGAACTTTCCCAAAATACCAGAGAATTTTTAGCATTTTTGCTATCACTCTATTAATAGAGTAGAGCTTTTTTTTTTTTTTTATTTACTTGTAAAAACTATATATATTTCTTTTTAAGTAGACAACCCAAGGTACTGATCTAGGCCTATTTTGGTATATTTCATGCCACCATTTTACCGCCAAATTCAATCATATTAAAAAAAAAATTTAACTTTTTTACAAATTTGGGGTTTCTAACTGACATTTACATACCGCTTGTGCAATCATGACACAAATTATTGTAAAAGTTTCTCATGGATCCCCTTTATTCAGAAATAGCAGACACACATGGCTGGTTTTGCCATTGCTTTTTGGTAATTAAAATGCTGCTAATTGCAGCTGCGAACTACACTTCTATTATTACCGGCAGAGAAGGAGTTAATCAGGTAGTTTTTAAGGTTAACTCTAGTATAGAGATTAACCCCACATGACACCTCCCACCCCTTCATCCCTACCTGACCCCTCCCAAACCCCTCCCAAACAGTTTTCTTCCCTCCCTCACCCCCACTGGTCACCACCTTCTTTGGGTACTGGCAGACAGTCTGCCTGTATGCAGTTTAGTTTTTATTATTATTCTTTTATATATATATATATATATATATATATATATATATATATATATATATATATATATTTATTTATTTTTATTATTATTTTTTTCTGCAGTGTAGTGATCCTCCTAAGCCCTCTCACCTCCCTGTTTTCCCCAAATAGCTCTCTAACCCTCCCACTAATTGTGGGCATCTATATTACTGGCAGCTCTCTGCCAGTAACTATAAATAATAATATATATATTTTTAAAATGTTCTGTAGTGTAGTTCCCCCCCCCCCCCTCCGGCTCTCCACCACCCCCTTTTATTTTGTAGAGTAGTTCCCCATCCCTCCCTCTCCCTTTATTTCTTCTACAGTGTAGGGCCCATCCCACTCTTTCCCCTTTTCTTCCGCTGCTGGACCACCCACCCGCCTCCCAGTCTCCCTCCCGCGGGCACCAGCAGATGATTGTTACAGACAGTGACAAACACAGTGTCACCGTCTGTAACGATCAGGCATCTACCTTGATATGGAACCGGAGCACCGATCTGCACGCAGATTCATGGAGCTCAGGAAATTCAGCTCTCGGCTGTAACTTTACAGTAGAAACTGCTGGAGCTTCCTGCAGCTCGGACATTTATTTACGTAATGCAGTACAATAGGCAAAGTACCACATTACTTATATATACTTCTTATTTGGTTAAGGGGTTAAAATTGTGCAGTCTAACTGAATCATGAAAAAATGTGGGTTTTGTGGTACTTCTCTTTAATTTGGCTTTTTTTTAGTAAAGTGTGTGAGAAATAAAATGTTAAACCAATTAGTAGCTCTTGATACCTCTCCTGATACTAGTAGTAAAAATTGAGCAAAGGAAGCACACTTTAATAGTTTGTACTCCAGTCCAGAGGGCAACCGAGCACCATATAAATAAGAGGTGATGTAATTTAATGACATTTGGGGGTGCCAGGTTTAACTTGCTGGGCTCTGTACAGTTTGTTATGGGTAATTGTGGCTATTTTGACAGAGGCTCTAGTAGGACCTGAAATGTTGGTAGATATTCTTTATTGTTAAACATTAAAGAAGCATTATGAAAGCTGTGCTGGAGCTTTCCTTGCATATTTACTCACTGACAATCAGCCTACAGCATGATACAAACCAATATCTGGTACTACAGCTCACACAAGCCACTGCTGCCAAATCACTACTGAGTATGTCTTATTTATTTCAT
Organism: Bombina bombina; assembly: GCF_027579735.1. Classification (NCBI taxonomy): domain Eukaryota; kingdom Metazoa; phylum Chordata; class Amphibia; order Anura; family Bombinatoridae; genus Bombina; species Bombina bombina. The sequence continues at coordinate 611,622,976 of NC_069499.1, read as the reverse complement.
CACAGCGGTTTGCTTCTAATGAGCATACTTGCAGTGTTCCAAAATAAGGTGCATTTCAAGAAACCACTGGCGTTTTTTTTGTTTTTTTTTTTACACAAAAAAGCACCTACTTGACTACAAAATCAACCTGAATGCCAAATTGCATTGATTGGTACAGCTTTCTTTTTTCTAGTAGGTTAGGCTAGTCCTTGAACATTTTCTCAACACTCCAAAAATATTCTGTCCGTTTACTCAAATTTTCATATTTTCCAGTCACCAAGGGAACTCTCAAAACTTGCTGATTTCTAAAAAAAATGTTCATCCAATCTAATGTTTCAGGCATCTGTAAAACTAAGTTTAAAGGGATAGTAAACACCAAAATGTTTATTGTTTAAAAAGATAGATAATCCCTTTATTTACCATACCCCAGTTTTGCATAACCAACACAGTTATAGAAATATAATTTTTACCTCTGTAATTACCTTCTTTCTAAGCTTCTGCAGACTGCCTCCTTATCTCAGATCTTTTGACAGACTTGCATTTCAGGCAATTAGTGCAGACTTAAATAACTTCACGTGCATGAGCACAGTGTTATCTATAAGAAACACATGAACTAACGCCCTCTAGATTTGAAAAACTGTGAAATGCAGAGGCGGCCTTCAAGGGCTTAGAAATTAGCATATGAGCCTACCTAGGTTTAGCTTTTAACTAAGAATAACAAAAGAACAAAGCAAATTTGATGATAAAAGTAAATTAGAACCTTGTTTAAAATTACATGCCCTGTCTGAATCATGAAAGTTTAATTTGGACTTTACTATTCCTTTAACATGAATGGTCCAGTAAACTTTAACTAAAGCTGCACTACCATGATTTCAACCATAATGTATCATTTTTGAACAATACGGTTTAGCCTGTTACATAACCAGATCATTTAGTTCTTTGTGTTGTGCCGCTTATCCCATTCTATACCTATCTTAAATATATTGGCTGATTTGTGAAGGCAACTAGAGGCTTTAACAGCGAACGCTTATTTTGCTGTAGAGTGGCCTTATGCTTTCTGCTGGAGTCAGGAGGTAACCTAAACTCACATTTAATAAGTTAGCAGAAAAGGAAATCATTTTGGAATGAAAAAAAACAAAATTAAGATTTTTATGTAACATAATTACTGGGAATAAAAATGGGAAATGCCTCAATACAAGTAATAGAATGTTTTTTTTTGGGGGGGTTGATTGAGAATATAAACAATGTATCTATAGATCGTCCTACTTATATCAAGACAGGGGAGGATTCCCCAGTCTAAAAAAGCTATTTAGTACTAAAAGAGACAGTATAAGTTAAAAAAAGTGGTAGATGTTAAGATGTTGGGTGCAGAGAAAGGCCCCTAGTTATCAATGTCTGTTGGACCTGATCCGACAGTGCGGATCAGGTCCGACAGACATCGCTGAATACGGCGAACAATACGCTCGCCGTATTCAGCATTGCACTAGCAGCTCACAAGAGCTGCTGGTGCAACGCCGCCCCCTGCAGACTCGCAGCCAATGGGCCGCCAACAGGGGGGTGTCAATCAACCCGATCGTACTCGATCGGGTTGATTTCCGGCGATGTCTGTCCGCCTGCTCAGAGCAGGCGGACAGGTTATGGAGCAGCGGTCTTTGTGACCGCTGCTTCACAACTGCTGTTTCTGGCGAGCCTGCAGGCTCGCCAGAAACACGGGGCATCAAGCTCCATTCGGAGCTTGATACATATGCCCCATTGTGTGGACACATTTATTTTTAATTATACCTAAAAGGCTGCAAAGTTAAAGCAACTATTTGCAGCAAGAAAATAGTTTCATAAATGGCTTTTATTTAATCTAGTCCATTGTCTAGAACTAGATAAGGTCTCTCCCCACAGCACTGATAAAAACCAACTTCCTCATTGCTGTTCATTTTTATAATTTTCTTTTATTTAAAAGCATAGGCAAAGAACCCTTACTTTTTGGGTATTCATGCAAAATGTGGAATTATAAAAATTTTGCGTTACTAAAATTAACCTGTAAAAAAAAAAATATCAATAAAAATATTCTTGCTTTTGTTTTTAATGATTCAGATAGAGCATGCAATTTTTAGCGACTTTTGAAAAATTGATAATAGGAGTAAATTAGAAAGTCGCTTAAAATTGCATGCTCTATCTGAATCATGAAAATGTGGGTTTAGATCCCTTTAAATTAAATATATGTAATCCACTTCTTTCTGAAATGACATGTCAGCGTAATGAGATATGATTTTATGTGTGCGTGGGGGGTTTAGAGAAAATCGGGGGGCATCTGAAACACGTCTGTAGGGGCTTTACAGTAACGCAGTTAAATCATTATACTCCCTTAGCAAGCAGATACTGGCACTTATGCAAGCCAAAATAATAAAAAAGGAAAAACATTGACAATGTGAAAAATTCATTGCTAGGAGAAATGATACAATTATGCTATATTAAAATGGGGACATTTTAATCACCACTAATGCCATTAAATGTTAGCATAAGAAATGAGCCACTTCACAACTTCAATAGACATTATGTTTAGAATCTAATAATCAGAGTTCTAGAAAGGTGAATACTAAGTAACCCACTGGTTTTAGTGACTTCATTTTTTAATATTGCACCTAATTACAGTTACGTTTAAATCATTATAGATACATTTTCTCTATGTACCCAATAATGAATATTCTTTTGTGGAAAGGTAGCTTAAAGGGACATTATACACTAGATTTTTCCTAGCATAAATGTTTTGTAGATGATTCATTTATATAGCCCATCTGGGGTGTTTTTGTAAAAATGTATAGTTTTGCTTTATTTTTAAATAACATTGTGCTTATTTTCAGACTCCTAACCAAACCCCAAAGTTTTAGATGTATACTGACTTCAGACTGCTTCTGTTTATATAATGGGTCTTTTCATATGCAGGGGAGGAGGGGGTTCTGCTATCAGCCCCTTTCAGTGGGTGTCCCAGCCTAACCATGCTAAATTGGAAGCTTCTAAGTGAGTTTTTTAAAGGTTTGATACTGGATTTTTATATCAGTACCTGTGCATATTTTTCTTTATAGTAGTGTCTGTTATATTCAGTTATATGAAAATTGGTGTATAGTGTCCCTTTAACGTTTTTTTCCTTGAATTTGATAATAAAATGCATAAAAATGATAAGGTAAACGTTTGTTGTTTTTTTTTTTTAAACAAACCAAAGCAATGACATACAGTACATCTAGTTTATTGTTTAATTAGTTGTCTATCTAAAGTTTTCTTACCATTTTTGAAACACACAAACAAAAAACTATAGAGCCGTAATGACAGGACTGCACATTTTTCTCACCAATTATTTTTCAGGATTTGTATTAAATCTAGAACCAAGTCCTTTTGAAACTTATGATAGAAAAATTTGGAACTCCAAGTCCCTTCAATAGGGATTATATGATCATTTGTTAAAGGGACAGTTTACCCAAAACGTTTTTCTCCTTTAATTTGTTCCTAACGATCCATTTGTTTTGTATTACATTGTTTACAAATAGCTCCTTAGCCTTTATATTGGCATTTGAAATAGCTGATTTAGCCTGTAGTATCCCTACCTATACTGAATGTTTCTATACCTAGGTATAGGCTATTGAATAACTGTGTAAACACAGCCAGCAGAAGAAATTATACTCACAGTGGGAAGTGGAAGAGATAAAGCTTTAAAAGGTTTGTTTTCAATTGTTCTTTCTAACTATTGTACAGAGTTAAGAAAGGTAAGCATTTGTGTGATAAGATAACTAGATCTGATCTGTCTGCAAGCTTAGCCTATTCTGATGGGTTGTGGTTTCAAAGAGCAAATGCAGATATTTATTTTGCAAAAAGAAGCATAGATGAGCAATTCTCATACATTTACACACTACATCTGGTGTAACAAGTCATGGGGAACACATTCAGGGAAAAACAATTTTACAGTAAACTGTCCCTTTAAAACAGTTTTACTCTATCAGTAAGTTTTCCACAGTAGACATAGCAACTTCAACGTGGCAACATATAAAATACAGGTGCGTAATTAATATGAACCATTAATTTGGGATGTTTTTACTATTTACCACTTGATGAGCACAGACATAACGATTGATAATGAACACGTTACTTCATTTTAATTATATAATTACCTCCAACAACTTTTTATTAAAATTATTAAAAGCATATAGTAAATAGGCTTTCTTAAAAGTAATATCCTGTTATGTTTTATGTTTATTGCCAATGAGGAGACTATAATTCCAGAAAAATCTCAAATTCATAATTGTTGGACAGTTTTCTCTGAATGACAGACAGCCCCTTTACATATGCAAAAACTGTATTATTGTGTCATGTTTGGGGGCTGTTCAGGTTGGAGCCAGGTGTGGTGCTTTTAGGTTCAGAAACAAAACAGCCTCTTTTATCTTAGAAGAATTTTGCCTAGGAATAATTATGCAGAAGAACAAAAACCTTTATTGTAGGTAAAGTAAGAACAGACTAATACCAAACAAAGGCAAGGTTCAATGCCACAGGAAACTTCAGATACTTGGAATAGCAATGTAACAGGATACTTTAGGTACTTGTGATAGGAATGCCACAGGATACACCGGTACTTAGGATAGCAATGTAACAGGATATACAGGAACTTGTGATAGGAATGTAACAGGATACACAGGAACTTGTGATAGGAATGTAACAGGATACACAGGAACTTGTGATAGGAATGCCACAGGATACACCGGTTCTTAGGATAGCAATGTAACAGGATACACAGGAACTTGTGATAGGAATGTAACAGGATACACAGGAACTTGTGATAGGAATGTAACAGGATACACAGGAACTTGTGATAGGAATGCCACAGGATACACCGGTTCTTAGGATAGCAATGTAACAGGATACACAGGAACTTGTGATAGGAATGTAACAGGATACACAGGAACTTGTGATAGGAATGTAACAGGATACACAGGAACTTGTGATAGGAATGCCACAGGATACACCGGTTCTTAGGATAGCAATGTAACAGGATACACAGGAACTTGTGATAGGAATGTAACAGGATACACAGGAACTTGTGATAGGAATGTAACAGGATACACAGGAACTTGTGATAGGAATGCCACAGGATACACCGGTTCTTAGGATAGCAATGTAACAGGATACACAGGAACTTGTGATAGGAATGTAACAGGATACACAGGAACTTGTGATAGGAATGTAACAGGATACACAGGAACTTGTGATAGGAATGTAACAGGATACACAGGAACTTGTGATAGGAATGCCACAGGATACACCGGTTCTTAGGATAGCAATGTAACAGGATACACAGGAACTTAGCATAGCAATGTAACAGGATACACAGGAACTTGGGATAGCAATGTAACAGGATATACAGGAACTTGGGATAGCAATGTAACAGGATACACAGGTACTTGTGATAGGAATGCAACAGGATACACAGGTACTTGTGATAGGAATGCCACAGGATACACCGGTACTTAGGATAGCAATGTAACAGGATACACAGGAACTTGGGATAGCAATGTAACAGGATACACAGGAACTTGTGATAGCAATGTAACAGGATACACTGGAACTTGGAATAGTAATGTAACAGTATACACAGGTACTTGGGATAGCAATGCCACAGGATACACAGGAACTTGGGATAGCAAGTTGCAGGTACACAAACTTTGAATAAAAGATAACTGATTGCTTGTAAAACAGGTTGCAGAGTACACAGACTTGAACTAAAAGTTCACAGTACTGACTGGCTTGTATACCAGGTTACAGAGTACACAGACTTGGAAAAGCAGATAACCGTACTGATTGGTTTGTATATCAGGTTGCTGAGTACACAGACTTGAAATGCAGCTTACAAGTCTCACAGATTTCGAGAGGCTCCCAGAACAGACAGACTGGATACAGAGAAATCCATATAATGCCAGAGCACTTGCATGGAAGAACGGACAGCCCAATTAAAGAGAGAAGCCAGACAGGTGCAAGCAACCAGCAATAAAAAAAGGATGAGCCCTCTAGTGGTCATGTAAGAAGCTGCAGCAGAGGAAATGAAAGGGACGGATACCATCAAGGAAAGGATGTGATAATAGAAAACAAGAAATCAGGAGTGCTGAGCATAATGCTGGGAATGGATATTACGTGAACAACACTTAAAAGATGATACGTGGGAAAAGGAGTTTGTGCTTCATTATGATTCCAAACAAAAGAGTACAGAAGAAATAAATTTATACAAAATATACATTATCATTATTCACGCAAGTGAGAGGCCCATTCCCTTATTCCGATTGTCAGAAATACATCGGATCTTGGATGAGATATATCAGTGATATTCTGTTGTTGTGCTTTTTTTAATGGTCATATCAAGCTGACAAGTCTACTGTACTATTTCTGGATCTGAAGACAATTATTTACATACAGCTGCCTAATAGCATCTTATTGGCTACTAGTTATCCTGCTTATTCACTATCAAGGCACATGTGATACGTACTTTTAGAGATTTGCAGATTCAATTTGGCTTACCACATTCCCACATTATGTGGATAATTAAATTCAATCATGCCTATGGCCTAGGTCTAAAAATAATATTTATAAAATGACCTCACTGGCCAAAAGTGGAATGACCTCAATTCCTGCAACATATACACTACTGCTGGAGAGCACTGACAATCTCACAGTACAACATATACACTACTGCTGGAGAGCACTGACAATCTCACAGTACAACATATACACTACTGCTGGAGAGCACTGACAATCTCACAGTACAACATATACACTACTGCTGGAGAGCACTGACAATCTCACAGTACAACATATACACTACTGCTGGAGAGCACTGACAATCTCACAGTACATTATATCTGTGGCGTCATTTTAGAAGGACGGTCACTGTGGTTTTGATTAGTGGTGCTATGATTACTGTTGCAATTATGTTTCAATGAGCTTTTAGTTGGTCATCGACTTCCTGTATCCTTTTCCAGCTTTGAGAATTCTCACAATTAGATTTTTCAATTACTCTGGCAATTCTTTTCCCTGTGCATATAAATAAAGATAGTAAAGATATATATAACAGTGATGTAAAATCAAAACATAAAAAAGGGTTATATAAAAAATGATACCATACAACACCGTGCACTATGTTCTGAAAAAAGTTTTTTCTGAGAAGATCTTCTTAGTACCTTAGAGGGATAGGAAAGTCAAAATTAAACTTGCATGATTCTGATAGAGCATTTAATTTTAAGACACTTTTAAATTCACTTTTATTTTCAATTGTGCTTTGTTCTCTTGGTATCACTTGTTGAAAAAGAACACGCACATATCCTACACTAGTGGGAGCTGCTGCTAATTGGTGCCTGTACACATTTGTCTTTTGTGCTTGGCTGACTAGATGTGTTCATCTTGCTGCCAGTAGTGCAATGCTGTTCCTTTAGTAAAGCATAACAAGAGAACAAAGCAAATTTGATAATAGAATTAAATTGGAAAGTTGTTTAAAATTGTATGTTCTATCCAAAGCAAGAAATACATTTTTGGGGTTTCCTGTCCCTTTAAATAGAGTGGAAAGAAACTTTCATAGTGTTAAAACATTTTTTAAATATCCTTTTAAGAACAGTTGGAGAATTATTCACATGTTTTAGAGCAACTATAGCTCTAAGTGATGCGCTCAATACAAATAGATCCAAATCTGTGATATTTGCAGGGGGTTCCAATATTTATTTAATTAACAATAAATATACAGGTAAGTTAAAAAAGCAAAGTCCTTGCTCAATTAAATCCAAATATAGCAATCATAAACAGTCACTCTGGGGTCCCAGCGGCTTCTTTGAAAAAACACCTTTAGACCACTTTCCCTTAAGAGCTGTGTCAACTAAGCTGTAAAAAGGTCTGATCATGCATATAGGTGTTTCAATGAGCCTGCCCCTCCTCCTTGTGACATGTAGTGCTGTGCCTCTGAAACTCCGACGTACGTTTCACCATTCATATTTTTCAAAGATGATGTTCTGTGTTGTTAAATGTTCTGTTAAACTTTCTCCTTCTTCATTATTGGATCTTCAAGAAAGCTCATCTGTAACTCATAAAACTAAATTGTACATTAGATTTTTCTTTGCATAAATGTTTTGTAGATGATACATTTATATAGCCCATAAAGTTTTTTGTTTTTTTTGTAAAAATGTATAGTTTTGGGGGGCGTGATAAGCCGCCAAATATGAAGCTCTGCAGATTATAGATAGTCTGCCGGTTATCTTTCATCATGCTCATCATCTCTTTATTAAGACATCTTACCTCAAATTAGGAAAATCTTCTGAATCAGATGATACCAAAAAAGTGCAACTTACCGTACTATAAACCTCTTAATCCATAACAGTGGCGGATCTCAAATGGCAGTAAATCTAAATCTAAAACCAAAAACAGCCCCCCCCCGGTCAGCCAGGTTAAGCAGGTCTAACTCGCTCTAGGTCTGTTACTTAATCGGGTGCTATTCAGGTCAATAGGCAACAGCTCACATTACTGCTTGGTGAGTGTGAATCTAATAAGGTGGTAGTGAGAAAGATGAGGCGCTGGAGAATTGACCCTGCTAGACTAATGTATTCCCCTCTAAGAAAACAGTGGTTGATATGTAGTGAATGTAGTCCAGCGCTAGATTAGCACGTGTAGAGTATTTAGTTAAATTCTATAATTCGAATATATTGTATTTTGTGATTGGATAAATGTTTAATGTATGTACTGCAATGTTGTTATTATATATTTATTGTAGGTAATCCTAAATATTTATCAACATTCAGTTAATAAAAAGATATAAACAGGTATATACAACTGCTATATATAAACTTGTTGTCTAATGTGAACTTCTTATCTATATATATAAAAACTAATAAAACATTTGTATAATTAGACAGAAATTTAATAACTTGTTAAAAGCATACATAAAATAAAAAGGGACGTCTCCCTTATAACATCGATTTCATCAGAGAAAACAATTGAATAACTGTAGTATATATTTCCGCTATTTGATAATCAGGTACCTGTTATATAGTGTAACAAATGATAATGTCCAGAAATTAGATTAAAAAAACTTAAAGATCCAAACGAGATGACCTCCCCGCTATTGTGGCGTGTGTGTGTTCCCGGTCCGTTAGTGAGAGACTGGTATTTAAAAAGATGTCATGTGACTTTTCCTACGTCACACTTGTGATCGTAGCTGTTTCAATATAGTTGTAATGTAACCAGTGATCCTTGATATTCTGTCAAGTGCTTATTATGTTGCAATTTTTTTAAACTTTAATCTGTATGTGTATAAGAAGGTGTATTCCCCTATTCCGTGTGTAATTAGGGAGTCTTGGGGGAGATTGCAACTTACGCTGGTCTCTTGGCACACCTGATTTCTCTTTTAGTGTGGTCTTTGCGGTCACATTCAGTGACTTGGATGTTAAACTTTGCGGTCACGTGCAGTGACTATAATGCAATCCTCGCAGTGTGGACTTGGCGGTCACTTGTAGTGGTGGGAATTGAACTCGTGACCTTTAGGGTAAGAGAGGGAGATCTTAACCATTAGGCTATGTGTATCTCACTTTCTGTGTTAGCTTAGTGGACTTGGCGGTCACTTGTAGTGACTGTAATGAGGTCTTTGCGGTCACGGAGGTGACTAGTGGTGGGGTCTTTGCGGTCACAAGTGGTGACTAGGAGTAGAATCTTTAGCGGACATCAGTGATGTTATACAGCAAGGTCTTTGCAGTCACAGATTGTGACTTGCATGTATTAACTTGCGGTTGTATCTTTGCGGTCACAGATTGTGACTTAAAAGTGGTCTTTGCGGTCACTAACAGTGGTGACTTAGAGGAAATCTTTGCGGTCACTAGTAGTGACTAACAGAATGATCTGTATCGTTGGAGATCAAAGTAAAACTTGGCAATCTCTCTGTGCAACTTAGTAGAGCTGATTAGAAACAAATGCAGGTTGTAACAACGTCCAGCTGCAATGTTGCAGGAGGTAATCAGCAAAGGAAGTCTTGTAGTAGTTTTCTTTCCTTTCTTGGCAATTATAACAGCAATCAAAATAAAAACATAAAGTGCAGAGTGACAACAGTGTCAAGGTCAACGCGTTTCGCCCTTAGGCTTTATCAAGACATGTTTGTCTGTGTCACCTGAGTCTATATATAGGGCTTAACTGGTTTGGATTGGCTATTCTATGTAATTTAATTAAAGGTGGAAAGTATAGATATATGGAAATTCAATATAAAGGTGGAATTATATAGTTGTGTGTGTCTACAAGAAGCTTATTGTTCTTCATTTGTTTTTGTTCTTTGTGTTGTAATAAATGAAAGAGAATGAATAGATCCTAGAAAGGTTCTTGTAAGAATGCAATAAACATTATTTAGAGAGTTCTAAATATATCTATATAATGTATAATGTATGTATTTGTATTGATTTTGATGTGCTTATAGTTGCTTGAATATTGAGCATATGTTAATTTTTAAATATATAAAACAAATAGAAATTATAAGTAAAGATTTTTTTAAAATAAAAAAGTTATGACTTAGTGAGTAATTATTAAAAAAAAATAATAATAATAATAATAATAAAAAAAAATTTAAAACTGTTTTCAGTATTCCCTTTTGTGATTGAACTCATGACCTTTTGGTAATTGAGCCAAGGGTATTATCCACTAAACCACATCTACCTCAACATTGTATATAGTAAAATACATGTATTAGTGAAAGTATATGTATATAAACACACATATATGTTTATATACATTTATATTTACAATATGGTTTTGTTTGTATAAATGAAGACCATAGAGAAAGAAGTGATGATATTCATAAGAGACTAAAATCTATATAGATAGTTTTTAGTGGTAGTAAAGGATGTTTAGTAGCATTTACCTGAACCAACAAAGGAATGTGGTGGGAATTGAACTCATGACCTTTAGGGTTAGAGAGAGAGATCTTAACCATTAGGCTATGTGTATCTCACTTTCTGTGTTAGCATAGAATGGAGGTATTTATATATATTAGTATGATGTAAAATTATTATAAGAAAGGGGAAATATCTAGCTCTGAATTTAATCCAGTTGGAAATAGTGTGTCCATATTGTAGATCATTTTTGCTTCTAACTTCAATAATTGATTTTCTAAATTTCCCCCTCTCCAATTAAGTTTTATCTTGGCTAGACCCCAGAATTTAAAATGTTTGAGATTGTTATTGTGAATGTCCCTAAAATGAGAATAGAGATGTGTGTCAAGAGTGCCTCTATCAATGCATGACAGATGTTCCCTAATTCTATCGCGGAGGGTTCTTGTCGTTTCACCTATATAGTACTTTTTACATGAACATTCAATTATGTATATAATTCCTTTGTCTTGACATCTGATTGTTTCATCAATTCTGTATTTAAAGTTATTCACTTCTATTTCTTTTAGTTTGCTGCTGTATTTACAGGATCGGCATCCAAAGCATGGAAAGAAGCCTTTTATTTTATTTCCTTCTAAGCTTATATCTTGATTTCTTGCTTTTAGTGGTTTCAATTCGCTTGGCGCTAGTTTATTTTTTAAATTTTTTGCTCTTCTGTATATGATTTTTGGAAATTGTGTTACTTTATCCCCTATTATGGGATCCGTCTGTACTATGTGCCAGTGTTTTTTAAGTATTTTGTTTATTAATTTGTTATTGCAGTTGTAATCCGTAATAAATGACACATTTACCTCATTCTTTGTATCACCATGGCCCCTACTTTGTTTATTTCTATAAGATAGTAGATCTTTGCGGTCTATTTTATCTACCTCTTCCCTTGCTTGGTGTATTATTTTATCCTCATACCCTCTTTCTTTAAATTTATTTTCTAAGATTGTTATTTGTCTTTCATAGTCTAATTGTTTTGAACAATTCCTTTTAATACGCAGATATTGACCTTTGGGTATGTTATTTTTCCACCTTTCTAGGTGGCAGCTTTTGTAGTGTATGAAATTATTAGCGTCTACTTCTTTGAAATGGGTAGACGTATTTAATTGGTTATCAATAATTTCTATATCTAGATCTAGGAAGACAATTTTTTGTTTACTGAAAGTATATGTAAAGTTAATATTCATATCATTATTGTTCATGTCATTGATTAACATTTCTAATTCTGACAGTTCCCCTTTCCATATAAAAATAACATCGTCTATGTACCTCTTGTAGAGTACAAGATTTGCACCCAGCTCATGCCTAGGGAAGAAAGATTCTTCCCAATATCCCATAAAGAGATTGGCATAGCTGGGTGCAAATCTTGTACCCATAGCTGTCCCAGTCCTTTGTCTATAGAACTTGCCCTCAAAAGAGAAATAATTTTGTTCAAGTATAAATCTGATACCATTTAATATGAACTCTTGTTGTTCTTTCTTTAGAGTGGTATCTTTATCAAGATATTTTCTAACAGATTCTATGCCCAATTCATGATTAATTATCGTATATAAGGAGGTCACATCACATGTTACAAGAGTGTAGTTGTGTTCCCATTTAATATTATTTAAAATTTGAAGTATTTCTGTAGTATCTTTGAGGTATGAAGGTAATTCTTTAACATATGTTTGGAGATATCCGTCTATATATTTTGATAAGTTAGAGGTTAGGGAGTCAATACCTGATATTATTGGTCTACCTGGGGGATTGGTGGAATTTTTATGTACCTTAGGTAGGTAATAGAACACAGGGATTTTAGTTATTTTTGGTAGCAGGAAGCCATATTCTTTATCATTTAGTATATCTTTATCTTTAGCTTCATCGATTAATTTCATGAATTTAAGTGAGTACTTCTTTGTAGGATCAAGTTTTAGTATTTCATATGTGTTGGTATCACCCAATAGTCGATGTGCTTCTTCTGTGTATTGGGATCTGTTCATTATTACCACTCCTCCCCCCTTGTCTGCAGGTTTTATGATTATGTTAGGGTCTGACTGTAAATTTTTTAAAGTTTTTCTTTCTGTGAATGTTAAATTGTTAGATCTATTTTTTGTATTTGCTTTTTTAATGTCTCTTTGTACCAATCTCTCAAACATTTCTAACTTTCTCCCTTTCTCATTCACCGGATAAAAGGTGGACTTAGGTTTTAAGTTAGTGTTTAAATGTGGTTGATGTTGGGGTTGAATTGATAGATTGTGTTTGCCAATTTCTTTCTATTGGATTCTTGAGGAAATACCTCTTAAGTGTAAGTTTTCTAACAAATTGACTCACATTGATGTGAGTATTAAATTTGTTCATTGTAGCTGAGGGGGCAAAGCTTAAACCAAAGTTGAGGACTCTTTTTTCTTCCTCTGTTAAAACTTTATTACTTATATTAAAGATTCCATTAGTAGGTGTTATTTGACTCTCTTTGTGTCCCTTTCTCTTTCGCCCTCCTCTAGACCCTCTCTGTTTCTTTTTCTTTCCCTTTGTGGTGGGCCTATATTGTACTCTGTATCTTTTGAAGTCCCTGGTGTCGGATGGCGTAACTCTAAAAAATCACTCTCATTTGTCTGGTTCTCATTTTTATATGTATCTGTATTTAATGGTTCAAATCGATTTGATGTTCTAATTCTCCATTCGTTATTTTGTTGATCATATGAGTTATAGTGTCTAGGTATTTCCCACTCATCATCTCTTCTATCATAATATTGTCTTTGTCTGTCTGAATGTGATCTTCTATAATTTGTCCTTTCTCTAAGTTTTGTATTTTCTTTTGGTTTTATATTCTCTCTTGTGTTTTGTATTTCAGTGTTAGGGTTCTCATCTATGTGTATTGGCTCTGTGTCTGAATAATCATCCTTATCCCTGTTTAGTTTTCTCCATTTTACCTCTTGTAATTCATTGTTTAGACTAATTAGTTTAGCCATGATTTCCCTTTGTCTATTTTTATATTCTTGGTGTTCTTTTTTATCAATCAATTTATTTTTTAACAGTGCAATATTTTTCTCAATTAATTCTAGTGATTCCTCACGTGATTTTTTAAAAATATTTAAAAAAGTGAGTGATGCTGTTTCAAGTGCCCCCTCCCATTCTTTTCTTAAACTATCCCTTAGTTCAAAAGTGCAATTCTTTTTTTTTAGTCTCAAACTTCTCGGTATTATTTTCATATTTATATATTTTTCTAGGAAACTAAGTTCAGTCTTTTGTTTTAGTTCGCTAGTTAAATTTTTTTCTAGTTCACCCATGATTGTGTTTAGGTCATAATATTCAGTGTGTGTGTTATGACTTTCTTTTTCAGTTATTTCTTTAAGTGTTTTATCCCTCCACATAAAAATATCATCTTCCATTCTGAAGCTGCCTCAAACTCTAGTGTAATGGAACACTTGAGAGGATAGGAGATTAAACTGGTAGTGAGAAAGATGAGGCGCTGGAGAATTGACCCTGCTAGACTAATGTATTCCCCTCTAAGAAAACAGTGGTTGATATGTAGTGAATGTAGTCCAGCGCTAGATTAGCACGGGTAGAGTATTTAGTTAAATTCTATAATTCGAATATATTGTATTTTGTGATTGGATAAATGTTTAATGTATGTACTGCAATGTTGTTATATATTTATTGTAGGTAATCCTAAATATTTATCAACATTCAGTTAATAAAAAGATATAAACAGGTATATACAACTGATATATATAAACTTGTTGTCTAATGTGAACTTCTTATCTATATATATAAAAACTAATAAAACATTTGTATAATTAGACAGAAATTTAATAACTTGTTAAAAGCATACATAAAATAAAAAGGGACGTCTCCCTTATAACATCGATTTCATCAGAGAAAACAATTGAATAACTGTAGTATATATTTCCGCTATTTGATAATCAGGTACCTGTTATATAGTGTAACAAATGATAATGTCCAGAAATTAGATTAAAAAAACTTAAAGATCCAAACGAGATGACCTCCCCGCTATTGTGGCGGGTGTGTGTTCCCGGTCCGTTAGTGAGAGACTGGTATTTAAAAAGATGTCATGTGACTTTTCCTACGTCACACTTGTGATCGTAGCTGTTTCAATATAGTTGTAATGTAACCAGTGATCCTTGATATTCTGTCAAGTGCTTATTATGTTGCAATTTTTTTAAACTTTAATCTGTATGTGTATCAGAAGGTGTATTCCCCTATTCCGTGTGTAATTAGGGAGTCTTGGGGGAGATTGCAACTTACGCTGGTCTCTTGGCACACCTGATTTCTCTTTTAGTGTGGTCTTTGCGGTCACATTCAGTGACATGGATGTTAAACTTTGCGGTCACGTGCAGTGACTATAATGCAATCCTCGCAGTGTGGACTGGGCGGTCACTTGTAGTGGTGGGAATTGAACTCGTGACCTTTAGGGTAAGAGAGGGAGATCTTAACCATTAGGCTATGTGTATCTCACTTTCTGTGTTAGCTTAGTGGACTTGGCGGTCACTTGTAGTGACTGTAATGAGGTCTTTGCGGTCACGGAGGTGACTAGTGGTGGGGTCTTTGCGGTCACAAGTGGTGACTAGGAGTAGAATCTTTAGCGGACATCAGTGATGTTATACAGCAAGGTCTTTGCAGTCACAGATTGTGACTTGCATGTATTAACTTGCGGTTGTATCTTTGCGGTCACAGATTGTGACTTAAAAGTGGTCTTTGCGGTCACTAACAGTGGTGACTTAGAGGAAATCTTTGCGGTCACTAGTAGTGACTAACAGAATGATCTGTATCGTTGGAGATCAAAGTAAAACTTGGCAATCTCTCTGTGCAACTTAGTAGAGCTGATTAGAAACAAATGCAGGTTGTAACAACGTCCAGCTGCAATGTTGCAGGAGGTAATCAGCAAAGGAAGTCTTGTAGTAGTTTTCTTTCCTTTCTTGGCAATTATAACAGCAATCAAAATAAAAACATAAAGTGCAGAGTGACAACAGTGTCAAGGTCAACGCGTTTCGCCCTTAGGCTTTATCAAGACATGTTTGTCTGTGTCACCTGAGTCTATATATAGGGCTTAACTGGTTTGGATTGGCTATTCTATGTAATTTAATTAAAGGTGGAAAGTATAGATATATGGAAATTCAATATAAAGGTGGAATTATATAGTTGTGTGTGTCTACAAGAAGCTTATTGTTCTTCATTTGTTTTTGTTCTTTGTGTTGTAATAAATGAAAGAGAATGAATAGATCCTAGAAAGGTTCTTGTAAGAATGCAATAAACATTATTTAGAGAGTTCTAAATATATCTATATAATGTATAATGTATGTATTTGTATTGATTTTGATGTGCTTATAGTTGCTTGAATATTGAGCATATGTTAATTTTTAAATATATAAAACAAATAGAAATTATAAGTAAAGATTTTTTTAAAATAAAAAAGTTATGACTTAGTGAGTAATTATTCAAAAAAAAAAATAATAATAATAATAAAAAAAATTTTAAAACTGTTTTCAGTATTCCCTTTTGTGATTGAACTCATGACCTTTTGGTAATTGAGCCAAGGGTATTATCCACTAAACCACATCTACCTCAACATTGTATATAGTAAAATACATGTATTAGTGAAAGTATATGTATATAAACACACATATATGTTTATATACATTTATATTTACAATATGGTTTTGTTTGTATAAATGAAGACCATAGAGAAAGAAGTGATGATATTCATAAGAGACTAAAATCTATATAGATAGTTTTTAGTGGTAGTAAAGGATGTTTAGTAGCATTTACCTGAACCAACAAAGGAATGTGGTGGGAATTGAACTCATGACCTTTAGGGTTAGAGAGAGAGATCTTAACCATTAGGCTATGTGTATCTCACTTTCTGTGTTAGCATAGAATGGAGGTATTTATATATATATTAGTATGATGTAAAATTATTATAAGAAAGGGGAAATATCTAGCTCTGAATTTAATCCAGTTGGAAATAGTGTGTCCATATTGTAGATCATTTTTGCTTCTAACTTCAATAATTGATTTTCTAAATTTCCCCCTCTCCAATTAAGTTTTATCTTGGCTAGACCCCAGAATTTAAAATGTTTGAGATTGTTATTGTGAATGTCCCTAAAATGAGAATAGAGATGTGTGTCAAGAGTGCCTCTATCAATGCATGACAGATGTTCCCTAATTCTATCGCGGAGGGTTCTTGTCGTTTCACCTATATAGTACTTTTTACATGAACATTCAATTATGTATATAATTCCTTTGTCTTGACATCTGATTGTTTCATCAATTCTGTATTTAAAGTTATTCACTTCTATTTCTTTTAGTTTGCTGCTGTATTTACAGGATCGGCATCCAAAGCATGGAAAGAAGCCTTTTATTTTATTTCCTTCTAAGCTTATATCTTGATTTCTTGCTTTTAGTGGTTTCAATTCGCTTGGCGCTAGTTTATTTTTTAAATTTTTTGCTCTTCTGTATATGATTTTTGGAAATTGTGTTACTTTATCCCCTATTATGGGATCCGTCTGTACTATGTGCCAGTGTTTTTTAAGTATTTTGTTTATTAATTTGTTATTGCAGTTGTAATCCGTAATAAATGACACATTTACCTCATTCTTTGTATCACCATGGCCCCTACTTTGTTTATTTCTATAAGATAGTAGATCTTTGCGGTCTATTTTATCTACCTCTTCCCTTGCTTGGTGTATTATTTTATCCTCATACCCTCTTTCTTTAAATTTATTTTCTAAGATTGTTATTTGTCTTTCATAGTCTAATTGTTTTGAACAATTCCTTTTAATACGCAGATATTGACCTTTGGGTATGTTATTTTTCCACCTTTCTAGGTGGCAGCTTTTGTAGTGTATGAAATTATTAGCGTCTACTTCTTTGAAATGGGTAGACGTATTTAATTGGTTATCAATAATTTCTATATCTAGATCTAGGAAGACAATTTTTTGTTTACTGAAAGTATATGTAAAGTTAATATTCATATCATTATTGTTCATGTCATTGATTAACATTTCTAATTCTGACAGTTCCCCTTTCCATATAAAAATAACATCGTCTATGTACCTCTTGTAGAGTACAAGATTTGCACCCAGCTCATGCCTAGGGAAGAAAGATTCTTCCCAATATCCCATAAAGAGATTGGCATAGCTGGGTGCAAATCTTGTACCCATAGCTGTCCCAGTCCTTTGTCTATAGAACTTGCCCTCAAAAGAGAAATAATTTTGTTCAAGTATAAATCTGATACCATTTAATATGAACTCTTGTTGTTCTTTCTTTAGAGTGGTATCTTTATCAAGATATTTTCTAACAGATTCTATGCCCAATTCATGATTAATTATCGTATATAAGGAGGTCACATCACATGTTACAAGAGTGTAGTTGTGTTCCCATTTAATATTATTTAAAATTTGAAGTATTTCTGTAGTATCTTTGAGGTATGAAGGTAATTCTTTAACATATGTTTGGAGATATCCGTCTATATATTTTGATAAGTTAGAGGTTAGGGAGTCAATACCTGATATTATTGGTCTACCTGGGGGATTGGTGGAATTTTTATGTACCTTAGGTAGGTAATAGAACACAGGGATTTTAGTTATTTTTGGTAGCAGGAAGCCATATTCTTTATCATTTAGTATATCTTTATCTTTAGCTTCATCGATTAATTTCATGAATTTAAGTGAGTACTTCTTTGTAGGATCAAGTTTTAGTATTTCATATGTGTTGGTATCACCCAATAGTCGATGTGCTTCTTCTGTGTATTGGGATCTGTTCATTATTACCACTCCTCCCCCCTTGTCTGCAGGTTTTATGATTATGTTAGGGTCTGACTGTAAATTTTTTAAAGTTTTTCTTTCTGTGAATGTTAAATTGTTAGATCTATTTTTTGTATTTGCTTTTTTAATGTCTCTTTGTACCAATCTCTCAAACATTTCTAAGTTTCTCCCTTTCTCATTCACCGGATAAAAGGTTGACTTAGGTTTTAAGTTAGTGTTTAAATGTGGTTGATGTTGGGGTTGAATTGATAGATTGTGTTTGCCAATTTCTTTCTATTGGATTCTTGAGGAAATACCTCTTAAGTGTAAGTTTTCTAACAAATTGACTCACATTGATGTGAGTATTAAATTTGTTCATTGTAGCTGAGGGGGCAAAGCTTAAACCAAAGTTGAGGACTCTTTTTTCTTCCTCTGTTAAAACTTTATTACTTATATTAAAGATTCCATTAGTAGGTGTTATTTGACTCTCTTTGTGTCCCTTTCTCTTTCGCCCTCCTCTAGACCCTCTCTGTTTCTTTTTCTTTCCCTTTGTGGTGGGCCTATATTGTACTCTGTATCTTTTGAAGTCCCTGGTGTCGGATGGCGTAACTCTAAAAAATCACTCTCATTTGTCTGGTTCTCATTTTTATATGTATCTGTATTTAATGGTTCAAATCGATTTGATGTTCTAATTCTCCATTCGTTATTTTGTTGATCATATGAGTTATAGTGTCTAGGTCTTTCCCACTCATCATCTCTTCTATCATAATATTGTCTTTGTCTGTCTGAATGTGATCTTCTATAATTTGTCCTTTCTCTAAGTTTTGTATTTTCTTTTGGTTTTATATTCTCTCTTGTGTTTTGTATTTCAGTGTTAGGGTTCTCATCTATGTGTATTGGCTCTGTGTCTGAATAATCATCCTTATCCCTGTTTAGTTTTCTCCATTTTACCTCTTGTAATTCATTGTTTAGACTAATTAGTTTAGCCATGATTTCCCTTTGTCTATTTTTATATTCTTGGTGTTATTTTTTATCAATCAATTTATTTTTTAACAGTGCAATATTTTTCTCAATTAATTCTAGTGATTCCTCACGTGATTTTTTAAAAATATTTAAAAAAGTGAGTGATGCTGTTTCAAGTGCCCCCTCCCATTCTTTTCTTAAACTATCCCTTAGTTCAAAAGTGCAATTCTTTTTTTTTTAGTCTCAAACCTCTCGGTATTATTTTCATATTTATATATTTTTCTAGGAAACTAAGTTCAGTCTTTTGTTTTAGTTCGCTAGTTAAATTTTTTTCTAGTTCACCCATGATTGTGTTTAGGTCATAATATTCAGTGTGTGTGTTATGACTTTCTTTTTCAGTTATTTCTTTAAGTGTTTTATCCCTCCACATAAAAATATCATCTTCCATTCTGAAGCTGCCTCAAACTCTAGTGTAATGGAACACTTGAGAGGATAGGAGATTAAACTGGTAGTGAGAAAGATGAGGCGCTGGAGAATTGACCCTGCTAGACTAATGTATTCCCCTCTAAGAAAACAGTGGTTGATATGTAGTGAATGTAGTCCAGCGCTAGATTAGCACGGGTAGAGTATTTAGTTAAATTCTATAATTCGAATATATTGTATTTTGTGATTGGATAAATGTTTAATGTATGTACTGCAATGTTGTTATATATTTATTGTAGGTAATCCTAAATATTTATCAACATTCAGTTAATAAAAAGATATAAACAGGTATATACAACTGATATATATAAACTTGTTGTCTAATGTGAACTTCTTATCTATATATATAAAAACTAATAAAACATTTGTATAATTAGACAGAAATTTAATAACTTGTTAAAAGCATACATAAAATAAAAAGGGACGTCTCCCTTATAACATCGATTTCATCAGAGAAAACAATTGAATAACTGTAGTATATATTTCCGCTATTTGATAATCAGGTACCTGTTATATAGTGTAACAAATGATAATGTCCAGAAATTAGATTAAAAAAACTTAAAGATCCAAACGAGATGACCTCCCCGCTATTGTGGCGGGTGTGTGTTCCCGGTCCGTTAGTGAGAGACTGGTATTTAAAAAGATGTCATGTGACTTTTCCTACGTCACACTTGTGATCGTAGCTGTTTCAATATAGTTGTAATGTAACCAGTGATCCTTGATATTCTGTCAAGTGCTTATTATGTTGCAATTTTTTTAAACTTTAATCTGTATGTGTATCAGAAGGTGTATTCCCCTATTCCGTGTGTAATTAGGGAGTCTTGGGGGAGATTGCAACTTACGCTGGTCTCTTGGCACACCTGATTTCTCTTTTAGTGGGGTCTTTGCGGTCACATTCAGTGACTTGGATGTTAAACTTTGCGGTCACGTGCAGTGACTATAATGCAATCCTCGCAGTGTGGACTTGGCGGTCACTTGTAGTGGTGGGAATTGAACTCGTGACCTTTAGGGTAAGAGAGGGAGATCTTAACCATTAGGCTATGTGTATCTCACTTTCTGTGTTAGCTTAGTGGACTTGGCGGTCACTTGTAGTGACTGTAATGAGGTCTTTGCGGTCACGGAGGTGACTAGTGGTGGGGTCTTTGCGGTCACAAGTGGTGACTAGGAGTAGAATCTTTAGCGGACATCAGTGATGTTATACAGCAAGGTCTTTGCAGTCACAGATTGTGACTTGCATGTATTAACTTGCAGTTGTATCTTTGCGGTCACAGATTGTGACTTAAAAGTGGTCTTTGCGGTCACTAACAGTGGTGACTTAGAGGAAATCTTTGCGGTCACTAGTAGTGACTAACAGAATGATCTGTATCGTTGGAGATCAAAGTAAAACTTGGCAATCTCTCTGTGCAACTTAGTAGAGCTGATTAGAAACAAATGCAGGTTGTAACAACGTCCAGCTGCAATGTTGCAGGAGGTAATCAGCAAAGGAAGTCTTGTAGTAGTTTTCTTTCCTTTCTTGGCAATTATAACAGCAATCAAAATAAAAACATAAAGTGCAGAGTGACAACAGTGTCAAGGTCAACGCGTTTCACCCTTAGGCTTTATCAAGACATGTTTGTCTGTGTCACCTGAGTCTATATATAGGGCTTAACTGGTTTGGATTGGCTATTCTATGTAATTTAATTAAAGGTGGAAAGTATAGATATATGGAAATTCAATATAAAGGTGGAATTATATAGTTGTGTGTGTCTACAAGAAGCTTATTGTTCTTCATTTGTTTTTGTTCTTTGTGTTGTAATAAATGAAAGAGAATGAATAGATCCTAG
This sequence comes from Bombina bombina, assembly GCF_027579735.1. NCBI lineage: Eukaryota > Metazoa > Chordata > Amphibia > Anura > Bombinatoridae > Bombina > Bombina bombina. The sequence goes on along the minus strand of NC_069499.1, from coordinate 611,601,064 downwards.
AAAGGTTCTTGTAAGAATGCAATAAACATTATTTAGAGAGTTCTAAATATATCTATATAATGTATAATGTATGTATTTGTATTGATTTTGATGTGCTTATAGTTGCTTGAATATTGAGCATATGTTAATTTTTAAATATATAAAACAAATAGAAATTATAAGTAAAGATTTTTTTAAAATAAAAAAGTTATGACTTAGTGAGTAATTTTTCAAAAAAAAATAAAAATAATAATAATAAAAAAAAAATTTAAAACTGTTTTCAGTATTCCCTTTTGTGATTGAACTCATGACCTTTTGGTAATTGAGCCGAGGGTATTATCCACTAAACCACATCTACCTCAACATTGTATATAGTAAAATACATGTATTAGTGAAAGTATATGTATATACACACACATATATGTTTATATACATTTATATTTACAATATGGTTTTGTTTGTATAAATGAAGACCATAGAGAAAGAAGTGATGATATTCATAAGAGACTAAAATCTATATAGATAGTTTTTAGTGGTAGCAAAGGATGTTTAGTAGCATTTACCTGAACCAACAAAGGAATGTGGTGGGAATTGAACTCATGACCTTTAGGGTTAGAGAGAGAGAGATCTTAACCATTAGGCTATGTGTATCTCACTTTCTGTGTTAGCATAGAATGGAGGTATTTATATATATTAGTATGATGTAAAATTATTATAAGAAAGGGGAAATATCTAGCTCTGAATTTAATCCAGTTGGAAATAGTGTGTCCATATTGTAGATCATTTTTGCTTCTAACTTCAATAATTGATTTTCTAAATTTCCCCCTCTCCAATTAAGTTTTATCTTGGCTAGACCCCAGAATTTAAAATGTTTGAGATTGTTATTGTGAATGTCCCTAAAATGAGAATAGAGATGTGTGTCAAGAGTGCCTCTATCAATGCATGACAGATGTTCCCTAATTCTATCGCGGAGGGTTCTTGTCGTTTCACCTATATAGTACTTTTTACATGAACATTCAATTATGTATATAATTCCTTTGTCTTGACATCTGATTGTTTCATCAATTCTGTATTTAAAGTTATTCACTTCTATTTCTTTTAGTTTGCTGCTGTATTTACAGGATCGGCATCCAAAGCATGGAAAGAAGCCTTTTATTTTATTTCCTTCTAAGCTTATATCTTGATTTCTTGTTTTTAGTGGTTTCAATTCGCTTGGCGCTAGTTTATTTTTTAAATTTTTTGCTCTTCTGTATATGATTTTTGGAAATTGTGTTACTTTATCCCCTATTATGGGATCCGTCTATACTATGTGCCAGTGTTTTTTAAGTATTTTGTTTATTAATTTGTTATTGCAGTTGTAATCCGTAATAAATGACACATTTACCTCATTCTTTGTATCACCATGGCCCCTACTTTGTTTATTTCTATAAGATAGTAGATCTTTGCGGTCTATTTTATCTACCTCTTCCCTTGCTTGGTGTATTATTTTATCCTCATACCCTCTTTCTTTAAATTTATTTTCTAAGATTGTTATTTGTCTTTCATAGTCTAATTGTTTTGAACAATTCCTTTTAATACGCAGATATTGACCTTTGGGTATGTTATTTTTCCACCTTTCTAGGTGGCAGCTTTTGTAGTGTATGAAATTATTAGCGTCTACTTCTTTGAAATGGGTAGACGTATTTAATTGGTTATCAATATTTTCTATATCTAGATCTAGGAAGACAATTTTTTGTTTACTGAAAGTATATGTAAAGTTAATATTCATATCATTATTGTTCATGTCATTGATTAACATTTCTAATTCTGACAGTTCCCCTTTCCATATAAAAATAACATCGTCTATGTACCTCTTGTAGAGTACAAGATTTGCACCCAGCTCATGCCTAGGGAAGAAAGATTCTTCCCAATATCCCATAAAGAGATTGGCATAGCTGGGTGCAAATCTTGTACCCATAGCTGTCCCAGTCCTTTGTCTATAGAACTTGCCCTCAAAAGAGAAATAATTTTGTTCAAGTATAAATCTGATACCATTTAATATGAACTCTTGTTGTTCTTTCTTTAGAGTGGTATCTTTATCAAGATATTTTCTAACAGATTCTATGCCCAATTCATGATTAATTATCGTATATAAGGAGGTCACATCACATGTTACAAGAGTGTAGTTGTGTTCCCATTTAATATTATTTAAAATTTGAAGTATTTCTGTAGTATCTTTGAGGTATGAAGGTAATTCTTTAACATATGTTTGGAGATATCCGTCTATATATTTTGATAAGTTAGAGGTTAGGGAGTCAATACCTGATATTATTGGTCTACCTGGGGGATTGGTGGAATTTTTATGTACCTTAGGTAGGTAATAGAACACAGGGATTTTAGTTATTTTTGGTAGCAGGAAGCCATATTCTTTATCATTTAGTATATCTTTATCTTTAGCTTCATCGATTAATTTCATGAATTTAAGTGAGTACTTCTTTGTAGGATCAAGTTTTAGTATTTCATATGTGTTGGTATCACCCAATAGTCGATGTGCTTCTTCTGTGTATTGGGATCTGTTCATTATTACCACTCCTCCCCCCTTGTCTGCAGGTTTTATGATTATGTTAGGGTCTGACTGTAAATTTTTTAAAGTTTTTCTTTCTGTGAATGTTAAATTGTTAGATCTATTTTTTGTATTTGCTTTTTTAATGTCTCTTTGTACCAATCTCTCAAACATTTCTAAGTTTCTCCCTTTCTCATTCACCGGATAAAAGGTTGACTTAGGTTTTAAGTTAGAGTGTTTAAATGTGGTTGATGTTGGGTTTGAATTGATAGATTGTGTTTGCCAATTTCTTTCTATTGGATTCTTGAGGAAATACCTCTTAAGTGTAAGTTTTCTAACAAATTGACTCACATTGATGTGAGTATTAAATTTGTTCATTGTAGCTGAGGGGGCAAAGCTTAAACCTAAGTTGAGGACTCTTTTTTCTTCCTCTGTTAAAACTTTATTACTTATATTAAAGATTCCATTAGTAGGTGTTATTTGACTCTCTTTGTGTCCCTTTCTCTTTCGCCCTCCTCTAGACCCTCTCTGTTTCTTTTTCTTTCCCTTTGTGGTGGGCCTATATTGTACTCTGTATCTTTTGAAGTCCCTGGTGTCGGATGGCGTAACTCTAAAAAATCACTCTCATTTATCTGGTTCTCATTTTTATATGTATCTGTATTTAATGGTTCAAATCGATTTGATGTTCTAATTCTCCATTCGTTATTTTGTTGATCATATGAGTTATAGTGTCTAGGTCTTTCCCACTCATCATCTCTTCTATCATAATATTGTCTTTGTCTGTCTGAATGTGATCTTTCGTTATATCTTCTATCCCATTGTTCCCAAGAGTTGTATCTGTTATAGTTTCTATATTCAGATCTATCTTGGGTTTGTTTGTAATATTGGTCATTTTGTGATATATTTCTATTTTGTCCAAATTGTCTGTCTCTGGTATGGTTGTATTGTGATCTTATTTGATTGGGTCTGTTATATGTTCTCGAATTATAGTGTATATTAGATGAATATTGATCATCATATCTATTTCTGGACCGATGATTAGGTCTATAATTTGTCCTTTCTCTAAGTTTTGTATTTTCTTTTGGTTTTATATTCTCTCTTGTGTTTTGTATTTCAGTGTTAGGGTTCTCATCTATGTGTATTGGCTCTGTGTCTGAATAATCATCCTTATCCCTGTTTAGTTTTCTCCATTTTACCTCTTGTAATTCATTGTTTAGACTAATTAGTTTAGCCATGATTTCCCTTTGTCTATTTTTATATTCTTGGTGTTCTTTTTTATCAATCAATTTATTTTTTAACAGTGCAATGTTTTTCTCAATTAATTCTAGTGATTCCTCACGTGATTTTTTTAAAATATTTAAAAAAGTGAGTGATGCTGTTTCAAGTGCCCCCTCCCATTCTTTTCTTAAACTATCCCTTAGTTCAAAAGTGCAATTCTTTTTTTTTAGTCTCAAACCTCTCGGTATTATTTTCATATTTATATATTTTTCTAGGAAACTAAGTTCAGTCTTTTGTTTTAGTTCGCTAGTTAAATTTTTTTCTAGTTCACCCATGATTGTGTTTAGGTCATAATATTCAGTGTGTGTGTTATGACTTTCTTTTTCAGTTATTTCTTTAAGTGTTTTATCCCTCCACATAAAAATATCATCTTCCATTCTGAAGCTGCCTCAAACTCTAGTATAATGGAACACTTGAGAGGATAGGAGATTAAACTGGTAGTGAGAAAGATGAGGCGCTGGAGAATTGACCCTGCTAGACTAATGTATTCCCCTCTAAGAAAACAGTGGTTGATATGTAGTGAATGTAGTCCAGCGCTAGATTAGCACGGGTAGAGTATTTAGTTAAATTCTATAATTCGAATATATTGTATTTTGTGATTGGATAAATGTTTAATGTATGTACTGCAATGTTGTTATTATATATTTATTGTAGGTAATCCTAAATATTTATCAACATTCAGTTAATAAAAAGATATAAACAGGTATATACAACTGATATATATAAACTTGTTGTCTAATGTGAACTTCTTATCTATATATATAAAAACTAATAAAACATTTGTATAATTAGACAGAAATTTAATAACTTGTTAAAAGCATACATAAAATAAAAAGGGACGTCTCCCTTATAACATCGATTTCATCAGAGAAAACAATTGAATAACTGTAGTATATATTTCCGCTATTTGATAATCAGGTACCTGTTATATAGTGTAACAAATGATAATGTCCAGAAATTAGATTAAAAAAACTTAAAGATCCAAACGAGATGACCTCCCCGCTATTGTGGCGGGTGTGTGTTCCCGGTCCGTTAGTGAGAGACTGGTATTTAAAAATATGTCATGTGACTTTTCCTATGTCACACTTGTGATCGTAGCTGTTTCAATATAGTTGTAATGTAACCAGTGATCCTTGATATTCTGTCAAGTGCTTATTATGTTGCAATTTTTTTAAACTTTAATCTGTATGTGTATCAGAAGGTGTATTCCCCTATTCCGTGTGTAATTAGGGAGTCTTGGGGGAGATTGCAACTTACGCTGGTCTCTTGGCACACCTGATTTCTCTTTTAGTGTGGTCTTTGCGGTCACATTCAGTGACTTGGATGTTAAACTTTGCGGTCACGTGCAGTGACTATAATGCAATCCTCGCAGTGTGGACTTGGCGGTCACTTGTAGTGGTGGGAATTGAACTCGTGACCTTTAGGGTAAGAGAGGGAGATCTTAACCATTAGGCTATGTGTATCTCACTTTCTGTGTTAGCTTAGTGGACTTGGCGGTCACTTGTAGTGACTGTAATGAGGTCTTTGCGGTCACGGAGGTGACTAGTGGTGGGGTCTTTGCGGTCACAAGTGGTGACTAGGAGTAGAATCTTTAGCGGACATCAGTGATGTTAAACAGCAAGGTCTTTGCAGTCACAGATTGTGACATGCATGTATTAACTTGCGGTTGTATCTTTGCGGTCACAGATTGTGACTTAAAAGTGGTCTTTGCGGTCACTAAAAGTGGTGACTTAGCGGAAATCTTTGCGGTCACTAGTAGTGACTAACAGAATGATCTGTATCGTTGGAGATCAAAGTAAAACTTGGCAATCTCTCTGTGCAACTTAGTAGAGCTGATTAGAAACAAATGCAGGTTGTAACAACGTCCAGCTGCAATGTTGCAGGAGGTAATCAGCAAAGGAAGTCTTGTAGTAGTTTTCTTTCCTTTCTTGGCAATTATAACAGCAATCAAAATAAAAACATAAAGTGCAGAGTGACAACAGTGTCAAGGTCAACGCGTTTCGCCCTTAGGCTTTATCAAGACATGTTTGTCTGTGTCACCTGAGTCTATATATAGGGCTTAACTGGTTTGGATTGGCTATTCTATGTAATTTAATTAAAGATGAAACAATCAGATGTCAAGACAAAGGAATTATATACATAATTGAATGTTCATGTAAAAAGTACTATATAGGTGAAACGACAAGAACCCTCCGCGATAGAATTAGGGAACATCTGTCATGCATTGATAGAGGCACTCTTGACACACATCTCTATTCTCATTTTAGGGACATTCACAATAACAATCTCAAACATTTTAAATTCTGGGGTCTAGCCAAGATAAAACTTAATTGGAGAGGGGGAAATTTAGAAAATCAATTATTGAAGTTAGAAGCAAAAATGATCTACAATATGGACACACTATTTCCAACTGGATTAAATTCAGAGCTAGATATTTCCCCTTTCTTATAATAATTTTACATCATACTAATATATATAAATACCTCCATTCTATGCTCACACAGAAAGTGAGATACACATAGCCTAATGGTTAAGATCTCTCTCTCTCTAACCCTAAAGGTCATGAGTTCAATTCCCACCACATTCCTTTGTTGGTTCAGGTAAATGCTACTAAACATCCTTTACTACCACTAAAACTATCTATATAGATTTTAGTCTCTTATGAATATCATCACTTCTTTCTCTATGGTCTTCATTTATACAAACAAAACCATATTGTAAATATAAATGTATATAAACATATATGTGTGTATATACATATACTTTCACTAATACATGTATTTTACTATATACAATGTTGAGGTAGATGTGGTTTAGTTGATAATACCCTCGGCTCAATTACCAAAAGGTCATGAGTTCAATCACAAAAGGGAATACTGAAAACAGTTTTAAATTTTTTTTTATTATTATTATTTTATTTTTTTTTTGTTTTGAAAAATTACTCACTAAGTCATAACTTTTTTATTTTAAAAAAATCTTTACTTATAATTTCTATTTGTTTTATATATTTAAAAATTAACATATGCTCAATATTCAAGCAACTATAAGCACATCAAAATCAATACAAATACATACATTATACATTATATAGATATATTTAGAACTCTCTAAATAATGTTTATTGCATTCTTACAAGAACCTTTCTAGGATCTATTCATTCTCTTTCATTTATTACAACACAAAGAACAAAAACAAATGAAGAACAATAAGCTTCTTGTAGACACACACAACTATATAATTCCACCTTTATATTGAATTTCCATATATCTATACTTTCCACCTTTAATTAAATTACATAGAATAGCCAATCCAAACCAGTTAAGCCCTATATATAGACTCAGGTGACACAGACAAACATGTCTTGATAAAGCCTAAGGGCAAAATGCGTTGACCTTGACACTGTTGTCACTCTGCACTTTATGTTTTTATTTTGATTGCTGTTATAATTGCCAAGAAAGGAAAGAAAACTACTACAAGACTTCCTTTGCTGATTACCTCCTGCAACATTGCAGCTGGACGTTGTTACAACCTGCATTTGTTTCTAATCAGCTCTACTAAGTTGCACAGAGAGATTGCCAAGTTTTACTTTGATCTCCAACGATACAGATCATTCTGTTAGTCACTACTAGTGACCGCAAAGATTTCCTCTAAGTCACCACTGTTAGTGACCGCAAAGACCACTTTTAAGTCACAATCTGTGACCGCAAAGATACAACCGCAAGTTAATACATGCAAGTCACAATCTGTGACTGCAAAGACCTTGCTGTATAACATCACTGATGTCCGCTAAAGATTCTACTTCTAGTCACCACTTGTGACCGCAAAGACCCCACCACTAGTCACCTCCGTGACCGCAAAGACCTCATTACAGTCACTACAAGTGACCGCCAAGTCCACTAAGCTAACACAGAAAGTGAGATACACATAGCCTAATGGTTAAGATCTCCCTCTCTTACCCTAAAGGTCATGAGTTCAATTCCCACCACTACAAGTGACCGCCAAGTCCACACTGCGAGGATTGCATTATAGTCACTGCACGTGACCGCAAAGTTTAACATCCAAGTCACTGAATGTGACCGCAAAGACCACACTAAAAGAGAAATCAGGTGTGCCAAGAGACCAGCGTAAGTTGCAATCTCCCCCAAGACTCCCTAATTACACACGGAATAGGGGAATACACCTTCTGATACACATACAGATTAAAGTTTAAAAAAATTGCAACATAATAAGCACTTGACAGAATATCAAGGATCACTGGTTACATTACAACTATATTGAAACAGCTACGATCACAAGTGTGACGTAGGAAAAGTCACATGACATCTTTTTAAATACCAGTCTCTCACTAACGGACCGGGAACACACACCCGCCACAATAGCGGGGAGGTCATCTCGTTTGGATCTTTAAGTTTTTTTAATCTAATTTCTGGACATTATCATTTGTTACACTATATAACAGGTACCTGATTATCAAATAGCGGAAATATATACTACAGTTATTCAATTGTTTTCTCTGATGAAATCGATGTTATAAGGGAGACGTCCCTTTTTATTTTATGTATGCTTTTAACAAGTTATTAAATTTCTGTCTAATTATACAAATATTTTATTAGTTTTTATATATATAGATAAGAAGTTCACATTAGACAACAAGTTTATATATATCAGTTGTATATACCTGTTTATATCTTTTTATTAACTGAATGTTGATAAATATTTAGGATTACCTACAATAAATATATAATAACAACATTGCAGTACATACATTAAACATTTATCCAATCACAAAATACAATATATTCGAATTATAGAATTTAACTAAATACTCTACCCGTGCTAATCTAGCGCTGGACTACATTCACTACATATCAACCACTGTTTTCTTAGAGGGGAATACATTAGTCTAGCAGGGTCAATTCTCCAGCGCCTCATCTTTCTCACTACCAGTTTAATCTCCTATCCTCTCAAGTGTTCCATTACACTAGAGTTTGAGGCAGCTTCAGAATGGAAGATGATATTTTTATGTGGAGGGATAAAACACTTAAAGAAATAACTGAAAAAGAAAGTCATAACACACACACTGAATATTATGACCTAAACACAATCATGGGTGAACTAGAAAAAAATTTAACTAGCGAACTAAAACAAAAGACTGAACTTAGTTTCCTAGAAAAATATATAAATATGAAAATAATACCGAGAGGTTTGAGACTAAAAAAAAAGAATTGCACTTTTGAACTAAGGGATAGTTTAAGAAAAGAATGGGAGGGGGCACTTGAAACAGCATCACTCACTTTTTTAAATATTTTAAAAAAATCACGTGAGGAATCACTAGAATTAATTGAGAAAAATATTGCACTGTTAAAAAATAAATTGATTGATAAAAAAGAACACCAAGAATATAAAAATAGACAAAGGGAAATCATGGCTAAACTAATTAGTCTAAACAATGAATTACAAGAGGTAAAATGGAGAAAACTAAACAGGGATAAGGATGATTATTCAGACACAGAGCCAATACACATAGATGAGAACCCTAACACTGAAATACAAAACACAAGAGAGAATATAAAACCAAAAGAAAATACAAAACTTAGAGAAAGGACAAATTATAGACCTAATCATCGGTCCAGAAATAGATATGATGATCAATATTCATCTAATATACACTATAATTCGAGAACATATAACAGACCCAATCAAATAAGATCACAATACAACCATACCAGAGACAGACAATTTGGACAAAATAGAAATATATCACAAAATGACCAATATTACAAACAAACCCAAGATAGATCTGAATATAGAAACTATAACAGATACAACTCTTGGGAACAATGGGATAGAAGATATAACGAAAGATCACATTCAGACAGACAAAGACAATATTATGATAGAAGAGATGATGAGTGGGAAAGACCTAGACACTATAACTCATATGATCAACAAAATAACGAATGGAGAATAAGAACATCAAATCGATTTGAACCATTAAATACAGATACATATAAAAATGAGAACCAGACAAATGAGAGTGATTTTTTAGAGTTACGCCATCCGACACCAGGGACTTCAAAAGATACAGAGTACAATATAGGCCCACCACAAAGGGAAAGAAAAAGAAACAGAGAGGGTCTAGAGGAGGGCGAAAGAGAAAGGGACACAAAGAGAGTCAAATAACACCTACTAATGGAATCTTTAATATAAGTAATAAAGTTTTAACAGAGGAAGAAAAAAGAGTCCTCAACTTAGGTTTAAGCTTTGCCCCCTCAGCTACAATGAACAAATTTAATACTCACATCAATGTGAGTCAATTTGTTAGAAAACTTACACTTAAGAGGTATTTCCTCAAGAATCCAATAGAAAGAAATTGGCAAACACAATCTATCAATTCAAACCCAACATCAACCACATTTAAACACTCTAACTTAAAACCTAAGTCAACCTTTTATCCGGTGAATGAGAAAGGGAGAAACTTAGAAATGTTTGAGAGATTGGTACAAAGAGACATTAAAAAAGCAAATACAAAAAATAGATCTAACAATTTAACATTCACAGAAAGAAAAACTTTAAAAAATTTACAGTCAGACCCTAACATAATCATAAAACCTGCAGACAAGGGGGAAGGAGTGGTAATAATGAACAGATCCCAATACACAGAAGAAGCACATCGACTATTGGGTGATACCAACACATATGAAATACTAAAACTTGATCCTACAAAGAAGTACTCACTTAAATTCATGAAATTAATCGATGAAGCTAAAGATAAAGATATACTAAATGATAAAGAATATGGCTTCCTGCTACCAAAAATAACTAAAATCCCTGTGTTCTATTACCTACCTAAGGTACATAAAAATTCCACCAATCCCCCAGGTAGACCAATAATATCAGGTATTGACTCCCTAACCTCTAACTTATCAAAATATATAGACGGATATCTCCAAACATATGTTAAAGAATTACCTTCATACCTCAAAGATACTACAGAAATACTTCAAATTTTAAATAATATTAAATGGGAACACAACTACACTCTTGTAACATGTGATGTGACCTCCTTATATACGATAATTAATCATGAATTGGGCATAGAATCTGTTAGAAAATATCTTGATAAAGATACCACTCTAAAGAAAGAACAACAAGAGTTCATATTAAATGGTATCAGATTTATACTTGAACAAAATTATTTCTCTTTTGAGGGCAAGTTCTATAGACAAAGGACTGGGACAGCTATGGGTACAAGATTTGCACCCAGCTATGCCAATCTCTTTATGGGATATTGGGAAGAATCTTTCTTCCCTAGGCATGAGCTGGGTGCAAATCTTGTACTCTACAAGAGGTACATAGACGATGTTATTTTTATATGGAAAGGGGAACTGTCAGAATTAGAAATGTTAATCAATGACATGAACAATAATGATATGAATATTAACTTTACATATACTTTCAGTAAACAAAAAATTGTCTTCCTAGATCTAGATATAGAAATTATTGATAACCAATTAAATACGTCTACCCATTTCAAAGAAGTAGACGCTAATAATTTCATACACTACAAAAGCTGCCACCTAGAAAGGTGGAAAAATAACATACCCAAAGGTCAATATCTGCGTATTAAAAGGAATTGTTCAAAACAATTAGACTATGAAAGACAAATAACAATCTTAGAAAATAAATTTAAAGAAAGAGGGTATGAGGATAAAATAATACACCAAGCAAGGGAAGAGGTAGATAAAATAGACCGCAAAGATCTACTATCTTATAGAAATAAACAAAGTAGGGGCCATGGTGATACAAAGAATGAGGTAAATGTGTCATTTATTACGGATTACAACTGCAATAACAAATTAATAAACAAAATACTTAAAAAACACTGGCACATAGTACAGACGGATCCCATAATAGGGGATAAAGTAACACAATTTCCAAAAATCATATACAGAAGAGCAAAAAATTTAAAAAATAAACTAGCGCCAAGCGAATTGAAACCACTAAAAACAAGAAATCAAGATATAAGCTTAGAAGGAAATAAAATAAAAGGCTTCTTTCCATGCTTTGGATGCCGATCCTGTAAATACAGCAGCAAACTAAAAGAAATAGAAGTGAATAACTTTAAATACAGAATTGATGAAACAATCAGATGTCAAGACAAAGGAATTATATACATAATTGAATGTTCATGTAAAAAGTACTATATAGGTGAAACGACAAGAACCCTCCGCGATAGAATTAGGGAACATCTGTCATGCATTGATAGAGGCACTCTTGACACACATCTCTATTCTCATTTTAGGGACATTCACAATAACAATCTCAAACATTTTAAATTCTGGGGTCTAGCCAAGATAAAACTTAATTGGAGAGGGGGAAATTTAGAAAATCAATTATTGAAGTTAGAAGCAAAAATGATCTACAATATGGACACACTATTTCCAACTGGATTAAATTCAGAGCTAGATATTTCCCCTTTCTTATAATAATTTTACATCATACTAATATATATAAATACCTCCATTCTATGCTAACACAGAAAGTGAGATACACATAGCCTAATGGTTAAGATCTCTCTCTCTAACCCTAAAGGTCATGAGTTCAATTCCCACCACATTCCTTTGTTGGTTCAGGTAAATGCTACTAAACATCCTTTACTACCACTAAAAACTATCTATATAGATTTTAGTCTCTTATGAATATCATCACTTCTTTCTCTATGGTCTTCATTTATACAAACAAAACCATATTGTAAATATAAATGTATATAAACATATATGTGTGTGTATATACATATACTTTCACTAATACATGTATTTTACTATATACAATGTTGAGGTAGATGTGGTTTAGTGGATAATACCCTCGGCTCAATTACCAAAAGGTCATGAGTTCAATCACAAAAGGGAATACTGAAAACAGTTTAAAAAATTTTTTTTATTATTATTATTTTTTTTTTTTTTTTAAATTACTCACTAAGTCATAACTTTTTTATTTTAAAAAAATCTTTACTTATAATTTCTATTTGTTTTATATATTTAAAAATTAACATATGCTCAATATTCAAGCAACTATAAGCACATCAAAATCAATACAAATACATACATTATACATTATATAGATATATTTAGAACTCTCTAAATAATGTTTATTGCATTCTTACAAGAACCTTTCTAGGATCTATTCATTCTCTTTCATTTATTACAACACAAAGAACAAAAACAAATGAAGAACAATAAGCTTCTTGTAGACACACACAACTATATAATTCCACCTTTATATTGAATTTCCATATATCTATACTTTCCACCTTTAATTAAATTACATAGAATAGCCAATCCAAACCAGTTAAGCCCTATATATAGACTCAGGTGACACAGACAAACATGTCTTGATAAAGACTAAGGGCGAAACGCGTTGACCTTGACACTGTTGTCACTCTGCACTTTATGTTTTTATTTTGATTGCTGTTATAATTGCCAAGAAAGGAAAGAAAACTACTACAAGACTTCCTTTGCTGATTACCTCCTGCAACATTGCAGCTGGACGTTGTTACAACCTGCATTTGTTTCTAATCAGCTCTACTAAGTTGCACAGAGAGATTGCCAAGTTTTACTTTGATCTCCAACGATACAGATCATTCTGTTAGTCACTACTAGTGACCGCAAAGATTTCCTCTAAGTCACCACTGTTAGTGACCGCAAAGACCACTTTTAAGTCACAATCTGTGACCGCAAAGATACAACCGCAAGTTAATACATGCAAGTCACAATCTGTGACTGCAAAGACCTTGCTGTATAACATCACTGATGTCCGCTAAAGATTCTACTCCTAGTCACCACTTGTGACCGCAAAGACCCCACCACTAGTCACCTCCGTGACCGCAAAGACCTCATTACAGTCACTACAAGTGACCGCCAAGTCCACTAAGCTAACACAGAAAGTGAGATACACATAGCCTAATGGTTAAGATCTCCCTCTCTTACCCTAAAGGTCACGAGTTCAATTCCCACCACTACAAGTGACCGCCAAGTCCACACTGCGAGGATTGCATTATAGTCACTGCACGTGACCGCAAAGTTTAACATCCAAGTCACTGAATGTGACAGCAAAGACCCCACTAAAAGAGAAATCAGGTGTGCCAAGAGACCAGCGTAAGTTGCAATCTCCCCCAAGACTCCCTAATTACACATGGAATAGGGGAATACACCTTCTGATACACATACAGATTAAAGTTTAAAAAAATTGCAACATAATAAGCACTTGACAGAATATCAAGGATCACTGGTTACATTACAACTATATTGAAACAGCTACGATCACAAGTGTGACGTAGGAAAAGTCACATGACATATTTTTAAATACCAGTCTCTCACTAACGGACCGGGAACACACACCCGCCACAATAGCGGGGAGGCCATGGAGACGGTGGAAGCTTGGGAGCGCACAATGCAGAACGCAATCTCGCAATTCTACCTGCAGCTGGAAAGGGACCTCAGCTATTTACTCCTCACAACTACGGCTCACTATGCTGCCTTCGCTTAACTCTAACATAATATGGAGGGACCCTACAGTCTGGAGAGATTAGCACTTGGGGTAGTGATCTTGGACTGTTACAGAACAAGAGGCCTTTCTACACGCTGGAGACCAAGAGCTTTACTGTCCCAAGAGACCCATACATCAAGGGATTTTTCCTGAAGCACAATAATCTTGGACCTAGCACAAGCTTTATACAACAGATAGCCACCATAGCAAAATACATCAGATTAGGGATTGGATAAACACAATAAGAGACACAAGTTTTCTACCATCTAGTCTTATGCTAGATAGTCACTCGACGCTAAATTCAAAATGAGACTCTCATAATATCATGCCAAAGGTTTTTCTTTACTCATATATCTTAATCCTACTCTTTATCTACTTTACAGTTTTTTGGTTCTTTATTTTTATATACATGTTTGATTAATCAAGTTGCGACTATTGTCGTTTATCTCTATAATAGGCTCCTATTTTAACATAAAAATACTGCTAAGACAAGACTAAGTTTACTATATTCTTCTAGCTATTCATGCTACAACTAATATTGACTCCTAGGCAAAATATATATACTGCAAGCTAAATATATGAACGTTTTAAAAAAGTTTGTTTTTTATATGCCGAACCCAGAGGTGGGTCCTTCCTATTGTAATAGATGTTAGTGTAGATCTTATTACCCAGAGATTAACTAAATATAACTGGAGGTACAGGACTCTTGGTATTGAGATGGGTGTCAGATAATGTGACTGAAACTTTCTGGAAGCTTAATCGAGCTTAGGTAACTCATACTACCTTACTAAAACTGTATACCATATAGCTTAACTTTACCCTTTACAAATCCCAATTTTTTTTTTCTTTGCAGGCTTGTATACCTAAAATATGCACATTTATCTTTACAATATGATTTCGCATCACCACAAAAATATTGTTAGCACAATATGGGATTTTATATATATATATATATATATATATATATATATAGTCTTTAAGGTTATAACTGATGTTTATTATCTGAAATGGTTTATAGCTAGTCTTAGAAGAAGTCTTCATCCAGGCGGCATCTTCTATCTTCTTCCATCCGGAGCGGAGCGGGTCCATCTTGAAGCAGCCGACGCGGAGCCATCCTTCCTCACCGACGGACTAACGACGAATGAAGGTTCCTTTAAATGACGTCATCCAAGATGGCGTCCCTCGAATTCCGATTGGCTGATAGGATTCTATCAGCCAATCGGAATTAAGGTAGGAAAAATCTGATTGGCTGATTAAATCAGCCAATCAGATTCAAGTTCAATCCGATTGGCTGATTGGATCAGCCAATCAGATTGAGCTTGCATTCTATTGGCTGTTCTGATCAGCCAATAGAATGAAAGCTCAATCTGATTGGCTGATTAAATAATTAATTTATTAACCCCTAAACCGCCACCAACTCAATAAACTTAATGAACATATTAACCCCTAATCTGCTAACCCCCACAACGCATTAAACCTAATTTACCTATTAACTCCTAAACCGCCAACCCCCACAACACAAATAACACATTTAATGACAAAGCCTCCTAACCTAACACCCCCTAAATTAACCCCTTAATTACATAAAATAATAAAATACTAAATTACAATGAAAATAAAAATCCTAACAGTACTTTAAAAAATAAAAAGAAGATTACATTAAATTAAACTAAAATTACACAAAATATATAAGGCTAACTGTCAGGGTGCCAGGAATCAGACTGAGACAAGAAGTGCAAAAATAATCACACCTTTATTAATAGCAAAAAATAATAAAAAGTCCACAAGTCAAATAACAAGCCAGGAATCAAAACCAGAGCTGGTAGTCAGACGAGCCGAGTCAGGAGCCAAAGCGAGTAGTCAGACAAGTCGGAATCAGGAACAAGGAGAACAGCAGAGTCAGGAACAAGCCAGGGATCAGGAACCAGGAGGGACTTCAGACAGCCAGGTAATACACAGGAGCTCTCACAAACAGGTCTGAGACAACGCAAGGGCAAAGCATACTGAACAGAGGCCCTTTAAATAATAAGTGATGACATCACAATTCTGATACTGCATCTTGTCTCACACGGATGATGTACACCAAGGAAGTGAAGGAAATGAGCAGCATCACACAGTATGCACCAGAGTCAGCAAGAGAGGTGAGTAAAATGACTGCCAGCAGCACATGGCAAACAAGGCAGGGAAAAAACCCTGACACTAACATTACAGAAAATAATAAAACACATTATCCAAAATAAAAAAAATAAACCTAATCCTTATGAAAATTAAAAAGCCCCCCAAAATAAAAACACCCCCTAATCTAAGAATAAAATACCAATAGCCGTTAAAAGGGCTTTTTGTACTGTATTGCCCTAAGTTAAACAGCTTTTTTGCATTAAAAAAAAATAAGTCCCCCCCTCTAACAGTAAAACCCCCACCCACAAAACCCCCCAAAATAACAAAAAACTAACACTAAAAAACCTAAACTACCCATTGCCCCTAAAGGGGCATTTGTATGGGCATTGCCCTTAAAAGGGCATTCAGCTCTTTTTCACTGCCCTTAAAAGGGCATTCAGCTCTTTTTCAATTGCCCAAAAAACCCTTATCTAAACCCAACCCCCCCCCCCCCCCAAAAAAAAGCCTAACACTAAGCCCCAAATAGGTACTCACAGTTCCTGAAATCCGGCGGAGAAGGCAGGTCCATCATCTTATATCTTCATCCACAGCCAAGGCGGCGCGAAACGGAGGTGCGGAGCAGTCTTCCCAGATGTGGCTATCCTCGGCGGCGTGGAGGCTCCTCTTCATGCGATCGTCCGCCGCACTCTGAAGATTGAATGCAAGGTACCCCATATTTATTGGGGTATCTTGCATACCTATTGGCTGACATTTTCACATCAGCCAATAGGATGAAAAGCTACTAATATCTTATTGGCTGATTTACAGCCAATAAGATTTCATTGTGCTGATTTTCAGACTCTTAACCAAGCCCCAAAGTTTTAGAAGTAGACTGTTGTCTACCTACTCCAGCTTGCTACCGTTTGTGTAAAGGTTCTTTTCATAAGCAGGGGAGGGGGAGAGTGTCTGCTTTTTTATGCTTTCCAGCCCATTTCAGTGGGTGTCCCAGCCTAACCTTTTCAACAGTGCTAAACTTGGGAGCGTCTAAGTAATTTTTAAAAATGTTTTATACTGTATTTTTAGTTCAGTATCTGTGCATATTTTTTTATAGTAGTGTCTTTTACATGCAGTTATATGAAAATTGGTGTATACTGTCCCTTTAATCAATTGCCATGTTCATTATATATAGATGTTAAACAACCATATTTATCCTCATGTTTCTTATCTTATTTATACATCAATCATATATATTAACAATTATGACATGGAAAAACTATTCTAATAACCTTTATTTGGGTCTTTAAAAAGTGCATAAAAAAGACCACTACGCTAACCATAGCTTACATTAGTAAATGCATTAAAGGGCCATAATACCCAAATGTTGAAACACTTGAAAGTGATGCAGTATAGCTGTAAAAAGCTGACTAGAAAATATCACCTGAACATCTCTATGTAAAAAAGAAAGATATTTTACCTCAAAAGTTCCTCAGTAGCCACATCCCATTGTAAAGGATTTCTAAACAGCATATTCGTATGTCTGTCCTGGGACAGCTAAGGGGATGAGCCTCATGCACTCTCATATTATTTCCCTATTCAGGTTAAAGGAAGCTTACTATGAAATCTCATGAGAGTTAAGTCAAATCTCATGAGATCACAGTTAAAGAGTTCATGACCTCAGCACTGCTGATGCTGATTTGCTGCAGTTCATTTCTTCATTATTTTATTTTACCTGCAGCTGGGAGCAGCTGAGTATAACTTTTTACACAGCACTTACTCTGCTGAGCTGAGGAGATTGTGAGGTAAAATATCTTCCTTTTTTACATAGAGATGCTCAGGTGATATTTTCCTGTCAGCTTTTTACAGTTATACTGCATCAGTTTCAAGTGATTTAGCATATGAGTATTATGTCCCTTTGAATTTATTTATAGCTCTTTGTATAAAGTAAATACAATTACACAGTTTATCTTATATTTGATAACAATTACAAGCAATGTATTATTTTGATGCAGGGAGGATTTGGTTCAAATTAAATTGACTTAAATCATTATGTAAAACACAATTTAAATCACTAGTCATTAAGACTTAATTTAAATCATGGTTTTCTACATAAAAAATTCATTTAAAAAACATAACTTCTCAGATATTTTTTATTATATATCAGAACATTACTGATTTCATTATATACAGTATAATTTTAAATGCATAGACAGATTTATGAAATTATTGGGAGATGAACTATCTCCAGTTTTATAGGTTAATCGTTTATATTTGATGTCTATGGGGGAAAAAAAAGTTACGTTTAAACCTAACACCCTAATATCAACCCCACGTCTAAACAACCCTTATCTGCCGCCCCCGACATCGCCGACACCAAAATAAATTTATTAACCCCTAATCTGCCACTCCCAATATCGCTGCCACTATAATAAAGTTATTAACCCCTATTCCCCCGCACCCCAACATCGCCCACACTATAATAAAGATATTAACCCCTAATCCTCTGGCCTCCCACATCACCGCCACTAAATAAACCTATTAACCCCTAAACAGACAGCCCCCCACATCGCAAAAAACTAAATTAAACTATTAAGCCCTAAAGCTAACAACCCCCTAACTTTAAATTAAAATTGCAAGATCCCTATCTTAAAATAAATAAAAACTTACCTGGGAAATTAAAAAAACCTAAGTTTAAACTATATATTAAACTAACATTACTATTATACTAAAATTAAAATAACTATCAATTAAATAAATTAAATTACACTTTAAAAAAAAACTAACACTACTAAAATTAAATCTACAATTACAAAAAATAAAAAATCCTAAATTACAAAAAATTTAAAAATACTAAATTACGAAAAATAACAAACGAAATTATCCAAAATAAAAACAATTACACCTAATCTAATAACCCTATAAAAATAAAGAAGCCCCCCCAAAATAACAAAAACCCTAGCCTACAATAAACTACCAATAGCCCTTAAAAAGGCCTTTTGTGGGGCATTGCCCTAAACAAATAAGCTCTTTTACCTGAAAAAAAAATACAAACACCCCCCCAACAGTAAAAACCACCACCCAACCAACCCCCCAAAATAAAAAAACCTAACTCTAACAAAAACCTAAGCTAACCATTGCCCTGAAAAGGGAATTTATATGGGCATTGCCCTTAAAAAGGCATTTAGCTCTTTTCTTGCCCTGAAAAGGGCATTTAGCTCTTTTAAGACAAGCCCAAACCCTAATCTGGAAAAAAAAACAATGCAAAACTTGTAATCTAGGTGTACGTTTTTTATTATGTGGTTTTGACAAACTTATATAATCCTTTAACTAAAACAATAACGTTATAGGTTTCACTTTTACATGTGCAGATCTATTCTACTCTTCTTTTTATAGGGCTTATTGAAACTTAGTAAGGGGTTGACATATATCCCAACCTGCAAAAACTCATTTTTTATAACCCCCGGTTATATAATGGACACCTGGACACCCTTAATAAGATAGAGACTTATCATTAAAGTAGCTTCCTAACTCACATTAAAAAAAGTAGCTTTATTGCACAACCACATACAACAAACCTATTTTCGACTGATCGTACGCTTATTGAATGCTCAAATATTTTAGAATACGAAGTTTACTAACACGCAGTACATAATGTAGCATTTGTGTTTTAGTTTATTAAAATTGGTGGGGGCTTTTTGGTTACTGATGCTTTCAGGGTTCCATAGCATCCCAGCTTGTGAAGTATAGTTGTCCCTGTACGACTTTCGGATTTTGTGTCTGGGAGCGTGTGTGATTTTGAGTTTGAGAGGCTATTTGTAATTATGTTTTGTACTCACAGTAGAGTCAGTTTGATAAGGACCTGACAGCAGAGGTGTCTATCTCCTCCCTCACTGGGGCACACTCTCTTTGCCCTCTTTCTCCGTTCTCACTCAACCTATATTGCCTGCTGCTGATTCTCCCCCCCCCCCCCAAGAGCCTTATCGTCACCTCCAAACAACAAGAGGGAGGGTGGCAGACACGCAATACGCTGAAAGTAAAGACAGACTTGCTATGACAACGCCTTCCTGCTCGATGACGTCACTGCATTCCTTAAAGAAACACTGTTTCCGGATTTGGGCAACGTTGGTACTTGTAGTTTCAGAGAGATTGCATTTCATTTGCAGGCGTTAGGTAGCCGATATTACAATGAGGGAGATGCCCTGAACTCCAGGGAGAGTTGGGATGTCTGAGTTAATTCTGTAAACAAAGATTTGCAGATTTAATGGGACAGTAAAGTCAAAATTAAACTTTTATGATTCGGATAGTACATGCAATTTCAAACAACTTTCCAATTTACTTCCTAATTTACTTTCATCATCAATTTTGCTTTGCTCTCTTGGTATTCTTTGTGGAAAGCTAAACCTAGGTAGGCTCATATGCTAATTTCTATGCCGTTGAACTGCCTCTTATCGCCATATAGATAACATTTTGCTCACTCCCATGGAGTTTTTTAAGAGTCAGCACTGATTGGCTAAACTGCAAGTCTGTCAAAAGAACTGAAATAAGGGGGAAGTCTGCAGAGGCTTAGAAACAAGGTAATCACAGAGGTAAAAAGTGTATTAATATAATTATTTTGGTTATGCAAAACTGGGGAATGGGTAATAAAGTGATTATCTATCTTTTTAAACAATAATAATACTGGTGTAGACTTTCCCTTTAAGGTATATACAAACCCACTGAGAATTTATCATCTTATAAAATGCCTAGGTAACCTGGCTTAGGTAAATAAATAAGAACAGCCCACAATAATAACGCTACCACTGTGTTCATTGTATGTCTGTCACTGAAGACAGTTTTGTTTTCTGCCTTGTAAAAACTTACAAACCCAGAGGAATTTATAGCCTATAACTGGAGTTAATTAACAGAGTCTATAAAACACATAATAAAAGTAGTAAAAAATGTTTTATTATTTTTACTTTATTGATACACATATGAATACATGTCTCAAGGTTCTTTTATGTGTGCTCTGTTATGGTTCATTAATGATTTATTATGTCTATTAATGATGAGTGTAGTACAGCTGCATTACTTAACATACAGTACACATACTTATTACTGATTAAACCCCTTAGATTTAATCCTGGACATTAATAGTAAGAAACATAAGGCCCTGGTTTACTGGAAAAGGCCAGATCTATATAAGGCTGGTATCATACACATTACAACCAAATTATTCAAATATTTTAGAAACTGTGATGTAAAATTATCAGATTTAGAACAAGTTGGCCCACTTATGAAATTTAAATTACATAATTTATCTTATTTTATAAAAAAAAGCACAATTTCCTGATTTACACGTCAGAATGCACAAAATGACAGTCTGTGGGTATAGAAGAAACTCTGATGGACTACACCTGAAGCACATTACAGTATAGTATGAACATTGTAAAATAGACCATAAATAATCACGAACTTCTGCTCATATAGATTAGAAGGCAACTGCCCTGGAAACAGCAAATACTTACTGTAGATGTTTTATGTGATGTACGTGAATAATAATTATAGATCCATATCAGTAAGCATGTGAGCATGTAGTGTGTGCGTCATTAGGCAGGGTGTGTGAGCATGTAGTGTGTGCGTCATTAGGCAGGGTGTGTGCATGTAGTGTGTGCGTCATTAGGCAGGGTGTGTGAGCATGTAGTGTGTGCGTCAGGCAGGGTGTGTGAGCATGTAGTGTGTGCGTCATTAGGCAGGGTGTGTGAGCATGTAGTGTGTGCGTCATTAGGCAGGGTATGTGAGCATGTAGTGTGTGCATCATTTAAAGCATTGTTGTTTGTCAGTGTGCAGGGTGTAAGCACTATGTGCTGGCATGTAGTGCATGTATTAGTGAGCAGGGCGTGAACATATATTGTATGCATACACCTTCTGAGTTACTTCTGAGCAGAAAAAAATCCTAATTTTATAAAATGTGATCAAATATCCCATCCATACTTTATGATTTCATAAATTAGTGTTCTCCCCAGTACCTTTTTAATGGGAGCACCACCCACCTGATCTTATTGACCACCTAGCTAAACATTAAGCATCAATTAAGCTAAAATGAGCTAATATTGCATTTTATTTTCAAGGCTTATTGCACAGATTATCATAAAATAAATTTATTTTAAATTATGCAATTAATTTGCGCCTTGGAAGCAAAATTTTATGTGAGTTTCACTCGCCTCTCTTATTAAAAAAAAAATTAATAATAATAAATATATA
Source organism: Bombina bombina (assembly GCF_027579735.1). NCBI lineage: Eukaryota > Metazoa > Chordata > Amphibia > Anura > Bombinatoridae > Bombina > Bombina bombina. The sequence continues at coordinate 611,578,383 of NC_069499.1, read as the reverse complement.
TATATATATATAATATTTGAAATGGGGTGGAGTTCCTGTACCTGGCCCACCACGTTGCACTTGCCCCCCGGGCCCAGAGTTATGAGCATTGTCAAGTTGTCTATTATATATAATCAAGACAGATTAGTATATAAATGCATTGTTTGTGCAGCAGATGTGTAGCATGAGACGAAAAGACTTTAGGCATCAAAGATATCTGGGAGCATACCCATGTATCCATAAGACAAATAATGATTTGTAGTACATATTACTCTTTAACTTCAGTATGTTTGTTAAGGCTCTGAATTTACAACAACAGTATAAGTGAAATCTACATTAAATGATGAACCTTAAAATAATGTTATACAATTTTGAGACAAGTTTAGAAAGATATATGTTCTGAACTCTCCCTTGCATGGGATTTAAGGTGGGCATTCAGGTATGTCTCCTCTGCATATGTTTTTCCACATAAAGTACAATAGCATAAGTACTCCTCTGAATGAGTATTCTGATGTTTGATAAGGGTTGAGCTATCAGTGAAACTTTTCCCACATTTAGCACAAACATAAGGTCTTTCGCCAGTGTGGATTCGACGTTGCTTTACAAGAGTTGAGTTATCTGCAAACTTTTTTCCACAAACTAAACAAGCAAATTGTTTCTCCCCTTTGTGGACCCTCTGATGAACAACTAGTGTGGAGTTGTCCGTGAATCTCTTGCCACACTCTGTGCACACAATGGGTTTTTCTCCTGTGTGGATCCTTTTATGCTTTAGAAGAGAAGAGCTGTCTGCAAAACCTTTTCCACAGTAGGTGCAAGAATATGGTCTCTCTCCTGTGTGAACCTTCTGGTGCTTCACTAGAGATGAACTATCTGAAAATCTTTTCCCACACTCGTTGCACCCAAATGTTTTCTCTCCATGGTGGATGTGCTGGTGTTTAATAAGAGAAGAGCTGTCAATGAACTTCTTGTCGCATTCATTACAGTAAAATGTTTTTTCTCCAGAATGCTTTTGCCTATGGACAATAAGAAAGGTGTGATCTGTGAAGCATTTTTTGCATGACTTGCATACATAAGGTTTATCCCCTGTGTGAATTCGCTGGTGCTTGACTAAGTCAGCACTTTCATTGAAGCTTTTTGGACACTGGCTGCATTTGAAAGGCTTATGACCAGCATGAGCTCTCTCGTGTATCACAAGGGCTGCACGTTCAGTGAAACCCTATTGACAAACCCTACATGCAAATGGCTTCTGCCTCGTGTGCAGTCTTTGGTGTTTCACTAAGTTGGAGCTGTCAGCAACACTCTTCCTACATTCACTGCAAGAAAATGGTGTTTCCCCAGTGTGTGTGCGTTGGTGTTTCGCAAGAGATGAACTGTCCCTACAGCGTCTCCCACATTGAGCACATGTCAGCATTTGGTTTATCACTACACCTTTAACACCAGATCTCCTCCCATTCATTATATCCTATTTAAGTCCACAATTTCCCAGGAATCATTGCTTGATTATTAAAAGTGTTTTAGGTGACTATCACTAGTCTCTCTGAACATCAATCCTTATTGAGCCAAAGAAATCCTGAACTCTCTAACCTAAATTTGGGAATTCAACTTATTATGTGCCTATTTCTTATGGGCATATTACGGCATAACATATATCATTTTTATTAATACTTTTTTGGATGCTTTTTCCTTCCTCCAACAAGCTGACAGTAACTATCGCTGTTTGCCGAATCCAGTCTGTGAACGGACGCTACTCCAATAGCTGACGTCATCTCCGGTCAGTGAATCTCCTGCGCAGCACGCCAGAGTCGGTAACCTCGCCGATCAGACTGAACGCTGTGCTCCTGTCTCCTTGTAAAGTTCATTGAATCTTTGTATTACAAGTAAGACTTTCAACCACTCTCTAACCTAATCCAGAAAGGTATGTGCACCAACGAATATTTGTAGCATGCTGGATCAATATCTAATAGTAATGCATTACTGAACCTATTTTGTTTATACCATCTTGTGTCGCTATTCCTCCATTCAATTATTCATATCCGGTGTCTCTTATATGGAGTAAAAGACTCAAACTAACCATTACCTAAGAATATGAAGTTTTACATGTAACTTTAAGCTCTTTCTCTGTGTTCATCATACAAAGCTCAGATAGTCATATTTCTACTGAACCACCAATTATTATTCTGTATCATATTCCAATCATTTTCATTGCTTATCATACTCATTATCATTTATATTTCATCTGCCATTTAACACTTCTCATATTGAGTATCTCACAACTAAGAAGTTATTTAGTTGTGATAATTAACACAAATCATTTAGCAAATATGTATTCATTTATGACCATATTATCTAAGCCATGGAATTATGGAGAATATGAATACAAACATCTACTAAATTTATAAATAAAAATAACTTAGTGATTTATATTTTGGAAAGAATATTTGAACCTAAATATCACAGAATAATCAAGCCAGAAAAAAAAAAAAAAAAACTAATCTTAGCTACATATTTCCAGGTATAACATGGATCCTGTTGAAATGGCTAACCAAATCTCCTCATTAAACCAGAAAGTGGAAATAATGGCCCAAGGTTTAACTGAAATAAAAAATGAAAACAGCACTCTAAAAAGAATACTTAATGAATTTGTCACCCACAAAGCTACTGAAACTCCAGAACCTCAGGTTAACCCCCCAATACCATTTGCTGGTGATTGCACGAAATTTCGTGAGTTTAAGAATGCTTGTATCCTATTATTTACTTTAAAACCACGTACCTACCGAACTGATAAGATTAAAGTTTTCACTACCATCTCCTACCTCTCTGGGGAGCCCAGAGCATGAATAGAAAAGAAAAATACAGCGCTAAAATCCAAAGGTTTGTCTAAGCCACTCTCCTACCACCTCCCCTAGATGGCAAAAATATAAAACTCAACAAAAAACGTAAATGAGAGGGCGCTAAAAGCTAAGAGAAACCAACACACTTAATCAGCATTAATTAGGCATCCCTAATAAAGAAAACAATACACCAAGTAATTTAAAAAGTTTTACTATCAAAAATAAATTGCACAATATGCGGGACGTCTCCCTGCAGCGGATAAATATTACAAATAAAATAAATCAAAAGAAAAGTACTATATGGAATACCACCCTAAAAAAAAAAATATTGCTGGCTAAGAGAATGTCCAATCTAAGGAAACGTCAAATGTTCCTCTTTGTTGCTGTGGGATCCAGTGTGTATCAGGGTTGGAAAACAAATGTTGCTGATTAGAAAGTGTCAATATAGTAGTTACTCCTTATGTTTGTATCAACTCTTCAAGTGTTAACACATATAGCAATTGTTTCCCATAATTTAATGTGTAGGCCAAAATACTGCTTCAATATATGCAGAATGTGCAGTAGGTGGGACTTTGTTTATGAAGAAAGGTATATTTGAATCACTACCGATAAATGAATATTGACTCTGTGAGCCTTGTTCGATAGTCACTGATTATTAGTATTTGTATACACTTCTCACCTTAACAGCCTGCTGTATGACATATTACTTAGCAAAAATTACTTATACTTTTTACCGGAACTTTTCCTCGCCAAGCGCGATGACACTCTTAAGCGGCTGTGTGCCAGATGATCGCTTGTGACAGGCAGCTTGGGGTAATACCGGAATCTTTTCCTCGCCAAGTTCGATGACAATCTTGAACGGCTGTATATCAGATGACCACACTTGACAGGCAGCTGGGGTAATGCCGGAATCTTTTCTTCTCCGAAACCGTTACCTCTCCAGTCAGCGTCTTTACAGATTTTCACCTCCGTTGGTTGTATGCAGCTGTAGCAAAAGGGTAATCAGCTGAGCTGATATTGTGAAGCAACCTCCGCTCTTAGCGTATTTCACGCGCGGGTAATCTACTAGGTACCTAGTTGTAAGTTCTTGACAGGGTCAGCAACTCTCTTTCTCTACGCGTTTCACCCGTGTAGATGGGCTTTCTCAAGATGACAGTTGCTCCCGGAACTCATGTTTAAAAATCCGCTGCTGTGTTTCAATTGGATGATCATTTTCCTCAATTAGATCTTAAGGTGAGTTGCTTGTTAAGGTGGTATGTAGAGATCCAGAGCAAAACTTTTTTGCTGCAACATTTGAATATTAGTCATTTAAAGGAGTTTCTATAAGTTTTTACTGGCCCCAGGAAATTTCGATTATTTGACATAGGTTATATCCGTACATTAAAGTTTTTCTTCAAAATACTAATTGAAGTATAAAGTGCTAAATGCATTAACAGAAAAAACATTATTAGGGTGGTATATTCCATTAGGTGGTATTCCAAAGTTTAAAAAATTACTCTAAATTTACTCTATAGTTTAAACAATTTACTCTAAATAAAAGGAGTTAGTAATCAGATTGTACTCTGTATTCTTTACTGGCTTCTAAATGTGATATCTTTTATGGACTTTATTTATTAGAATTTGTTCTCCTGAAGGTGCATTATAAGATGTATAGCAGTACTGTTAAATTGTCCATGCCTGGCTTGGTCATAGAATTGTGTTTTTGTTTTTTTCTGTAGTACATATTATTAGAAATCTGGGAGAGTTATTTGTATATAAAAAACAGAAGATGTGAATTGGTCACTTTGGGCTTATACTTTACATATAGTCTATAATTTTGGGGGGTCTCTCTTGCTTTTAGACTCCTAGAAATGGTGATAGGTCCATTTCTGAATTCAGACCTCTTGGATGGAGGGTGTCAAATTGATATATGAGCTCAGATTCCTTCTTTAATAACTTTTTTTCAAAATTGCCCCCTCTCCAGTCTCCTCTCACTATATGTATACCCCAAAATTTGAAGTGTTGCAGACTATTATTGTGGGTTTCCCTAAAATGCTTATAGAGATGGGTGTCCAGATTACCCTTTTCTATGTTGCAGAGATGCTCTCTAATCCTATCTCGTAGCATTCTAGTGGTTTCACCAATATAAAATAAATTACAAGAGCATTTAATAAGGTATATCACCCCTTTTTGTGAGCATCTAATAATGTCTTTAATGTTGTAATCTTCTCCTGTTCTTGTTATATGAACCTTGCTACTTTTATTGCTGTATCTGCAAGCCCTACATAGATGACAGGGGAAGAACCCTTTTAAATTGTGGCCTTGTAAGTCTCGATCAATTAAACTAGTGCCCTCTTTCTTTAGTTCACTTGGTGCCAAAATTTGTTTTAAGTTTTTTGCTTTCCTAAATATAATTTTTGGTTTATAAGCTACCATATCTCCTATTAGAGGATCTTTTTTGACTATGTGCCAATGTCTATTGATTGCTTTCCTTATTGCTTGATGGTTTTCACTATAGTCAGTAATGAATGCTACATTGTATTCATTATTATCAGTTTGGACATTGGACATATTTTTATCTTTATATTGTAGAAGAGTGCTTCTTTCTGTTGTTGCTGCTCTATTAATGGCTCCTTCTAGTTCTTGCTCTGAATAGCCCCTATCATGGAATCTTTGTTGCAAGATGTTAGTCTGTGTCTGGAAATCAATTTGTCTAGAGCAATTTTTCTTAATTCTAAGAAATTGTCCTGTTGGTATATTTTCTTTCCATCTCTTATGATGGCAACTTTTCTTATGCACGTAATTATTGCAATCAACTTTTTAAAAAAATGTTCTTGTTGCAATATTGCCATCATCTATAAATAGTTCTAGATCTAAAAACGAGATAGAGGTCCTACTGTACTCATAGGTAAAGTGTAGACCTCTATCATTAATGTTCATTGCTTGAAAGAAGAGTTTTAAATTATCCTCGGATCCTCGCCATATAATTAGAATGTCATCTATGTACCGTTTGAAGAGCACGAGGTCCGCGCCAAATTCATGTGTGTTGAGAAAACGGTCTTCCCAATCACCCATGAAGATATTAGCATAACTTGGCGCGAACCTCGTGCCCATCGCGGTACCTTCGAGCTGGAGATAGTATTTCCCATTAAATTCGAAGTAGTTATTCTCCAAAATAAATTTTATCCCTTTCAGGATAAATTGACTTAGCTGTGTACTGACATTGGTATCTTTACTGAGAATGTTTTCCACAGCTTGTATGCCTTTATTGTGGTCTATGACTGTATACAATGAGGTAACATCGCTTGTGGCGAGAATAAAGTTATCCTCCCATCTAATATTTTCCACCAATTGGAGCACCTGTGTAGAGTCCCTCAAATAAGTATTTAGGTTTTTAACATATTTCTGAAGATAAACATCAACATATTTGGATAGATTTGAACTAATAGAGCCAATGCCGGAGATGATAGGTCTCCCAGGGGGATTTGTAAGACTTTTGTGTACCTTTGGTAGAAAATAAAAGATGGGAGTTCTTGGAAATTCAGGATATAGGAATTTAAACTCGTTGTCATTAAGAATCCCACCTTCCCTTCCTTCTTTCAAAATATCCAAAAGATTATTAGTAATTCGTTTAATCGGATTAAGATCTAATATCTTATAGGTTTTGGAGTCACTGAGTATCCTATTTGCCTCTGATATATAATTAACTTTATTCATAATTACAACCCCCCCACCCTTATCAGCCGGTTTTATAACTACTTCCTTATTTGATTGTAATTTCTCAATGATATCTCTATCTTTTCTTGTTAAGTTAAAATTTGGTTTCACTTTCTTAGGATTAAAGTCCTTTATGTCTTTAAGGACCATTTTTTCGAAAGTCTCTAAATTGGAGCCTTTAGCATGAGTGGGATAGAATTTTGATAATGGTTTCAATTTGGTGTGTGTAGTGTCTTCCACCTTATCTATAATAGTCTGAGGAAATCTGGAAGGATTGATCTGCCTCTCAATAGGATTCTTCAAGAAAAAACGTTTTAAAGTTAGTTTTCTAACAAATTGTTTTACATGTATATGGGTATTGAACTTATTCATTGTGGCAGTGGGGGCAAAGGACATGCCCAAAGAGAGCACTCTTTTTTCATCTTCATCTAGTTCTTTATCACTTAAGTTAAAGATCCCTGTGTTTTCTGTCTTTACTTCACTCTTTTTGCCTCTCCTTCTACTCTTTCCTCCCCTTTGTCCTCTAGTTGTCTTTTCCTGTGATTTAATGGTGTGTAAAATCTCTCTCTCTTTTCTGCAGCTACCAGATTTTTTGAAGTGCCCTCCCTTAGAGGGCTGTTGTCTAAACCTCTATCTCGTTTTTAGATCTAGAACTATTTATAGATGATGGCAATATTGCAACAAGAACATTTTTTAAAAAAGTTGATTGCAATAATTACGTGCATAAGAAAAGTTGCCATCATAAGAGATGGAAAGAAAATATACCAACAGGACAATTTCTTAGAATTAAGAAAAATTGCTCTAGACAAATTGATTTCCAGACACAGACTAACATCTTGCAACAAAGATTCCATGATAGGGGCTATTCAGAGCAAGAACTAGAAGGAGCCATTAATAGAGCAGCAACAACAGAAAGAAGCACTCTTCTACAATATAAAGATAAAAATATGTCCAATGTCCAAACTGATAATAATGAATACAATGTAGCATTCATTACTGACTATAGTGAAAACCATCAAGCAATAAGGAAAGCAATCAATAGACATTGGCACATAGTCAAAAAAGATCCTCTAATAGGAGATATGGTAGCTTATAAACCAAAAATTATATTTAGGAAAGCAAAAAACTTAAAACAAATTTTGGCACCAAGTGAACTAAAGAAAGAGGGCACTAGTTTAATTGATCGAGACTTACAAGGCCACAATTTAAAAGGGTTCTTCCCCTGTCATCTATGTAGGGCTTGCAGATACAGCAATAAAAGTAGCAAGGTTCATATAACAAGAACAGGAGAAGATTACAACATTAAAGACATTATTAGATGCTCACAAAAAGGGGTGATATACCTTATTAAATGCTCTTGTAATTTATTTTATATTGGTGAAACCACTAGAATGCTACGAGATAGGATTAGAGAGCATCTCTGCAACATAGAAAAGAGTAATCTGGACACCCATCTCTATAAGCATTTTAGGGAAACCCACAATAATAGTCTGCAACACTTCAAATTTTGGGGTATACATATAGTGAGAGGAGACTGGAGAGGGGGCAATTTTGAAAAAAAGTTATTAAAGAAGGAATCTGAGCTCATATATCAATTTGACACCCTCCATCCAAGAGGTCTGAATTCAGAAATGGACCTATCACCATTTCTAGGAGTCTAAAAGCAAGAGAGACCCCCCAAAATTATAGACTATATGTAAAGTATAAGCCCAAAGTGACCAATTCACATCTTCTGTTTTTTATATACAAATAACTCTCCCAGATTTCTAATAATATGTACTACAGAAAAAAACAAAAACACAATTCTATGACAAAGCCAGGCATGGACAATTTAACAGTACTGCTATACATCTTATAATGCACCTTCAGGAGAACAAATTCTAATAAATAAAGTCCATAAAAGATATCACATTTAGAAGCCAGTAAAGAATACAGAGTACAATCTGATTACTAACTCCTTTTATTTAGAGTAAATTGTTTAAACTATAGAGTAAATTTAGAGTAATTTTTTAAACTTTGGAATACCACCTAATGGAATATACCACCCTAATAATGTTTTTTCTGTTAATGCATTTAGCACTTTATACTTCAATTAGTATTTTGAAGAAAAACTTTAATGTACGGATATAACCTATGTCAAATAATCGAAATTTCCTGGGGCCAGTAAAAACTTATAGAAACTCCTTTAAATGACTAATATTCAAATGTTGCAGCAAAAAAGTTTTGCTCTGGATCTCTACATACCACCTTAACAAGCAACTCACCTTAAGATCTAATTGAGGAAAATGATCATCCAATTGAAACACAGCAGCGGATTTTTAAACATGAGTTCCGGGAGCAACTGTCATCTTGAGAAAGCCCATCTACACGGGTGAAACGCGTAGAGAAAGAGAGTTGCTGACCCTGTCAAGAACTTACAACTAGGTACCTAGTAGATTACCCGCGCGTGAAATACGCTAAGAGCGGAGGTTGCTTCACAATATCAGCTCAGCTGATTACCCTTTTGCTACAGCTGCATACAACCAACGGAGGTGAAAATCTGTAAAGACGCTGACTGGAGAGGTAACGGTTTCGGAGAAGAAAAGATTCCGGCATTACCCCAGCTGCCTGTCAAGTGTGGTCATCTGATATACAGCCGTTCAAGATTGTCATCGAACTTGGCGAGGAAAAGATTCCGGTATTACCCCAAGCTGCCTGTCACAAGCGATCATCTGGCACACAGCCGCTTAAGAGTGTCATCGCGCTTGGCGAGGAAAAGTTCCAGTAAAAAGTATAAGTAATTTTTGCTAAGTAATATGTCATACAGCAGGCTGTTAAGGTGAGAAGTGTATACAAATACTAATAATCAGTGACTATCGAACAAGGCTCACAGAGTCAATATTCATTTATCGGTAGTGATTCAAATATACCTTTCTTCATAAACAAAGTCCCACCTACTGCACATTCTGCATATATTGAAGCAGTATTTTGGCCTACACATTAAATTATGGGAAACAATTGCTATATGTGTTAACACTTGAAGAGTTGATACAAACATAAGGAGTAACTACTATATTGACACTTTCTAATCAGCAACATTTGTTTTCCAACCCTGATACACACTGGATCCCACAGCAACAAAGAGGAACATTTGACGTTTCCTTAGATTGGACATTCACTTAGCCAGCAATATTTTTTTTTATTTTTGTTTTTTGATTTTTGATATTTTCTCATTTCTTACATTTTTAATTTTTAGGGTGGTATTCCATATAGTACTTTTCTTTTGATTTATTTTATTTGTAATATTTATCCGCTGCAGGGAGACGTCCCGCATATTGTGCAATTTATTTTTGATAGTAAAACTTTTTAAATTACTTGGTGTATTGTTTTCTTTATTAGGGATGCCTAATTAATGCTGATTAAGTGTGTTGGTTTCTCTTAGCTTTTAGCGCCCTCTCATTTACGTTTTTTGTTGAGCCCAGAGCATGGGCAGACAGATTTCTAGAAACAGAAGATCCAATATTAAATTCCCTGGAAAACTTTTTCCAAACAATGGCTGTACTTTATGATGACATAAATAAACAGCAAACCGCCGAACACAGATTAAGATCACTTAAACAAGGAAAAAGACCAGTGGAAGATTACATAGCGGATTTTCAGCTATGGGCCACGGATTCTGAGTGGAACTCAGTAAGTCTAAAAAACCAGTTCCGTCTAGGTTTATCTGAACATCTAAAAGATGAACTTTCCAGAGTGGATTTCCCGGAAAGCTTGGAATCTCTAATCAAGTTGTCCATAGCCATGGATAGGAGATATCGCGAAAGGAAGATTGAAAAACATCATTTTGAAAGCACACCCAAAAGATCTTTTCCATCTTATCAAGATAAGTCCCACTCATCACCTGTACCAATGGAAATAGGTACCATTCGCGGACCCCTTAGTTTTGAAGAAAAACAAAGAAGAAGATCCGCTAATCTTTGCCTCTATTGTGCAAATAAAGATCATGATGTAACTTCATGTCCTGTCCTCTCTCGTCAAAAGAAGGGTAAGTTGACACTTAACTATACATCTAAAAAATTGAAAAACCCTTCTTACCTATCAATAACATTGTCTTTACAGTGGGACAGTCTACAACTTCAGAACGAAGCCATTATTGACTCCGGAGCTGATGGTATATTCCTTGATGAATCTATTGTAAAACAAAATAAAATACCTATTCTGCAGAAATCTTCTCCTGTCTTTGTAAGGGTAATAGATGGTACTCAGATTTTAAAGGGGCCTATCACTCATCACACAATCCCATTGTTAACCATCACACCAGATGGACACAAAGAATTTTTAACATATGATATCATCCCTAGTTCAATTCATCCCATAATACTTGGGTTACCATGGTTACAAAAACATAACCCATCAATAGATTGGAGCCAAAATTTAGTCACTTTCCAATCACAATATTGCCTAAAGACATGTTACCCATATGTTAATATCGGACACATAGCCTCTAAATTACCTAATGAATACCATGAATTCAATGATGTGTTTAATTTAAAAAATGCTGAATCTCTCCCACCACATAGGCATTTGATTGTCCCATTGACACCAATCCAGGGGTAGAAATACCAACAGGAAAAATATTTCCTCTTTCACAAAAAGAATTGAAACAGCTTAGAGAATACCTGGACGAAAACCTTAAAAAAGGTTTTATTTCACCATCTTCATCTCCTATAGCCTCAGCTATCTTTTTTGTTACCAACAAAGATGGTACTCTTAGGCCAATTATAGATTACCGAGCCCTAAACTCTGTCACCATAAAAAATAGATACCCATTACCACTCATCCCGGAGATAATTGAACGTCTTAGTGGGGCAACCATATTCACTAAGTTAGACCTTAAGGGAGCATACAATTTAATACGTATGAGATCCGGAGATGAGTGGAAAACGGCTTTCAGAACCAGATATGGCTTATTCCAATATAATGTAATGCCTTTTGGTCTGACGAATGCCCCTGCCACATTCCAGTTCTTCATAAATGAGATCTTTAAAGAACTTATGGATGTGTGCGTAATAGTCTATCTAGATGATATTCTTATATATTCCAAAAGTCTAGAGGACCATAGAAAACACGTGAGATGGGTTCTTTCCACTCTTCGAGATCATCATTTATACGCTAAAATGGAAAAATGTCAGTTTCATAAAGACACCATCAAATTTTTGGGATACATAATATCTCCTAAAGGCATTCAAATGGATCAAGAGAAGGTAACAGCTATAATCAATTGGCAAAGACCTACAAGTTTGAAATCTTTACAAAGATTTCTGGGCTTCACAAACTTTTACAGAAAGTTCATTAATCACTTTTCAACCATTGTCCAACCTTTAACCCATTTGACAGGTAAACAAAAATTCATTTGGGATTCCAGCGCTGAGCAAGCTTTCCAAGATTTAAAGGGGAAGTTTACAACAGCACCTGTGTTGAGTATACCTGATCCTGAATTACCTTACACCTTGGAAGTGGATGCTTCCAATGTTGGAATAGGTGCTATACTCTCACAACCTGGAAAACAAGATAATCATCTCCATCCTATCGCCTATTACTCTCGAAGATTATCTCCTGCAGAGAGTAATTATTCAATAGGTGATAAGGAATTACTAGCAATGAAATCAGCTATGGAACATTGGCGACATCTCTTGGAGGGAACTACAATACCTTTCCAGGTTTTCACGGATCATAAGAACCTTCAGTATCTGAAGAAAAATAAAACTCTGTCTTCAAGACAGGTACGTTGGGCTCTATTCTTGGATCGCTTTAATTTCTCACTTACTCATATACCAGGTACAAACAATATAAAAGCTGATGCATTATCTCGATCATTTGAAACATTAGAAGATTCTCATAACAACACATATATTATTCCACCATCTAAAATCATTGCTGCAGTAGTTTTAGAAACATCTGACATAATTCAGGCACAACATTCAGATCCTGAAATTCCACCTATTTGTTCACCAGATTCCGAATCTGGACTATATATGAACAATGGTCTAATTTATGTTCCACATAACCTGAGAAACCAGATCATCCACCAACATCATGATACCCCCTTAGCTGGTCATCCAGGCATTGAAAAAACTACTGAACTTATCAGTAGAGAATACTGGTGGCCTCAGATGAAAACAACCATACATACTTATATTTTGAACTGTGAAACCTGCGCAAAGAAAAAGAAGGACCATCATAGACCTTATGGACTACTGTCACCTTTACCCATTCCCATAAAACCTTGGGATATGATAGCAATTGATTTTATTGTAGAATTACCTATATCTAATGGTCACAACACTATAATGGTTGTAATAGACCATTTAACTAAACTGGCACATTTCATTCCATTAAAAAGACTTCCGACTGCATCTACAACTGCAAAATTTTTCCAAAGTCATGTAGTTAAGCTACATGGCTTACCAACATCCATTGTGACTGATCGAGGAAGTCAGTTCACTTAAAAATTTTGGAAATACTTATGTAAAACATTACAAATCTCACTCAGGTTCACAACTGCGTTTCATCCGCAGTCCAATGGGCAAACGGAACGACTTAACCAGACCCTCGAACAGTATTTGAGATGTTTCATTTCATCTCAACAAGATGACTGGTATGATTGGTTACCAAGTGCAGAATTCGCTTATAATAATTCAATCAATGCTTCAACAAAGCTTTCTCCTTTTTTCGCAACCTATGGATTTCATCCACGTACTTATCCGAATACGCTAACTTGTTCCCATTCACCGTCAGTTTCCAATTATACTGAATCATTGAAAGATGTAATGGACACTTTGCAGAACCATCTTATTACTGCTAAAGAAACACAGAAAAAGTATTATGACAAAAAAAGGGTTCCACCTCCGGTTTATAAACCAAATGATATGGTTTGGTTGTCCACAAAAAATATCAAATTACCTGTACCAAGTAAGAAATTAGCTGACCAATTCATCGGTCCATTCCCGATACTTAAAATAATCAACGAGAATGCTGTCACTTTGAAGTTACCTCATACTATGAGGATTCACCCCTCATTTCATGTGTCTCTCTTAAAACCTTATTTGGGATCCACTATTCCTACTGGAGATCCCTCACCACTAACTTTACCTGATCCTGAGGATTACGAAGTTGATGGGATTCTGGATTCCAGATTTCGTAGGGGGAGACTTGAATACCTAGTCCATTGGAAGGATTATGGTGATGATGAGAACTCATGGGTTCCATTGCGTGACTTGAATGCACCTGATTTATTGGCAGACTTTCATCTCGCTTTTCCTTTTAAACCGGGTTCTCGGTCTGCTGGAGGGGGCTCTTGAATGGGGGGATCTGTCAGCATTTGCTTTATCACTACACCTTTAACACCAGATCTCCTCCCATTCATTATATATATTATATTATATTATATATCCGGTGTCTCTTATATGGAGTAAAAGACTCAAACTAACCATTACCTAAGAATATGAAGTTTTACATGTAACTTTAAGCTCTTTCTCTGTGTTCATCATACAAAGCTCAGATAGTCATATTTCTACTGAACCACCAATTATTATTCTGTATCATATTCCAATCATTTTCATTGCTTATCATACTCATTATCATTTATATTTCATCTGCCATTTAACACTTCTCATATTGAGTATCTCACAACTAAGAAGTTATTTAGTTGTGATAATTAACACAAATCATTTAGCAAATATGTATTCATTTATGACCATATTATCTAAGCCATGGAATTATGGAGAATATGAATACAAACATCTACTAAATTTATAAATAAAAATAACTTAGGCCTAGATTTAGAGTTCGGCGTTATCCGTAAAAACCAGCGTTAGAGGCTCCTAACGCGGGTTTCTTACGCACTCCGGTATTTAGAGTTTATTTACCGCCACTCAAAATACACCTAACGCTCACCTTTCTACCGCCACCTCAGACCCAGTAGTAAACATATACCGCAAAAAAAAACATCCACGAATCACAAAACAAATATTACACAAAGTACACTTACACTCATACAAACACAACACTATCTTTATTTTTCTTATTTTTTATTTTTTCGTTAAAATACAAAGGATTAAAGTTGCGAGATCTCTGGTGTTTGAAAAAAATCCACACAAATCCATTTTCCCATTGACTTACATGGACATACGGGAAAAGACCCTCATATACCTACATCTAACGAATAACATTATCACAAACATACACTCATCGATGCATACAAACAATATACACTACATGACATACACAAAATATTTATTTATTACAAAAAGAACACGATTTATTTACTTTTTCACACAAGATCATGACGTCACTCACTTTACGAGGAAAACCAGTCTTAGAAAAAAAAAATAGAAATCTTTGGAGCCTCCATTGACTTCTATTGGGAAGACGTGCTCGTGCACGCGAAACCCTCATTTCCCTAACGCACGCAAATAGCGTAGACTGAAAAACTCCAAATACCAGCGCTAGAAAATACATGATTTCATGCGTTAGACCCAGCTATGATAAATAGATCAAGAAATGACTATTTCCCTATGGTGGACTTATGTTTTTTAATATTAAATATTCACCACACCATAAATCTTTTTAACACTTTTAGATTACATCAACTACAAATCCCCATCACTAGTAACACATTATTATTTCAATAAAATTACATTTACAATTAAAATAAAATTCAATACACATTTGTGGATTCACAAACACTACACAATGGGAAACATCTCTCATTTACCTTTATTATTGCATTTCAGTTATTCAACTCATATGCTTGCAGCAACAGCATATCTACATAGGCTTAACACATGATCAGTCATGGATGCACATACATTACGTTTAACATTCACTCATACATGTGCATTCAAATGATGGGGGAAAAACACATTACATTCTCTCTAGGAATCACAAAACACAACATATGGATTTTACTGTACTTTTAACATCATGATTCCATCACCAGAAACCATTAGGAATTACGTACAACACGAACATCATTACACCAGATTACAGATGTCACTTTATGGGAAGGAACAACAATGCCAGACCGCTATATAGAAGTCAGCATATGTGGGACACAATCACAATATATACGTACATGTAAATAACACGCATCACCCATCACGCAACCACAAAGCACACATTTAGATTTTATTCAGCACACAATAACAATGTAGTACAATACAACAACACAATGAGGATTTCACAACTACATAGGCAGGTTAATAATATCATGACGTCATTACAAGATTCAACCATACACATCACAGATTCACCACTGTACCGCCCCTTTAGGAACTTTAACACTCAATACTACAATACAACATATACGTAAACCACACTTTTGAACAGCATTATTATGGAGATTTCAATGGGACAATTAAGAAATATTGTCAGATCGCAAATCAATTATATATACAATACTACAGATGGCAGCCGGAAGTTATTCAGTATTCGTGCAATTTTTATGGGACGCATACAATATTGTCAGATATAAAATCACTTATATATACAATACTACAGATGGCAGACGGGAAGTTCTGAATTATTATTGCCATTTGGAAGGGACGCATACAATATTGACAGCTCGGCAATCACTTATATATACAATACTACAGATGACAGCCGGAAGTTATTCAGTATTAGTGCCATTTTAATGGGACGCATACAATATTGACAGCTCGGCAATCACTTATATATATAATACTACAGATGGCGGACGGGAAGTTCGCAATTATTATTGCGATTTTAAAGGGACGCGTACAATATTGACAGCTCGGCAATCACTTATATATACAATACTACAGATGACAGCCGGAAGTTCTTCAGTATTATTGAGATTTGAATGGGACGCATACAATATTGACAGCTCGGCAATCACTTATATATACAATACTACAGATGGCAGACGGGAAGTTATTCAGTATTAGTGCGATTTGAATTGGACGCATACAATATTGACATCTCGGCAATCACTTATATATACAATACTACAAATGACAGCCGGAAGTTCTTCAGTATTAGTGCGATTTGAAAGGGACGCATACAATATTCACATCTCGGCAATCACTTATATACACAATACTACAGATGACAGCCGGAAGTTATTCAGTATTAGTGCCATTTTAATGGGACGCATACAATATTGACATCTCGGCAATCACTTATATATACAATACTACAGATGACAGCCGGAAGTGCTTCAGTATTAGTGCGATTTGAATGGGACGCATACAATATTGACAGCTCGGCAATCACTTATATATACACAATACTACAGATGGCAGACGGGAAGTTCGGAATTATTATTGCGATTTTAAAGGGACGCATACAATATTGACTGCTCGGCAATCACTTATATATACAATACTACAGATGACAGCCGGAAGTTCTTCAGTATTAGTGCCATTTGAAAGGGACGCATACAATATTGACAGCTCGGCAATCACTTATATATACAATACTACAGATGGCAGACGGAAAGTTCGGAATTATTATTGCGATTTTAAAGGGACGCGTACAATATTGACATCTCGGCAATCACTTATATATACAATACTACAGATGGCAGCTGCTACTTTATCGTTTAAAAACAATATTGCAGCAACATTGATCGATCACATTCGATGCACATTATACACAACTATGCACTTTCATTCATGTTAGCCTGGACGTGTGCTTGTTACTATAAGATCGCGTTTAAGAAATATTGATTACGCATATGAACAAACATTACAAACATGCACTGTATGTGTGATATTTGACACTTTCACATTGAGAATCATTGTTTGAAACTAACATTTCAGCAAACAACAAATAAACGCCCACTGTGAAAGCATTCGCGCCGCTCACATACAAACAAGTGAATACAATTAGCAATCATTACAAACTCACTACCATTGGACTAATTGTACTATAAATCCCCCAAACAACATGGCCAATGCATCACTTGTGATCCACATCAGATCAAGTGCTTACCTTGTTACGCTGTTTTGAAAGATGGATGACGATGACATGGTAGACGCTGCTGGTGGTGCTATTGGCGAACTAGCTGTTGGTCGAATCAGGCAGCCTCGGCGGCTCAGACCGAGACGAAGGGGTCGTCTGGTTCGAGGTCCTCGTGTCTACAGGGTGAGACCCACCTTGGAAAACATGAGTGACTTTGAGGTTTTTGATAAGTATCGGCTCGATCGCGAACAGCTCATTGGCCTTTACGAGCTTCTTAAACCTCATTTGGAGCCACGTATACAAATAAGGACTGCTGTTCCCCCCATGAGTAAGATGCTAAGCTGTCTATACGTCCTGGCCTCAGGGAGTTTTCAATCCGGAGAACTGTACATGCATGGCCTGGCTCAAGGTACATTCTCTGGGGTGTTTGATAACTTTCTGAACGCCATGGTACGTATCAGTAAGCAATACATAGGATTCCCACAGAATGATGGTGATTGGAGGCGCCTGAAGCGGGAATTCTTTGATATTGCTCAATTGCCCAATGTCTTGGGAGCCATTGATTGTACCCACATTGCGCTGCGTGCTCCAATTGATGACTTGCCCTTCAGAAATCGCAAACATTTTCATAGCCTCAACGTGCAGTATGTTTGTGACGCACGGATGAGGATTATGCATGTGTATGCGAATTTTGGAGGGGCTTGTCATGATGCCCGCATCCTCTCTCTGTCGTCCCTGTGGAGACAGTTTGAGGAAAGACAAATGCCCCCTGGTTATCTCGTTGGTGAGTATTTGTGCACAACATGGTTAATTATTTTGACAATTGCCCCTGTATTTTTTAACTGTTAGCGTCATGTTCAGCTATAGGATTAAATTTAACCATTTGTTATTTACCGACGCTAATGTCTAGTTTTATTGAAAAGCAGATATGTAGCATGTCTTACCTTAAGTGTTCAGATAGAGAATGCAATGTAACCATGTAGTTAGCATTTTACACAAGGTTTGGTTTAGGAGAAATACGCATATGTAGCATGTCTTAGATGAAATGGCAAGATATTATCTCATGCAATTTAACCCTGTCATTGTCTTTTTCCGCTAATGTCTAGTTTTATAGAAATGCAGATATGTAGCATGTCTTACCTTAAGTGTTCAGATAGAGAATGCAATGTAACCATGTAGTTAGCATTTTACACAAGGTTTGGTTTAGGAGAAATACGCATATGTAGCATGTCTTAGATGAAATGGCAAGATATTATCTCATGCAATTTAACCCTGTCATTGTCTTTTTCTGCTAATGTCTAGTTTTATTGAAATGCAGATATGTAGCATGTCTTACCTTAAGTGTTCAGATAGAGAATGCAATGTAAACATGTAGTTAGCATTTTACACAAGGTTTGGTTTAGGAGAAATACGCATATGTAGCATGTCTTAGATGAAATGGCAAGATATTATCTCATGCAATTTAACCCTGTCATTGTCTTTTTCTGCTAATGTCTAGTTTTATTGAAATGCAGATATGTAGCATGTCTTACCTTAAGTGTTCAGATAGAGAATGCAATGTAAACATGTAGTTAGCATTTTACACAAGGTTTGGTTTAGGAGAAATACGCATATGTAGCATGTCTTAGATGAAAAGGCAAGATATTATCTCATGCAATTTAACCCTGTCATTGTATTTTTCTGCTAATGTCTAGTTTTATTGAAATGCAGATATGTAGCATGTCTTACCTTAAGTGTTCAGATAGAGAATGCAATGTAACCATGTAGTTAGCATTTTACACAAGGTTTGGTTTAGGAGAAATACGCATATGTAGCATGTCTTAGATGAAATGGCAAGATACAGATTTATATATAAATTTATTTATTTTTTTTTATGTTTCTGACAACTTTTAATATGGATTATGGTTGTTAAAAAATATATTTATACAACAATATACTAGTTTAAGTATTCTGTTTGAATTATGTTCTGTTCTAAATTTATAGGTGATTCTGGGTACATGAGCCGGCCTTGGCTCATTACCCCCTTGCGTAGCCCAACTGATGTGTCTGAGGAGCGCTACAATAGGGCTCATAAGAGAACCAGGGCGGTGGTTGAAAGGATGTTCGGGCTCCTGAAGATGAGATTCAGGTGCCTGGACCGTTCTGGAGGAGCACTCCAGTACAACCCAAAGAAGGTGGCTAAGATCGTTGTAGCCTGTAGCGTCCTGCATAATATTGCACAGCGGGCTGGGATGCTGCAGGCCGTCCCGGTGGACAGAGACCTCCTCAGAGATGAGGAGGATGATCCTGTTCTAGAGGGGGAATTCCAGGACGAGGGACTTGATGTCAGAGCAGACGTCATCAACCGCCACTTTAGACGGTAAATAATAGAAGTTACACTGGAGTATTTTCAATAGATGTGAACTCTAGGGAAATGACAAGTAGAGAATTGTGCAAACATGGTTAGTATTGATCAAATGTTAGAATAATCTTTATTTCTCATAATATAGGTGATGCTCTGGGCATTGGGTCCTATAGCGAGTCTTTGCCACCTGGTTTTTAAAGAGGACATCAGATGGTAAGTAGAAATGTATGGACTGTTGCTGGCATGATTTGTACACAAATACATCATATGGCATACATTTTTAAAAATATAACTTTGTTTACACATTACTTAAAATGTACATAATCAGAAAGGGATACTCTAGAATGACTATGGTTCAATGTCACACAGAGGTTTGTTCTGCTCAATATGACTCATCTTCACACTTGATAGAAAATAACACAGGTTCATACACAGGCTTAGTAAGCTAGTGATAGATATTTATTATGAAATGGGGGGTGGGAGAGGGGTACAGAACTGATTCACACACTTGTATGAAATCTTTATATATAATTTCTTACATTAGGGAGATGACTTAATCTAAAGACTGAAAGGGAACAATTTGAAGCCTGACAGTGAAGATTTCCAAGACTGACAGTGGGGAAAAAGCCAAGATTGAAATTGAAGTATACCAATGGGATCATGTCTGGCATTATATTTCAATTCTGCTGACCTTGAAAACCATACAAATACATGTTCACATGGTAAGTGCAAACTATTTGATAGAATAAGGCTGTGGAGACATCCTATTGGAGACACTTAGATGATTTTCTATTTTGTAGATGGTATTTCCCAGTCCTCTATTTAATGAACTGATGAATAATACACCTATTGAAGATCAACTGTTTACCCCTGAATTGACTTTCAAAGACCATGCATTGTCCAGGTTGGTGTACCAATGCATGCTAGTGAAGACTGTAGAATATTAGTAGCTTACATACATTAGTCATATTTAGTTCTTAATTAGATATTTAGGGATCACAATCAGAAAAAGGAATACATATTATAGTTGATATAGAGGTATTTGAATGGACATGAAATATTACATTTATGTTCAGCATACATATATTGTTTACATGTGATATACATTATTATGTATAATTTTAATTTCTGATATTTAAATATAATTTTTAATAAACAATATAATGGTGTATGTATTTCATTAATTTAAAATCAATGTAATGATTATCTTTAAAAAATGTTGATCAAAGTTAGAGCATAGACACCATATGATTTTAAATGTATTTTATGAATATTTTACAACGTGTGTATTAACTTTGTTCCATTTTTATTATTTGTCATTTCAGATTGGCATCTGATGACTTCCTGGAATATTTAATTATTTTCTATTAAATATATGTTTATTTTTAACAGATTCTAATATATATCAATATAATCTGTAAATAAATAAAACTTGGACTCCCATGACTGGTAGTTGGCTATTTGACAAGCACATGCATAAGAGAAAATAATGCATTAATAGTAGAAAATAAAAATCTTCAGAGAATATTAAAATATATCTTTTAACATTAATTGGGGAGTCATATTCTTCAATGCTTTTATATAGAAAAAGTATATATTAAAAATATTTAGGATATGTATTAATATTATGATTGTTTTAACATTTAATAAGGTGAAGTGGTTCAATTACATGAAAGTGACAGTGTTGTTGAATGTAAAAAGAATTGTATAAGATCATGTATCTTCCTTAGGTATCTCAAAACATTATTAGAAAATATTTTACAATTATTACATTTATAAATGGTAGGTCATTTAACTTGATATTTTTAAAACATTAGTTATTGGATGCCAGGTTAATCTATGTAATTTTCTAGTGGAGTCATTTAACTATACTTAGTAATATTATGTATTTATTACAATCTTACCTCTTGGGTTAGACATCAAATATCTATATAGAATGTAATTTCCCCTTTAGTTTATTTTGTCAATGTTAAATCAAAATACAATATGTTTGGGTCCTTAAAGGGGTCATTCAAAATGTATATTTGGTATACATTGTTACAAATATCATACAAGAATTTAAACATATTTAGAATGTACTATAGAATTACATTCAGTCTTTAAATATACTTGTTAAAATAAAAATAAATGCACATATCTTAGTCAATGATATAAGGCATCTATATGCAAACAACAATCAGCATCAAAATAGCCTATGTAGAGATGTATTTAATCCACGAATATATATAATTACAATATAATGATTGAATAACAAAACATATTAAGTTGGTCAAATATAAGATTATGATACAAAATGCATACATAACATATAGCTTAATGTCCCTCTACGCTGAAGGCTAAAAAAGACCTCATTTAATAAATATATTTCAGTCAGTGTGTAAAACAATCTAGAAGTTAATCTAAATTTGCTTTACTCATATGTTAGACTCATTTAGCAAAAGGAAGGTGCCTAGGTTTATGATATATTAAGCATTATTGTGAAATGTTTATTTAAAGGGACATGAACTCAAAATATACTTAAAGGTAGCCATTTAAAAAAACAATGATTTATACATTCTGAATGAGTATTCTATTGGAATCAACTTTAAAACTTGTCTCATATTATGAATGCTCATTGTGATGTTGCTATCATTACTTTAGAAATAAGGCAGTAAATAGCTAATTTATTTGCTTCAGTACTCTGGACAGAACTTGATTGTTTGGAATAATTGATGCAACAATCGTCAAGGACAACCCAGGTTTTTATTAAACAATTGTCCGTAATATAAAATATCATTATTGATTTGCAAAGAAACATAACAAGATAACTTAACATTTGATAATCGTATTAAATAATAAAGTTGATTAACATTTCATGCTCAATCACCAATGGTAAATTTGTTTGGACAGTGTCCCTTTAAGAGATTTAAAGAGTGTATTTACTTATCTTGCTATCTTGACATACTTTGCTTGAAAAGCATATCGAGATAGGCTCAGTAGATGAAGATTGGTGGATGCACAGAGATGCCTTATGTGATTGTCTCAACCATGTGCATTTAAATTTCTTCTGTTGAGGATATATAAATACTAAGAGAAAATGATTTACAGTTTAAAGTCTAAACAATCTTCTATCTCTACAGATCATTTGATACAATTGTTTGTTTGTAATGTCTCTTTAAAACTAAAGACGCCACTGCACAATAACATATATGAGCACTTCAGAGAAATACAAGCTCGAGGTTTATTTGCGAATAACAAAGCTGTAGTTTAACATTTATAAACAGATTATCCAAGTTACTGACATTCTAACCGGAATTTTAACATTAATAAATATTGCGTGGGAAACGCATCTTCAAACACCAGATTAGCATATTTAAACATTAGTGTAATGTCACGCAATAGCACACAATCAATGTGCATTATAAATACATTTAATAGAGCAATGTCAATACTTCACAATCAATTTATTTAAAGAACAATAAAGACATACAATATTAAATGTGTATTTGTATTAAAGAAACAGACCGTTATTAAACCGAGAAATGTCTACAACATTAATAATGTGACAGGATTAGATTTTAAAGAGTATTTAATCATTAATATTTCACGGATCCCGGATATTAAATCTGCGTCACACATATCCGCATGACAGGCCCATGAGTTACAAATAAGTCTACATGAAAAATGAAGTTACAGCACCACCAAGCGGTATGTGTAAGGAAGTTACTAAGATATGAAACATTAAGGAACGGCCAATCAGAGTTCATCACACAAACACAACTTGAGTCAGGATGGTCTCACAGACATTATAACAATATTTCAAACTTTTATCCAATCAGATGTACAGATAAATTGTCCCATGGTGCATCTCATGTTTACTTCACCATATAAAAGTCCATTACACGTTGCCATCTTTGTCAGTTCTCTAATGCCTGCAGGCAGTTTATATTATTATAATATATTTATTGGACAACCCAGCAGGCATGTCAGTTCCCAGGTTCACCAAGGAGGAGAGCGCTGCACTGGTCCACGCCGTCAAGGACTTTTATCCCCAGCTGTTTGGGAACAAGAGGAGCTCGACAGATGCGCCTGTTAAGAAGGCCCTCTGGGAGTCTATCACCAATGCGGTTAGATTGGTGTGTGACGTCCAGAGGACCCAGGATCAGATCATGAGGAGATTCGGAGATATGAGGTTGCGTTTATCGAAAAAAGTCAACCTCATAAGGGACTGGGTACAAGCCCGTAAAAGAGGGGGCCAAAGAAAGGCCCCGCGGAAACTGTACCTACTCCCTTATGAGGTGACTTTATGCGAGCTCCTCAATCTCCGGGTCCCCAAAAGATTTAGATCCTCGCCATCCTCGGCCTCCTCTTCTTCCCTCCCAGCTGCGGGATCTGAAAGTCCTGACGCGGGGGACAGGGCAGATGCTTCTCCGTCCGGTGGCCTGGGAGGAGCCGATAGAGAATCTGAACCAGGTAATTATCCAACTTCATATAATATTTATAATGTTAAAAATCAAAAATGTGTATTTAGTCAGATACTAAACCTATACAGATCTCACAACATACACTACATATGATGTTTAGATATCTGATTTTAGATTATTGACACATGAAATAGGAATGATGTTTCTTGCGCTCTACAGAATATGCGTCACAGAGCGGAAATGTAATTTCGCATCCACGTTAACATGGGTTTGCGGAAAGTGGCATTGCTTTATACATGTTGTTCAAATGACGGATGCGTAATTCCGCTTTGAATCATTGCGCAATGATCGCGAAAATGGCATTTCTCATCCACGTTAACATGGGTTTGCGGAAAGTGGCATTGCTTTATACATGTTGTTCAAATGACGGATGCGTAATTCCGCTTGGAATCATTGCGCAATGATCGCGAAAATGGCATTTCTCATCCACGTTAACATGGGTTTGCGGAAAGTGGCATTGCTTTATACATGTTGTTAAAAATTAAATGGAAATTCTTAGATTAGTGAAGAATACAGTATTCTTATTTTAAATATTATATCTAATAAAAAACGAATAATACTAATAAATTATAACATATGGCCATCAATTGATGATTATGTAATAACAAGCAGATATTCTTAAAGATACAGTAAACAACACAACTGATTGAAAATAAGAGTCCAGGATATATTTATCATTAATTTAATTGCGGAAACTATTAACTCATGGGACTACCAAAGGATTAATATTTTTCTATTGATTTGTTATTAATGTAAATATTTTAAACATGGCATGATTAGTATTAATGATATGCAATCCGCATTTAATATATTACAGATATGGATGTGGCTGCTGGATCCTCAAGCCAGGGCTTGTCACAGTATGGTATGTCTCATTTTAATTGACATTTGTCTTAGAAACATGGAATGAACATTACATACTAAATACACATTGTTCAATATTTATATGTAATGTCTATTTAATAGATGAAAATTATATAATTATTCGGATATCCTTAAATAACATATTTGATTTTAATTGCATGCTCAATACCATTCATTACATCAACATATGGAGTAGATAATTCATTAACAAACAACAACATTGTGGAATCTATTTAATTTTAGATTAAAGGGATACTGAGCTACAATTATTAATATTGTCTTTCACATACAGTATGCAATATTAATAAACATAACATATAATACTATCATCATATGTGACATATTCTATTGCTAAATGTAGTTTAAAATAAAGAAAGTACGTTTATGTGCATCTAAATATTTGTTGACCAACCTGGGTTTATATTGATGATTGGTGGATACCTTCAACAAACAATATTTATTGAATCCAATATTCCTTATCTGCCTTTAAGATTAATATCGAACAACATTCTAATTATAATAGGAGTCAATGTTAAATCATTTTTTACAGTTTGAACATAGAAATCAATTATTTAAATTAATCATGTCAGTGTCCCTTTAAGACAAAATAGATTCATTCATCTTTACATTATTTTTATTAAAAACTATTGATATATAAATCTAATTATCTGTTGGAGTTACTTTATAGATATCTGCATACTCTAACAGCACCATGATTACATATTTGTAATAATCAAGTTTGTTATGTATTGTGATAAATATGTGTTGTGTCCTAAACAAGATTACTGTACATTGAAAAAATGGGTCGATGTGACACATGTTTGTTTAGATTTGTCAACAGATGCTCCTCAATATGTGGTTTGTGTGTATTCTTGTAACTTCTTAAGGACATATGACGGAATTATTCCGTCATAAAACAATTGAGCAAAGTGAAAGCCGTGTCCTTAAAGGGTTAAGAACATTGATCATTGGGTATATTTAGATATGCAATAGCAGCATCTGAGATGAATTTGATGTCTAATGTAGTCTGACATTAAACATATGTTCAATACAGATATGTTTACAGAATCCACTTGATTCAATCAAGCATTTTCTGGTGTAATGACTGCTCTATTGTTCACATTTTAAAGTTGATTAATGTTAAAATTCTAGACAGATGTGATTTAGTGATATCCAAAATGTGTTTAATAATATATATCTATATCATTCATAGAGAGAGTTGGTGTGGGAAGCCCACAGGAATCCAGCAGTGACATAGAGCCGCCTTTGCGGTCTCCTGGTAAGTCCATTGACTCATTTATATGTAATTGAAGGTGTATTGCTAATCAATATTATGATCATGATTCCGATGAAGCATAACATTATAAAAAATCATAGAATTTATCTTCTGATTATATATTTATTTTTTATATTGAGCGATTAATAATTTCTACTTTATTATTCTACACATTTGTTATTCATAAGATGTCTAACATATGTTTTTTTCAATTTGTTTTTTTGACAACAGTCATCAAGTGATACACACATGAGAAATCTTAAATGTTCTATGTACTATGCTTTTATGAATTTAACATTAAGACAAACAATACATTAATATTCTGATTTATTGACAATAACAAATCTATTGTCATTTGTATGCTCCATCAAAATGATGTAAATCATAACTTTGTGTGTGTATATCTTTAATGCAACATTGATGTGCGTATTTGAGCAACAGTAACATATGTTATAATATCTGATCTTAAGGTGTACACAACATGTTATGTTTTACAGAGATTGATGTCACATGTGGGATGGAGGAGGAAGAGGCTGCCTTGGAGTCTGATGGTATGTGAAATATATCTATCATGTTTCCAACATGTTTCTTTTTTTGAAATCATTTTATTGAAGACATTCAAAGTCTACAGCTTTTTCCCTTTAAAAAGGAATATTATTTGTCTGTTCAAATACACTACTGCCCCCTTTCTATATCAGGCAGCATGAAAATCTGCTTGTATATATTTTTTTAACAATATATAATTCATGCCATCATTATGTCACATGCATATTCCATGCCAAAACACAATAATAAGTTTCACATTGTACAGACAGTCATTGAGATTCATCTGAGTGCCTATATAGATACCATATCCTCATTTCAGAATAGTTTACAGATTCAAACACACTTCGAAGTATATTGAAAACATAATCAATTTGAAATGCGTTGATTTGATGTCAGGATGTATGAGATGTTAATATATTTCTTTTACATTTTCAGATGGATCCACCACTTCTGGTCATCTGGATTCCGCCCCTGCCCAGTCACAGACCCCTCCCCGTGCACACACCCCTGACCATGGCCACACCTCTGCACACACCCAGAGCCCTTCCCATCACCAAACTCATGACCATGCCCCGACCACTGCCAGCCCTTCCCATATTTCATATCCTGTCCCTCCCAAAAAACGCCCAGACACCCCCCTTCGCCGCTCTCCCCGTATTCTGGCCCGTACAGCTGCCCAGACCCAAACTCCCCACTCCCCAGCTGTACGGCCTACCCTGGAGCAGCAGCTCACCACTCCCCAAGCCATTCCCATCCCTCCCCAAGCCAATCCCATCCCTCCCCAAGCCAATCCCATCCCTCCCCCCTGTTTAAACCTTCATTGTCCTGGGTGTCAGATTGTCCTTCCCAGGCACAGCTGTAAGTATCATTCTAAATACACTTTATAAGATACTTAAAGGTACAGTGAAGTTAAATTGGTTAAATTGTGATTCAAATCCAGCATGCAATGTTAAGCCAATGTATAATAGAATACTCTTATGAATTATTCGTCATTCTCTTTATATATTTATGGAAAACAACTTATTCCTATAATTAGTTTAAACAATAAAATAAATGTGGCCATCATTTCTTTATTGTTGGATGAATGTATCCATCAACCAGCATGCACAAACAAAGTTCATCAACAAATATTGGCTTACATAAAAACCAACATTCTTGCATTCAAAATATAGCTTGACAATTAAAACATATAATGAATATGTGTAATTTCTAAAGATTTGTCATGTCATGCTCTATCTGAATCAGTCCATTAAATATTTAGGTTCAGTGTCCCTTTAATTGGATATCACTACATATACCAAACACCACTACTTGGATCCAAAATTTTATGTCCAAATGTGGATACATTATCTCTTGTCTAACCCAGTGGGAATGTAATTTCTTCTGGTTGCTATGTTTACACAGCTTGTCCTCAATGCCAAAATGTTTAAGGATAGGTGTGCCTACCACAGTCTAAATTGAATTTTTAAATTGCTGATGTAAGTACAATGTAAATCCTTTAACAAGATTTGATACACTCAAGCTGTATAAGTGGATCATCTAAAACCAATTAAAGGGGACAACATGTTTGAGTAACATGAGCCTTTAATGATTTCTGTCTGTCTGAATAACCTAATTCATGTGTAAAGAATATATGAAAAATAATTGATGTAAATAATTATTTGTCTTTATGATGACAATGTATGTATTAAAATCTTTTATTCTGTTGTGTAATTATCCTTAATATTTAATTTTATTTTATTTTAGGCTGTGACTCAGCATGGCTCATGCTAGAAGGGATAGCAAGAGTAGAGCAGGCCGTGTTGAGGAACGCAGCTGTCCTGAGAGGGATGAACGACACCATGCAGGCCCAGCTCCGGATTCAGGACTTGACTCTGCGTGAAATTATGCAATTACGTTCAAGGCCTGAATCTGGAGCTGGACATGCACAGGACAATGAAGAGGATGACCAGTAAGTGGAGGATCTGGATATGCTCCATGGTGGCAGATAATAATCCTCCGTCCACATGTTGAATTTGTATTTATATTGTTGCCATTTGGCCTTTTTATCAGTTTTTTGTTGTGCCTGTTGCACTCTTTTACCTTGTCATGTGTCTCCAATGAGGCTATGCTGGCCCTTGGCAACTCTCTTCATGGACTGTGATGCACTGTGTTACCTTGCCATGTGTCTCCAATGGGGCTATGCTGGCCCTTGGCAACTCTCTTCATGGACTGTGATGCACTGTGTTACCTTGCCATGTGTCTCCAATGGGGCTATGCTGGCCCTTGGCAACTCTCTTCATGGACTGTGATGCACTGTGTTACCTTGCCATGTGTCTCCAATGGGGCTATGCTGGCCCTTGGCAACTCTCTTCATGGACTGTGATGCACTGTGTTACCTTGCCATGTGTCTCCAATGGGGCTATGCTGGCCCTTGGAAACTCTCTTCATGGACTGTGATGCACTGTGTTACCTTGTCATGTGTCTCCAATGGGGCTATGCTGGCCCTTGGAAACTCTCTTCATGGACTGTGATGCACTGTGTTACCTTGCCATGTGTCTCCAATGGGGCTATGCTGGCCCTTGGCAACTCTCTTCATGGACTGTGATGCACTGTGTTACCTTGTCATGTGTCTCCAATGGGGCTATGCTGGCCCTTGGCAACTCTCTTCATGGACTGTGATGCACTGTGTTACCTTGCCATGTGTCTCCAATGGGGCTATGCTGGCCCTTGGCAACTCTCTTCATGGACTGTGATGCACTGTGTTACCTTGCCATGTGTCTCCAATGGGGCTATGCTGGCCCTTGGCAACTCTCTTCATGGACTGTGATGCACTGTGTTACCTTGCCATGTGTCTCCAATGGGGCTATGCTGGCCCTTGGCAACTCTCTTCATGGACTGTGATGCACTGTGTTACCTTGTCATATGGCTCATATATTCCTTATTTTTACAAGATTATTTATAAACGTTGTGTATGTTTTCTTACATACTAATAAAATACATTTTATTTCACAAATCTTTGTCCTCATTCTTCCTGTTATTTTTTGCAAGCTCTAGTTTATGTTGTTTATCCTTAAAGGGACCTAACAAATATATTTGTTATAATGAAATCATATATGTAAGACAATAGTAAATGACTTTAAGATTAACATCTCCAATGTAATCTTATTATTTGTGTTTATATTATTTTCTCTTAGCTCTATCATTGCCTGATTATGATTAGCAGAGTAATTTCTTTATATATGTATATATATTTTTGTATTTGTGTATATATGTATATTTAAATGTTCAGATCCATGTGTGTATTTATAAACTCTGCATGAATTGATGCACCTTTACCAAATGATCTGAGTATTGATACAATGATATAATCCCTGTAAAGTGTTCATTTTATTTAAATAGTATTGACTATGTGTATGCTCTTTTTAAAAACAAAATAATGTCCCTTTAAGTGATGTTGATCACTATTGTAAATGAATGTATTTCCATTTGTAAAGCGTTTTTGTCCTTTTTACAAGAACAAGGACATATAGTTTTATTAATAAACAATCTTATTGTAATGTTGACAGCACCTGTATTTCATTTTCCAATCTATATTATTGTCAAAGTGTAACCAAATCAATCTCTGTGTGTAATGCAAATAATGTAGATGATGAATATTAGTTAACTAATATGTTAACAAAATACATCTCCTCCCATATATGGCTATAGGTAGGCTGACAATAATTAAACTTGAATAAATGACACGTTTAATCAATCCATGTATAACTATTGTTATTCAACAACAATCCAAACATATCTTAAAACATCAATGGCATATGTATTTCTCATGTGTATCTTTTAAATGTTAAAGATATACACCATAGCTATAGTTCAAGGGACAGTCAAGTCCGAAAAGATGATTCATGATTTGGTGACATTCCTAGATAGCAATCTACACACATACTAGTTCCTAAAATATAAATACGTTTCTTAGTGATATGCCAAGATGTCACTGAGTCCTTGTATTGTCTGCGGTTTTTCAGCGATCTCGGATGCGCCATGTTGCTTAAGACGTCACCTGCCAGGCTGTCCAATGATTCCTTGTATTGACTGACGTTCTTACGTGATCAGGAATATGCCTTTTATTGGATTGCGTTTTGACGCGATCAAGGATGCGCCTTTTTTTTGTGTGCGTTCTTACGTGATCAATAATGTGCCTTTCATTGGATGGCGTTCTTACGTGATCAAGGAAGCGCCATGTTAAGACGGCACATGTAAAGGTAAAAAAACGTGTGATTGGATTGCGTAGTCCCGCAATATTTGTGCACGTTAAAAACGTTTGTGACTGCATGCAATTTTAAAAAGCTTGCGAATATGTATTATTTGCATCATGTTACATTGTTGACCCGTAGCTGATAAAGACCAACACATTCTCTTTTGCTGGATGTCTGGTTGAATCAACGAACGAAAGCAAAATGTTTTCATGCATAGGATATTTATAGGCAAGTGCAAATCTCTACAGTCCATGTTTAATATGTTTGTCAACAATGTTCCTTTTTCTGAAAAATTACTGTTGTGTTTAATGTTGAACATATCTAATTAATAAATATGCGCTATTGTGTTTGAATAAAGTAATCAATATGCATTTATCATATGCTAAATATATGATGCCGACTTCTTCTAAATGTAATTTCGTTGTATATTTTATGAAAGGTTCATTAGACACTCACATTATAAATAAAAATATTTGATTTTGTCTCTAGTTAGATAGTCCATTGTTTAACCAATAGGTTTATTTTGTCTTGTGTTGTAAGAAAATTTAAGTAATTTTCTTACTCCTCGCAAAGCCAATGAGTTTCATGTGAGTACCATCTCCAGCTTTGTCCAGTTTGTGTAAAGGGTCTTTTCATATGTTAATGATGGGGTATTGTGTTGTTTTACGGTTGTAATGGTGGTTCATCTATATTTTCAATATAGCTAACCCTATTTTATTTTCAAGTGTTTGAAGCTTTTTAATATTGATATCAGTATATGTTAATCTTGTTGTTTGTAGTAGTGTCTATTACATACAGTTATGTAAAAAATATAGGATACTGTCCCTTGAATGCAAATGTTGTTTTTTGTATCATGTATGAGATCCACATAGTTTAATCTTCAAATATATTTTTGTTAGCATATTTCCCCCCCCCCCCCACTCCTAAAAGGACTTTAAACCATATTCATTGTTAAAATAAAAATATTTACAATAAAATATTAACACAATAATGTCTCTTAAAGAAAATAGACTTTATTTAACACGTCAATATAAATGTGATTTTAAAAATTATTTTTTGACAAAGTACATGTAGATATACCAACAAGCTTAAAATATGTGTTAGCATATGTAATGTTGTTAAAGGGACAGTTTAGAAAATTTTTTTTTTTTACATTATTCGAAAAGTCAATTCTGTAATAACAAGGATATCAAATGTTTCTCAACAATTGAACATTTGTCTGGGTTTATTTAAATTTGCTATCTAAACCTATGAGGTTGGTGTGCTCATTTCTTAAATCTTGAAGAGTGCTTGTAATCATTATACAATTTGAGCACTAGAGGGCATTTGGATAGCATTTGTATATGTAAAACCTTGTGCTCATACAGCATATTATTGACCATGTATTGATCATTGATATCTAAAATGTTGTTATGTCAGAACAACAAATAAGTGGTCATTTTTCATAGTCATAGATACAAGGGTAAGCACATAAGTCACACATGTATTTCTCCATGTTTTGTTGTTTCAAACTTTATAATGCGTAATACAGTGTTTTCTTTGTAATCAATAATTTTCAGACTGTCCCTTTAAGCTGTGTTATTGGCATTCAAACAGTAATATGCCATCATGGATAATTGTTATGGTAATTTAGTTAGCGATTCGGGAAACAGTTTGGACATCACATCACAGAAACCAATCAATATCATGAACAAGGATAGGTATGTGATGATGTGGTTTTCACACACTTATAACCCACACTCTGCAAAGAATCTTCCTCCATGGACCCGGTCCCATAGAAGTCGATTATATACAGAGTGTGGTCCACAAGTGTATGAAAACCACATCATCACATACCTATCCATTACACAAAAAAAAAATTTGAAGATGGAAAAAAATACTTACTTCCTCTTCCTTCCCCTCTTCCCACGGGGCTGAGGCTCTGGGAGAGGCAACTGCCGACTCCGAAGAGTCCTCCTTGGAGCTGTTGTGGGAGGAGTGGAAGGAAGAGTACTGGGACGACCAAGGTGAGGAGTAGATGGCTGAGGAGGAGGAGAAGATGGATGAGGAGGAGAAGATGGCTGAGGAGGAGGAGGAGTAGATGGCTGAGGAGGAGGAGGAGTAGATGGCTGAGGAGGAGGATGAGATGGGCCGGCAGGAGGAGATGGCCCAGCAGCAAGAGGCCCAGCAACAAGAGGCCCAGCAACAGGAGGTAGACCAGCATGCGCCTCCCGGAAAAATGTGAACATTTCCTGATGAAGATTAAACATTCTTGTTTGTCCTTCTTGTATTCTATTCAGTATACTGATTATTTCATTTTGGCCTTGAATTATTTGATTCTGCCCATCAAGTATTCTGCGTCGTCCTTCTATGTTTTCTATCCGGGAGGTACGCATCTGGTCTATGTACTCCAGTAGAACCCGCACCTCCGCTATTTCTTCTTGTTGTGCCTGTTGAACCCGTGCACGGCGGGGTGCCCGTGCACGGCGGAGTGCGGGTCTTTGAGGGACCTCGGGTTCCGCGGGTTCAGCGGGATCCTCCTGTGCTTCCGGGGCCTCTTCATCATCTCCCGTGCGCTGTTCGTCACGGGGGGCCTCTTCCCTCCGAAGTGGGAATTCCTCACCACCACTCTCATCCCGGGGAGATGCAGGAGGCTGTGCTGCCTCGTCCCCAGACTCTGTATATAAATAAAGAAAAAAATATATATATATATATATTAGCATATTTGCAAATCAAGGTTTAAATGACTTAGCTTACGATACAATTACAAATGCAGAATCATTAATCCACTTTGAAATCTAACAAACAATCAATACGATTTCCGCTTTTTCTAAACCGTGTTTGTGATATCTGGTCAATGTGAATGTTTTTGCGTTTGTTTTCAGTCTGTTTAAATGCACACCTAACCTATAGCCTAGATACTGATGTAACCGCAAAGTAATAGAATGCGTGTAAACAGCGTAATAGCATTAATCTGATCCTTAACACATGAAACCCAATGTTTTATCTTTCATGATTTAGAAGCATACATTTAGTATCAACTTTCGAATGTACTTTTCTTATCTAATTAGCTTCATTCTCTGGATATTCTTTGCTGAAAAGCATATCTAAATATGCTTATAAGATGCTGATTGTTAGCTGAATATAGCTGCCTCCTGTGATTGTTTCACCGTGTGCATGGCTATTTCTTCATTAAAATATATCTCAAGAATGAATCAAATTAGGTAATATAAGTACATTTGAATGTTTTGTCAAATTGTATTCGCTACCTCAATCATGAAAGTAAATGTTTGCGTATAGTGTCCATTGAAATACATTCGTATGTGAAATTATTGTTCAATGAGCTTACCGTCAGATGAGAGTGGCAGGTTCCCGGTATCGATTCCTCCGATACCGACTACTTCCACCTCGGAGATGCTGGGCCGCAACATTTCCTCCCATCTGCAGTACTCCATTTCAAGGGCAGGGCCGCCACCGGTCCCTGCGGCATGTCGGGCCTCCAGGCTTAACTTTTTTTTAAGTTCAAGTTTACAGTCCCGGTACCGATGTTTGATAGAATCCATATCCCGGTTCCGGCCACCCACTGCATTGACTGCATTCCTAATCTCGTTCCAGAGCCTCCTCCTGTCAGTCGGGGTGGTCTTCTGGTGCTGCAGCATCCTATGCCTGGCCATATAGGCCTCTACGAGGGCCTCCTTCTCCTCCATCGTAAACCTCGCCTCCCTAGTCGCCTTGGCCTTCCCCTGTGACGATGCCCTCTGTTTCCCGGACTGTGAAGCCCTACTCTGACCGCCACTGGGCCCAGCCACTTGGTCATCTTGAACCAAGTGGCTGGGTCCACCCACCGCTTCCACCCCCGCTTCCTGCCCCCCTTCCTGCCCCCCTTCCTGCCCTGTTCCTCTCCCCCTCCCTCTACTCCCCCCTCTACCTGTCCCCTGCCTGGCCTCCATCTCCTCCCTAAACTAAACCCCAAATAATCAAACAAAAAGTGAGTGTGATGAAATGAAAGGGGGTCAAAATAAAGAACTAAAAAGACAAAAAAGGTGCTTAAAGTGTGAGGGATGTAAAAAAAACAAAGAGGGTAAGGAGTATTTAAATAAACGAAAAGAATAAGACTAAAAGGAGGATATGTAAACTAAATGTAACTAGGGGATGGGTATGGGATGGGTATGGGGTATGGGATAAGAGTAAATGGGATGAAAGGGAATGGGACTACAAGGAATGGGGTATGGAGTGTAGTATGAGGGGGTAGGGGGTATGGAGTGTATGTAGTGTTATTGATAAGTGTATGTATGTATTGAATGTGTTTGCGTGTAAATGTGTTAAGTGTACAGATAAATCACTCGCTCGCTAACTAACACTACTTCTAATTCTCAATAACAAACACTCCCACTAACGCTCACTAACTACCACTAACTGACGCTCACACTAACAACTATCACTAATAACTCCCACTAACTCACTCACGCTCCCACTAACAGACTCTCTCCCACTCCCACTAACTCCCACTAACTCACTCACTCTCTCACGCTAACACTACCAACTGACTATCTCACGCTAACACTACCAACTGACTCTCTCACGCTAACACTACCAACTGACTCTCTCACGCTAACACTAACTCACTCTCAAAAATTCGCAAACTCTCTATTCTTAAATCTCCAAAGACCCACCAGCAACACAGTCAAAGAAGCCATGCTTGTGTGGTGCTTATATACCCTGTGTAAATGTTTAATGATGTCCCAATTTCCATTGTAATTAGTGTTCAGGTGTGCTTTATTAGCAATTAATATTATTGCAATGTGTATTAGGTGTGTTAATTTGCGCATGCTCATTTAGAGTTGGTATTTGTGGAATGTGTAGAATGCGATGATGTCATAGTGTTCGTTTTCGCTTTCATTGTCCAAAAGTATTCTTTTTAAATGTGAATTTGCGATGGTGTGTTCTTCGTGAAGTGTTGTATATGTATGTTTTTCATAATATATAATGATATTGAATGCGATTTTGTTTCTAGTGTATGTATATATTTTTTAATCCTTGTTGTTATTGTGCGATTTTCCGCATCTTAAAGTATATGCGTATTCCCCGTATAAATAGTATTAAAACTTCCCCCGCTTGTGAATGTGTAATGCTTGTGTGCTTTGTTGATTGATTGTTGTTGTGACATTTGCGGCGTGTTATTGTTGTGCATGATGTGGTATGCGTCATATGACCGAGCTGTGCGTATTCTCGCGAGATCGAGTGTTAGGTTAAAAGAGGCAATTTATTTGCTTTCCCATTGATCTCTATTGGAGACTGTCTAACGCGGGCAGGATTACGCGTGTGACATACACGCGTTAGGAGCATCGTTAGATGGTCTTATATTAACTCTAAATACCGGAGTCAAACAATGACGTGCGTTAGACATAAACACGCGTGGCGTTAACAGCCCATCTACCGCCGAACTCTAAATCTAGCCGTTAGTGATTTATATTTTGGAAAGAATATTTGAACCTAAATATCACAGAATAATCAAGCCAGAAAAAAAAAAAAAAAAAACTAATCTTAGCTACATATTTCCAGGTATAACATGGATCCTGTTGAAATGGCTAACCAAATCTCCTCATTAAACCAGAAAGTGGAAATAATGGCCCAAGGTTTAACTGAAATAAAAAATGAAAACAGCACTCTAAAAAGAATACTTAATGAATTTGTCACCCACAAAGCTACTGAAACTCCAGAACCTCAGGTTAACCCCCCAATACCATTTGCTGGTGATCGCACAAAATTT
This sequence comes from Bombina bombina, assembly GCF_027579735.1. NCBI lineage: Eukaryota > Metazoa > Chordata > Amphibia > Anura > Bombinatoridae > Bombina > Bombina bombina. The sequence goes on along the minus strand of NC_069499.1, from coordinate 611,541,435 downwards.
CGTGAGTTTAAGAATGCTTGTATCCTATTATTTACTTTAAAACCACGTACCTACCGAACTGATAAGATTAAAGTTTTCACTACCATCTCCTACCTCTCTGGGGAGCCCAGAGCATGGGCAGACAGATTTCTAGAAACAGAAGATCCAATATTAAATTCCCTGGAAAACTTTTTCCAAACAATGGCTGTACTTTATGATGACATAAATAAACAGCAAACCGCCGAACACAGATTAAGATCACTTAAACAAGGAAAAAGACCAGTGGAAGATTACATAGCGGATTTTCAGCTATGGGCCACGGATTCTGAGTGGAACTCAGTAAGTCTAAAAAACCAGTTCCGTCTAGGTTTATCTGAACATCTAAAAGATGAACTTTCCAGAGTGGATTTCCCGGAAAGCTTGGAATCTCTAATCAAGTTGTCCATAGCCATGGATAGGAGATATCGCGAAAGGAAGATTGAAAAACATAATTTTGAAAGCACACCCAAAAGATCTTTTCCATCTTATCAAGATAAGTCCCACTCATCACCTGTACCAATTATCTAAGCCATGGAATTATGGAGAATATGAATACAAACATCTACTAAATTTATAAATAAAAATAACTTAGTGATTTATATTTTGGAAAGAATATTTGAACCTAAATATCACAGCACATTAGTATGGCTTCTCCCCTGTGTGGAGCTATGAGTAAAACATTTATCACAATGTGTACATCTGTATGTTTGTTTTTTTCCCCTGTGTGAATTCGCTGGTGCTTAACAAGAGAGGAGCTCTCAGAAAATAATTTCCCGCAGTGAGGACAAGGGAAAGATTTTTTCTTTTTTTTTGTCCTGGTCTATGGTTTGCAACTGATGCAACATCAAATACCTCTATGCTGTTCTTTACATACTACAGTTCTTCTGACTGGTTAGCAAGATGCAAGATAATAACTTGGACATCCTTTTGCATTGGTACTTCTAGGCTCTTACTAGATTCCCTATTGACTGTAGTTGTTAAATGTTTTTTTCTGTACAACACTAGGCAGATTCTCAGAATTGAATGAATAGTCAGGTGTTGACTGGACCTTTTGTCTAAGTGGATTCTTTTTCTCTCCCATCTTATTTTCAGATTGATTTCCCTTTTTGTCACTCTTTTTATTTTCCATTATGCCATCTGTATAGTCTGTTTGCCTTTTCAACCTGTTGATAAAGCCACCTAAAAAAATTATTATTTTGGCTCTTTTCATATATTCAATACCACAATAATAACAAAATTTGCAGTCTGATTATTTTGATAGTTATATATATATATATAATGTATATACTGTGTGTGTGTATATATATATATATATATATATATATATATATATAAATGGGTGTCTAACATGCACCCATACAAGGGTAAGCTTGTGAAACAAAAGGCACACTGGATGTGGGAGAAGGGCAGTACTCAAATTGCACAATAGAGTCACATTGCCAATAAAAAGGGTCTCCTCTGAAGGAGAAAGATATATATTTAATGCATGGATGATAAAGGTGATGTTACTGTTTATCTCTCAGTCCAGCAACCAATGATAAAATAGAGTTACCTGCTTGCTTTGCATTCTGCTTGTTTAAAATCAATTTTTCATCAACTAAGATACGCATGATAGCTATTTTTTCTGTCTTGTATGAATAAGATTAAAGTCTATGGCACAAAGGAAAACTAAAATTAAATATGGATATCATGGCCTCCAAATACACAAAATAAATACACCAAAAATGGAACTATGAATTTAGCCAACATAGTGCTAGATTACAAGTGGTCCATTAACTGTTGCATTATCGGAGCTATTGCGGGTGTTTGTGCTGGTCAGAAGTAGCATGTGTATTACAAATTGAAAGTAAACGCGTTTGCTCAAGTGCTATTAAATTTAATATATGTATTTACAAACATATGTACACATATAAACACATAAATAGATATGTATACATACATAGACACATATATAAGTGTATTGGAGTCCTTTGCAATCAAGTAGCTGAAAACATGAAAAATCATATTTATGCAATAATAATATTTAATAGTGTTTAACTGTGTTTTTAGCATACATATTTTACATTCCAATGTTCTTCAAATAGGAGAATATTTTCTAAGTATTTATAAATAGATATTCCTGTATATATCTGGCTATATCTATACCTATATAAAATTATATATATATATATATATATATATATAAAACCAAAACAAATCCCATCAGATATATAGAGAAATATGTAATTATGAATAAATAGAACATATTCTTCTATGTGAAGAACATTGGAATGCAAGTAAGGGTCTTAGTCCCCCCCACACTTTTCATGCTCCATTGAAGTCTATGGCAGAATACAATAACGCACGTGAACAGAAACTTATTACTTTCAACTTGTAATACACACAGTACCCAACACATGCAAAAAGCCAAAGTCGAGAGCATTTAGCGTGGGAGCGGGAGCGATAAATAGCACTCCACTCGTAATCTAGCCCAAAAAGTATAAAATATAACCCCTTAAATAGGGCAATAAGGCACCTTTTAAAAATACAAATGCAAACAGAATTAAAGGGACAGTAAAACAACTGTGAGATTTGTATATAAAATGTTGAGTTATGCATAATGAAACAACTTTGTAATCTACTTTCATTATTTATTTTGCTCCTTTTCATGTAATTCAGCTCTAATTGCCAGAATTTTATCTACACCCTGATCACTGCTCAAGGCTAACCCTTCAACATATTTATCTCTTATTGGGTTTATCAGATAACAACTGCAAAACAATGCACTCTATATTAACATTATAACCAGGGATTGCCTTGTTTTCTGTCTCACACACACACATGCTGTCTCACACATATGCTCTCTCTCACACACATGCTGTCTCACACACACACACACACTGTCACACATATGCTCTCTCTCAAACATACACACATGCTGTCTCAAACGCATGCTCTCACACACACATTGTCGCACACATATGCTCTCACACACACATGCTGTCTCACACATATGTTCTCTCACACACACACACTGTCACACATATGCTCTCTCTCACACATACACACACATGCTGTCTCACACATATGCTCTCTCTCACACACACACATACTGTCTTACACATATGCTCTCTCTCTCACACACACACACATGCTGTCTCAAACACATGCTCTCACACACACACTGTCTCACACATATGCTCTCTCTCACACACACACATGCTGTCTCACACATATGCTGTCTCACACACACACACACACATGCTGTCTCACACATATGCTGTCTCACACACACATGCTGTCTCACACATATGCTGTCTCACACACACACACATGCTGTCTCACACATATGCTGTCACACACACACACATGCTGTCTCACACATATGCTGTCTCACACACACACATGCTGTCTCACACATATGCTCTCTCACACACACATGCTGTCTCACACACACACACACTGTCACACATATGCTCTCTCTCAAACATACACACATGCTGTCTCAAACGCATGCTCTCACACACACATTGTCTCACACATATGCTCTCACACACACATGCTGTCTCACACATATGCTGTCTCACACACACATGCTGTCTCACACATATGCTGTCTCACACACACACACATGCTGTCTCACACATATGCTGTCACACACACACACATGCTGTCTCACACATATGCTGTCTCACACACACACATGCTGTCTCACACATATGCTCTCTCACACATATGCTCTCTCACACACACATGCTGTCTCACACACACACACACTGTCACACATATGCTCTCTCTCAAACATACACACATGCTGTCTCAAACGCATGCTCTCACACACACATTGTCTCACACATATGCTCTCACACACACATGCTGTCTCACACATATGTTCTCTCACACACACACACTGTCACACATATGCTCTCTCTCACACATACACACATGCTGTCTCAAACGCATGCTCTCACACACACATTGTCTCACACATATGCTCTCACACACACACACACACACACTGTCTCACACATATGCTCTCTCTCACACACACACACACACATGCTGTCTCAAACACATGCTCTCACACACACACTGTCTCACACATATGCTCTCTCTCACACACACACACACACACATGCTGTCTCAAACACATGCTCTCACACACACACTGTCTCACACATATGCTCTCTCTCACACAAACACATGCTGTCTCACACATATGCTGTCTCACACACAAGTATGCTCTCTCTTACACACACTCTGAGGCCCATTTATCAAGCTCCGTACGGAGCTTGAGGGCCCATGTTTCTGGCGAGTCTTCAGACTCAGGAAAAGTAACTAGTTACTGGCACTACATATAGTTTAAGGTAGGAAAAAATACCTCTTACAATGAAAGTAGGTATTGGTGCTGTCCCTTTAAGTATACATTCAGAGTTGTTCAAAAAGAGAGATAAAAATCAAGGGCTTATGTAGCACTCATTCCTATCCTAATAGTATAATACTTAAAAAATAATTTTAATAGTAAATTTTAAAATTCACAGATAACCTCTGTGTACCACTTTAAATAATCAATCTTATCCAAATCCTAAAACAGTGTGTATCACCTCCCTGTTTCCTGGCCGATAGCAGGAAACGTCGGCTTCAGGTGACAGAGGTAATAGCACGCTATAGCTAAAATAAACAGTTAAATTTGTAAGTGTAGCTCGTATAACAAACGCGTTTCACACGATGTAACGTTCTTTCTCAATGTTGAATCATTCACAATTAGTTCAACATTGAGAAAGGACGTTACAACTCTGAGAGTCTTCAGACTCGCCAGAAACACAAGTTATGGAGCAGCGGTCTAAAGACCGCTGCTCCATAACCCTGACCGGCTGATCTGATGAGGCAGACAGGAATCGCCACAATTCAACCTGATCGAGTACGATCGGGTTGATTGACACCTCCCTGCTGGCGGCCGATTGGCTGCGAATATGCAGGGGGCGGCGTTGCACCAGCAGCTCTTGTGAGCTGCTGGTGCAATGCTTAATACGGAGAGCGTATTGCTCTCCGCATTCAGCGATGTCTGTCGGACCTGATCCGCACTGTCGGATCAGGTCCGACAGACACTTGATGATTCGGCCTCTCTGTCTCTCACACACACACATGCTGTCTCACACATATGCTCTCTCACACACACACACATATATTGTCTCAAACGCATGCTCACACACACACTGTGTCACACATATGCTCTCACACACACACACACACACACATATATTGTCTCAAACGCATGCTCACACACACACTGTGTCACACATATGCTCTCTCACACACACATATATTGTCTCAAACGCATGCTCACACACACACTGTGTCACACATATGCTCTCTCTCACACACACATGCTGTCTCACAAGCAGGCTTTCACACACACACACACACACACACACATGCCCAGATTGGCTGCTCTAAATAAGTCAAAACGTGGGTGGAGTTTGGCTATTGATAAATAATTGTAGTAAAAAGTATGTTAATTTGTTTTAAAAACATTAAGGCTTGGCTGATATGTTATTCTATTTCAACACAACAGAAATGCCTTGTAATTAAAATGAGTTTACTGTTCCTTTTAATTCCACAACTCAAACATCTAGATATGAATTGTAAAATGAATAACTAAGCACCAGATCGATATGAAACAAAAATAAAAATAATAATAAAAAATACAGGTATAACAAGCACTAATAGATACAATGCATACACAAAAATACACACCCTAGAAGCCTATAAAAATATATATTTATCAACTGTTTACTAAAAACTTGCATAACAAATGCAAATTATAAATAATAGACTAGAACAAAATATTCCCAAGGCAAAGATTGCAGACAAACAAAAGTTGATACATAAAATACATTAAGGCCTAATGGAGCTAAACAGCATACATTTAAAAATAGTTAAAAAAAATTAGGGAACAAATGCTTAAAGGGACACTGTACCCAAATTTTTTTCTTTCGTGATTCAGATAGAGCATGACATTTTAAGCAACTTTCTAATTTACTCCTATTATCAAATTTTCTTCATTCTCTTGGAATCTTTATTTGAAATGCAAGAATGTAAGTTTAGATGCCGGCCCATTTTTGGTGAACAACCTAGGTTGTCCTTGCTGATTGGTGGATAAATTCATCCACCAATTAAAAACTGCTGTCCAGAGTACTGAACCAAGAAAAAAGCTTAGATGCCTTTTTTATATAAAGATAGCAAGAGAATGAAGAAAAATTGATAATAGGAGTAAATTAGAAAGTTGATTAAAATTGCATGCTCTATCTGAATCACAAAAGAAATTTTTTGGTTCAGTGTCCCTTTAAAGGACTGTGAAATACAGAAGAATTATGTAAGTACATAAGTACATAATAAAAAGACAATGTGATACCACTTTCTCTGCATTTTAATTGAGCAGTAGAATTTTTCCTGATAGATTTCTAATTTACGTAAATTTGACAATCCCCTGTAACATGACAGCCATCAACCAATCACAGACTCATATACGTATACACTGTGAACTCTTGCACATGCTCAGTAGAAGCTGGGTATTTGAAAGAAGAAAGGAATCCAGTAAAATCTCCAATGTGTTCATTTTAAGACCAAATGTGAGTGTTACATCCAAGACGTAAAATCAAAGTGAAATAAGCTATGCATGAGACCTACAGGAGGGCAGTCTGGTAGGAGTTGGGGCCTCAAAAGGTGGATATATAAAAAGACTGAACACAATTTGATAATGAAAATGGAAAGTTGTTTAAAATTACAAGATCTACTTTTCCTGGCCCTGCTAGTTCCGGTGGAGCTACACAGCTGCAGCTTAGCTCGTCTCTCCAGTCTCCTGGACATTGGCGGTGCTCTTTTCGCGCCAGCCCCTGGTCTGGGGCTTCCCTCTGGATAGTCACAAAGAACCACTCTGGAACCCTTAACAGTGGCACACCATCCACTGTTTGACCCTAATCACCAGTTACCTGGCCTTTAGGTAACATACCTACAACTTACTGATGTTAAACAAAGCTAAAGGTGTTTCTCATTACATGTAGCTTGACTACGCTGGTTTGCCTTCCACTACAAACAGTCTAACTTCGTTGGTTGCTTTTTTTCTTTGGAGCTGAGACGTTCTCTTCGGACCCTGGTCCTCCCCCCTCCCTGCACTCGCCATCTTTGACAGCCTAGCGTGAAAGTTTGTACTACAAATTACCTCTCTGCTGCTGCTGACTTCTCTGCCGGTCCTGTCGGCTGGGGCTCGTCCCTCTCCCTCCCCCAACGGTGCTGCGCGGGAGGGAGCTGGGCCCGGTCTGGGAGCGTGGACCCGGTGTACAGCTTGTTCCTGTGCTGTTCGGCCGCCCGGCGCGGCGCCGCCCACTCCCCCCCCACCGGTGCTGCGCGGGGGGAGCTGAGCATGGTCTTCGGCTGGAGAGCCGACTCAGGAGTGTTTGATGCGGCTTCTGGGCCGGAACCGCCTGACAACGATCCGGTGACTAACACGGAGGCTGGCCGATGGCAGGATATCATAGGAGGGGGTGAGTTTGCCAGTCATGCTGGCGATAAATTATATGTGGAAGCAGATGCCGATTGCAGCAAGGGGCTAAATAATAGCCCTAGGAAGTACTCTAATCTATTCTAATTCATTTATTGGGACTAACAAGGGCCTGAGTGTGAAGGTGAGGGTTACTCTCTAAACTTTCTAAGCTTATACGGTCACAAACTTTTGTTCCCTCCTTGCCCTTTAACTACTGACGACATTGTACAAGCTCTCCATCCACGGTTTTGTAGCAAATCTCTTGTGAAATACTCCAGTCTGAGCAATGCTTTATTTAAAAATATGACTTTATAAGAATATGACTCTGGGACACTATAAAATACATTGAAGAGGCTGTTTTTTTTTCATCTACCTGTTTTTCTAACAGGCTTGCCATATTGTCATACTTTTTTCCCTGCTGCAAAAGGAAACTCTTCATACTGTTATCACTGCTCATTGCAATATTTACTGTATTCGAGGTTTGGATAATCTAGCCCTAGTACATCACAACTTAACTGATGATTTAAATCATGCTAGTTAAAAGGGTTTATACCTAAACTAACTCTCTGCGTGTGCAGTATTTACATTGACCTATAAGATCTTGATTGCCTTTGTCAATTGTGAGACTAATGAGGGAAGCCTAATAGTGATCTATGCTAGGTTCTCCTTGGCAAATTTAAGCCAGTATTCATATCCTGCATATTTCTTGTTATAAGCACTGTTGAGGCCCCCATTAGTCTCTTTTTTATTAACCAGAATTAAGTTTACTGTATTCACTCTTGGATATCTTAAACTAGATCCAACAGTTTACTAACCTTTACTTAATTCCAGGCTTGTCAGGCCTACTCTTTTATTATAGTTAGCCCACTGCTGTTAAGAAATTCTCTAATAATATCATTACTGCTTATCATGGTAATTATTCTATATTGAGTACAGGCTGACTTAATTCTTACATAGTATCTATCTATCGATGCAAACTATTCTTTTTATAGGGGATTGTATTTCAAGGAAACACTGTATGCTTTGTATGTCTATTATGTATACCGATTGACAGGTAAATTCCTGACTTTTCCTACTAATGGTTAAAGAAAGTCAAACTCTCAGGCGTTCGTACAGCAGATAAGATTAATTAAACTGGAAGTATATGGTACTTACCTTCCTTATAAAAATATTAAAGACCCTGAAAGGTAACCTGTAAGTCCTATAACTAAGTATAGTTTGAAATCAATCTATCCTAGGCTCTGCCTGATAAACATCAGGCAAAGTAAAAATTATACGCATCCCTAGCTATAAGTACTGCTTGCGGCCCTATCGGTCTTTTGTGCAACAGGGAGGAAATAAGGATATAAATTTGAGGTCAAACTCCCTTTCTCTTTAAATCTATCCTACAGGAAGCTTCTGCTTGCCAAATCTTTACTATAAATTTCTCTGGGTCCCATCCATGTCTAGTTCCTACATTGAAGTCAAGGGCAGTTCTGATCATATCCCCTTCCCTGCTGCCATCACCGCTTCGGCGGGGCGAGCGAGCCCCATCCACTTCACGTGGCCAAGGCCCCTAATCCCCTTCCCCCCCCCTCTCACTTCACTACTAAATATCGACGCACCTCTCACCTGCACCATTCCCTCACCTCCTCACTCCCTATCCTCGCTATTCCTTCGTTAATCTAGTTGGCTAGTCACTGGGAGGATTCTCCCCTTAGGAAGTATTTTTTCTTTATTTTTTCGTCACTGGTGCACATGGACAAATTTTTTCACACTCACTCAAAGACTCCCTCGCCAACGATGGCGGCAAGGCAAAGAGATAGAAGAGCTAAAAACATCACAGACGCCCTGCTTGAGCCTCAAATCCCGGCCATACTACCTCCACCATCTGATACTTTTAACATGCAAATTTTGGTCACTAAAATCTCAGAGGCCTTGACACCTAATTTTGACACACTTAAGACTGAGATCAAGCAAGATCTCACATTACTGTCACAAGAAGTTAGGCAATTTGCTAATAGAATCAACAAAGTTGAACAGAGGGTTTCAGATCTGGAAGATCTGACCACACTACATAGTGCCAACTTAGAAGCAGCCTACTTATCTATCACTACAATGCAGGCCAAATTAGAAGACCTTGAGAATCGTGCCCGTAGGAACAATATACGGATAATTGGAATTCCTGAGGATGGGACCTACGAGAACTTAAATGTGTTTGTCTCAGAAACACTGCCGCAACTTCTTAAAATGCCACCTAACTATCCTAAAATCATAGTTGAAAGAGCGCACAGGTTAGGCAAACCCTGGACAGATAACAAAGGGAACCACAGGCCTAGACCTGTGATTGCGAAGCTTTTGAATTTCCAAGACAAAGTCACACTGTTGCAATTTTTCCGCAAGAATCAACCCATACTGATAGGGGAACTTAAAATCCTCCTCTTCCAGGATTTCTCTTTTGAGACAACCTCCAAGAGAAGATTACTAGCCCCAATCTGCTCCAAATTAATTCAACAAGGCCACCAAGCCACCATTATCTATCCAGCAAAATTGAAAATTATAGATGGTGTAAACACCCGTGTTTTTAATTCCATCTTAGAGGTTGAACAATATTTAAAAGAATCTAATCTGTTAGACAATCGCCAGGTCAAAAATAGGCCATTAGTATCTCTTTATCTTTTCTTTCTTATCTTTTGCAATTTCTCTTTTTTCTTTTTTTACATGGAATATGTTAGCCAGGATGCTGTGATTGGGGGGGGGGACTTGGAAAATTCCTATTCTTCTTCCTTGCCTTTTTTTTTCTTTTTTTTCTCCCTTCCCCCTCTTCCTCCCCTCTCCCACCCTGTGGGACACCACTCTCTTCCGCTTAGATGGCAAACCTTAAAGTAGTGTCTTGGAATGTGGGCGGGATCTCCACCCCATCAAAAGAAAATCTATCCTCACGCACCTGAGAAAACTAAGTACTAACATAGCATTTATACAAGAGACTCACCTGACCCCAGAAGAGTCTCTAAAACGTAAGGCTACATGGGTGAAAGAATTTTTTTTCTCCTCAGGTGTGGGAAGAAAAAGAGGGGTGGCCATTTTGATAGAGAAAAAAATAAATTCAGAGGTTATTTACAGTGAAGCAGATACGCAGGGCAGATTTGTGCTAATAAAGATAAAAACTGGCAAAGAGATGTATACCTTATGTAATGTCTACGCCCCCAATAAGCTTGATCCAGCTTTCTGGTCCAAAATACAGGCTAAGATTCTTTCTGTTCAAGAGGGTCATCTGGTTCTTGGTGGAGATTTTAATATGGCTCCTAACTGCCCATTGGACAGATTTAGACTTATGACAAAATCAACTAAGCAAAAAAGAGATAACTTAGAAGCCAAACTATTGAAATCAATTATGCAGAATTTGGCAATTAAGGATATATGGATACTTCAGAATCCCGATGCTAGGGACTTCACCTGTTTATCTAGGGCTCACAAGACAATGTCCAGGATCAATCTACTCCTCATTAATGATAACGTGTCTAGGTCAGAAGTGAAGACAGGTATCCTTCCCATCTTCCTCTCAGATCATGGTCCAATCTACGTAGAGTTCCAATTGAACCAGCTCAAAAACAGAGCAATACGCTTTATCTTTCCCTCATTTCTCGCATCAGACTTGAAATTCAAGAATTGGCTTAAACTCAAGTTTGCTGAATATGTCCATCATAATCAATATCATATAGAATCACCTCTGGTTTTCTGGGAGGCCGCAAAGGCTGTTCTTAGGGGTGAAATAATAGCCTATAGTGCTATGAGACTGAGGAAAATAAGATTAAGAGAAAAGGAAATCACTAATTCAGTAATTAACTCTTACAACTCCTACCTTTTGGAAAACTCTCCAAGAAACTGGGCGAAATACATCAGAGCTAAGAATGCTAGGGACACCTTTGCAGTCTTCCAGGAAACACAGAGAGACTTAATACTTCAAGCTATACTATACAGATTCGGGAATAAATCTGGCAAACTTCTTGCCAATCTGGTTAAAAAAGAGAAAAAATCATCTTTTATTGAGCATATACAACAGGATGGCGCTTCTCTAGAAAAACCTGAAGAGATTGCACAAGCATTTGTCAGTTATTATCAGGATCTTTATTCCTATAGAAGCTTGAATCTTCTACAGGAAAGGCAATTTTGGAATGAAATTTCCTACCCTAAAATCTCAGCTGACCTGTTTGAAACGCTTAATGTCCCAATACTAGAGACTGAGATCACAAAGGTCATTTCAGATCTCCCTCCCAACTAATCACCAGGCCCAGACTGCATGCCGAATGAATTCTTTAAAATTATGAACACTGAGATAGCGCCTTACCTCAACAACTTATATAATAGCATGTACTCTAAGGGAGAGCCAGTAGCTACTTCCTTCTCTGCCTCTAATACAATTTTAATCTTGAAAGGTGGGAAGGATCCCTCACTAAAGGAATCTTATAGACCGATAGCCCTCTTAAATGTGGACTACAAAATTCTCTGTTCCATTCTCACCAGGCGCTTACAGCTATCATTGGCCAATATTATCCATCCAGATCAGGCTGGATTTTTATTTAGTAGAAATTCCTCTGCAAAAATCAGAGAGGCCCTGGTCACAACAGAATATTTTAAGGTGATGTCGGGGAGCCGGGGGGAGGAGGGCGCACCTGACCTAGCTATTGTTTCAATAGATGCAGAAAAAGCCTTCGATTCAATCCACTTTGATCATCTTCTCACTTCATTAAATAAGTTTGGGTTTAAGGGAGAGTTCCCGAGATTTATTACCAATTTATACAAAGAACCATATACAAGATTGATTGTGAACAATATTATCTCCCTACAGATAACTCTTGGAAGAGGGACTCGACAGGGCTGCCCTCTCTCCCCCCTGCTCTTCGACGTCTCAATAGAGCCCCTGGCGATCATGGTCAGACATCATCTCCCAGGAATCAAAATAGGTAATCAGATTATAAAAATAGCTCTCTATGCGGACGATGTTTTATTATATCTATCTGACATTCAAACCAGTATACCAAAATTTTTGGACATCGCCGCTAGGTTTGGATCCTTTTCAGGCTACAAGATTAATCAAGCAAAATCAGAATTACTATGGCTCATAAAAAATAATAACTCTCCCGTTAATATTCCTTTTAGCCTAGCAACAAACTCTTTTAAATATTTAGGAATTTTTATTTCCTCTAACCCTGCAGAGTTGTATGATCTCAACATCACTCCAATCTTAAAAAGCATAAGGGAGAAACTGAAGAATTGGCAGGGCCTTCCAATATCCATCTCTGGTCGGATAGCTCTATTTAAAATGGTATTATTACCAAAACTTCTTTATGTACTTCAGAACACCCCATTAATTATATTGGAAAGGGATATTCGCTTACTTAACAGTGCACTCAGTAAATTTATTTGGCAAGAGAAGAGACCAAGGATATCTTTAAAGAAACTATCTCTCTCGAAAGAGTATGGAGGTCTTGCCTTGCCCAACATTCGCTTCTATAATTATGCCTTCCTTGTGCGAATAGTCGCCGACTGGATTTTTCGTAGCAATTATGTAACAAATAGTCTACTAGAGGAAACTATATCCTATCCGTACATTCCTTCAGCATTAATCCACTGCCCGCCTAAAGAATTACCAAGAGAAATTAAATTGTTTAAAACTTTTATGAGTCCACTGAAGGCCTGGTGGAAAGTGGGGGAACTCTTATCTTTAAAATGCAAAGTCTCGCAATTTTTGCCACTCCTGGGCAACTCGAAATTCCCAATAGGGCTAAGCTCGCCACTTTTTAAGACCTGGCATAATCAGGGTCTGGACAGGGTGATACATCTGATTGATAAAGAGAAAAAATGTGTCAAGTCTTTTGAAGCAAACATTTCGTCATAGGGCTTATGAAAGAAACAGGTTGGACTTGGTCCTTGGGCAAACTGGAAAGTTGGTTAAAACTCTTCGAAAATGGTCAGAGGTCAATCTCCTTATGTTATCAACTGACTAATTCCAGTAAAGGGAACTCGGAGCTAGAGAAAATTACTCTACTATGGAACCAGATGATCCCTCACTCCAATATTGACACTGAATTTGTCCAATTATCAATTCAGAAAGTGGCTCAGGCCACCTTGTCAGCTACCTGGCGAGAGTCGCATATCAGATTAATACATAACTCTTATTTTACCCCCCAAAAAGGTAGTAAAATCCGCAACCATGGCTTCAATCACTGCCCAAAATGTTCATTGCCGGCAGCAGATTTAATGCACATGGTCTGGGAATGCCCTAAAATAAGACATTTTTGGTGGAAGCTAGAGTTTTGGCTCACTAAAACACTTAAAATCTCTTTATCAGCTATAACACAGTCACAAATTATATTTGGGCTACCGAATCATAATGCACATCAAATAAATGATAAGTTAATTCTTCTGTCCATATTGGCATCTAGATACCTTAGTTTTAAAAACTGGAAGCTAAAGACACCACCATCTATCCCAGAGATTAAAAACTGTTTAAAGAAACAATGTTTGTTAGAACAAAGAGACACTAATTTAGACAACGAAGAGGATATCAGACAATTTTTTAACAAATGGTCAGTATTTATCAAATCTCTGCCGGACATGGAGATAAATGATCTAATTTTCCCGTTTAGAAACTCTGAATTGATACTCCTAGGAGCCTGGTAATAACTTTACTAGAGAGTACTGACCCATTAGGCTGCCCCAGGCGTACACTCTGCGAGGTCCTGTTAAATATAGTCCCCCGGGTGGATGAGGGGAGTGAACTGGGTGGGAAGGGGAATTCTCCTTGCCTTTCTCCCTTTTTTTTTTTTTTTCTTTTCTCTCCTTTCTTTTCTTCCTTGTCGGGTTGTTTTGTGGGGGTTGGGTGGGGTTTATAGATAGAATTAAAATTCAGCTAAAGAACTTGAAAGTAATGAGCTAGAAGAGCTAGGGCTTAATCTAAGCTAATATTATTTTCCTTTTTTTAAGACATGTTGAATCTAATTTATATCATTAAAGGGACACTGTACCCAAATTTTATCTTTTGTAATTCAGAAAAAGCATGCAATTTTAAGCAACTTTCTAATTTACTCCTATTATCAATTTTTCTTCGTTCTCTTGCTATCATTATTTGAAAAAGAAGGCATCTAAGCTTTTTTTTTGTTTCAGTACTCTGGACAGCACTTTTTTATTGGTGGATGAATGTATCCACCAATCAGCAAGGACAACCCAGGTTGTTCACCAAAAATGGGCCGGCATCTAAACTTACATTCTTGCATTTCAAATAAAGATACCAAGAGAATGAAGAAAATTTGATCATAGGAGTAAATTAGAAAGTTGCTTAAAATTTCATGCTCAATCTGAATCACGAAAGAAAAAATTTGGGTACAGTGTCCCTTTAAGACAGTCAAGATTGATTGTAGATTATTTCCTGTTAAATGTTTAAATCGCGTCTTGCATGGCGTAAACAAAATGTTGGAAGTTATTATGCTGAATAAATAAAAAAAAATAAAAAAAAAAAAATTACAAGATCTATCTGAATCATACATGTTTAAGTTTGCCTTTTTCACTGTAGCAAATGTGTTTCACATCTTGCATAGACTACTAATAGTAATCAGTGTAATGAAAGGGACATAGTAGTCAACTTTTTCTGTTGCTTAAAGGGACATGATACCTAAATGTTGAAACACTTGAAAGTAATGCAGCATAGCTGTAAAAAGTGAAGCATCTCTATGTAAAAAAGAAAGATATTTTACCTTAAAATGTCCTAAGTATTCACACCCCATTGTAAAGAACTTTAAGCAGCAAATCAGTATGCCTGTCCCGGGACTTGCGAGGGAGCGTGCACACTCATTTTATTTCCCTATTCAGTTTACTATGAAATCTCATGAGAGGTAAGTGAAATCTCATGAGATCACATATATAGAGTTCATGACCTCAGCACTGCTGATGCTGATTGGCTGCTGATCATTTCTTCCGGGGTTTTTTAACCTGCAGCTGGGCAGTAATTGAAAGATTACTTTTTACACAGCACTTACTCTGGTGAGCTGAGGAAATTGTGAGGTAAAATATCTTGCTTTTTTATATAGCTATAGAAACGAAAATACGAGACATATCAACTAGATATTTACCAGATATGTTCCATAGGTACAGTAGCATATTCTGAAAGTGAGATTACGTCAGATTATAGCTGTTTTCTATGGAATGACAAGGGTGAATGACAAAATGGAATGCACATAGACTGTAATAGTATTACATTTAAAAGTGCTATAGCAACAAAAATATGAGACATATCAAATAGATATTTACCAGATATGTTCCCCAGGTACAGTAGCATATTCTGAAAGTGAACAGTTTACAGACGGCAGCACCTTCCAAGAGATAAAATGTGTTTATTTCATCATACCAGGATTACAAAAAATGTGACATTTCGGGTGTATAACCCTTAATCATACATAGCTACAAACTAACAAGTGCACTCTTATATAGGCCCACCTACACTCAGGTGTCCAATAAACACCAAAGTACAACACCACCTAGTGTTTAATCTTGCTACAAAGATATAAATCCCAAAAATTTGTAACATTTAAAGTACATAGTGCAGATCAAACGTTAAAAACAATATACAAATATCATAGCAAATGTATATATAGATATGTTAATATACACTGTAATAGTACTGTAAATTATTTGCCAGCATACTGAACAAATGCTCCTATGACCTGATGGTACTTACCGTAGAATGAGATCTCTAAGCAGAAAACGGAGGTTGCCAGGTTGAGAGAGGAGCTGCACAAATCTATGACCGCTGATACATACAGTATCCTGGTGAAAAATGTTGAGGAGGGGGAAGCTGAATACCGCAAAGTCTTGGAAAGTTGGAAAAGAGTTAAATTCCAGAAAGATGCCAAGGATTATGAGACCAGATTGGTTTATAGATGGTCATGTGACCAGGAGTTGGGTCACAGCCCCAAAACTGGAGAGGCACGTAACAGATGGCGTCCAAGATACAAGCAGCAGGGTGAGAACGCAGCGGGAGTGAAACAGATTCCTCTGTTGGCTTTTTAACCAAAGACTCGGAAGGAGAGGCCATCGGGGGGGCCACAAACACAAGAGTCACAAGGAATGCGGTGCCCAGGTTTCAATCGACCCGGAGAGCCTCAAGGAGACCAGGCCGGGGCCAAAGATACTAAAGGGAGGTAAAGAGAACTTTATTGACTGTGTTCCAACTGAAGGGGTTAACCCGGATGATGGACTGCTAACTAATGATTAACATATCGGACTGCATACTTCCTGAGGATCACAAATCAGCCCTTAACAGGGGTTTGTCATATAGCCCCATACAAAATCTTGATTTTGTTTAGGTTGGAGCAAGATCTCTTCAGATTTTTTAGGTCTATAAAATTGAAAAGCTTCTTTTCCATTAAAAGCGCTCAAAGTGAGAGTGGTAGAGATGACACTAAACTAAAAATCTCGGTTTAAGAAATAAAAGTAAGTTTACACCAGGCAATGTTAATCATAGTGTGAACATGTATATAGGAGTTGGTCAGAAGGGATTTAGATAAAATCCATAAAAAACTCACAAGAGAACATCATGCCTGTAACATTTCAAAGACAGAGAGGTAGGCATTGCAGTCCTTGAAGGACAATAAGGATTTGATAATTGAAACTGCTGATAAGGGCGGGGCCATAACAATTATGAATAAATGTATGTATATTGCTGAAATTAAGAACCAACTGTCCCAAAGGGAGGTATACAAGGAGCTAACGTGTAATCCCACATTCCTGATACAAAAAGAGATTGCCTCTGTGATTAATATGGCTCTGCATATGGGCTTAATATCTAAAGATGTTTCTGATTTTCTGATCGTGGAACACCCACGTATCCCAGTTTTTACACTCTGCCGAAGGTGCATAAGCAACTTGACAATCCACCAGGTAGGCCAATTGTGGCCGGTATAGATTCAGTATTTTCAAAAATAGAGGGGTTTTTTTTATAAAGTGTTGCAACTGCTTGTGCACCTTGGCAATTAATATATTAAAAACACTGGGGACTTTTTGGAAAAAATCAGAAATTTAAATCTTAGTGATAAATGTATACTCTTTAATTTGGACGTTAGCAGCCTGTATACTGCAATAAAACATGAGATTGGGATTGCAGAAGTTATGAAGATACTCTGGGCTAATGATGAATACTCTAAGGCACAAAATATGTTTTTTGAAAAGTTATTAAGGCACAGCATAACAGAGGATACAGCTAATCCTTTGTTATGCTGTGCCTTTTTTCGTTTTTAATCTGATGAAATAAATGGAACTTTTTACATTTTAAAACCTTCTCCCCTTGCTTATTCCGGTGAGATCGCAACTGCTTTTGGTGCATTTTGTCGTTCCATAGAAAGCAGCTATAATCTGACGTAATCTCACTTTCAGAATATGCTACTGTACCTATGGAACATATCTGGTAAATATCTATTTGATATGTCTGATATTTTAGTTTCTATAGCACTTTTAAATGTAATCCCATTATAGTCTATGGGCATTCCATCTTGTCATTCCCCCTTGTCATTCCATAGAAAGCAGCTATAATCTGATGTAATCTCACTTTCAGAATATGCTACAGTACCTGGGGAACATATCTGGTAAATATCTACTTGATATGTCTGGTATTTATTTTTGCTGTAGCACTTTTAAATGTAATCCCATTATAGTTTATGGGCATTCCATCTTGTCATTCCCCCTTGTCATTCCATAGAAAGCAGCTATAATCTGATGTAATCTCACTTTCAGAATATGCTACAGTACCTGGGGAACATATCTGGTAAATATCTACTTGATATGTCTGGTATTTATTTTTGCTGTAGCACTTTTAAATGTAATCCCATTATAGTCTATGGGCATTCAATTTTGTTATTCACCCTTGTCTCATTCCATAGAAGGCAACTATAATCTGACATAATATCACTTTCATAATATGATACTGTACCTGGGGAACATATCTGTTTAATATCTATTTTATATGTCTCGTATTTTTGTTGCTCTAACACATTTAAATGTAATCCCATTATAGTCTATGGGCATTCCATTTTGTCATTCACCCTTGTCATTCCATAGAAAGCAGCTATAATCTGACATAATCTGACTTTCAGAATATGCTACTGTACCTGGGGAACATATCTGGTAAATATCTATCTGATATGTCTCATAGTTTTGTTGTTCCAACACTTTTAATTTTACATCCCATTATAGTCTATGGGCATTTCATTTTGTCATTCACCCTTGTCATTCCTTTTAGTACATCCCAACATACATTTTAACAAAGCACAAACTATACACACAAATACGCAGTGTCCACATTCAACATACAATGCAGACACACGAAACCTACAATGTTCAAATGTGCATACCCAGAGCACATATTAAAGCAGTAAATACACTTATACTGTCTAAAGTGCATATGTATATGCACCAAAACATACAAATATATTAGATTTGCCAGTACACACACTCCGCGTTATACTCATACATAACATGCTCAAACAAATACTGTACTTGCTAAGCAGTGCTCCTCTGTTCTATATACAATAGAGATATATCAGCTGCACGGAGGGTTAACCAGGTTTTGCTAGTCCGACCTCTGATTTCTTAAGACACGAGCATGTTGGGAAATGTAGTTTTGTAGAGCCCTGCAGAACTGAATATGGGGTATAACCAGACTTCTAGTTCCAGCATGCCACAGCAGATGTCTGTCACTGGCTGTCTACATTCTCCAGTTAGATTCCTGCTCACACAAAGGGCCCTTGTGTTGCAGGTAGGAGGTGAACTGGGATTGGAATATGTATATGTATGTATATGTGTGTACTATAACACTACACTATATGTTGGTGACTGGATGCATGTATTGTACAGGCATTTTGTATGGGTGTATATTGCATTGTTTGTAAATGTGTCATGTTAACATGTATGCTTATGCATATAAGAACAGTGCATATTTTCACTGTATGTTTGTATAATTTATACATTATAAAAGAGCATAGGATAATGAGATATTTTGTTTGAGTACCTATGTATTTGCAATTGTTTGCACAGTATGCAGTAAATTTATATATAAACAATGTTTACATTTTATGTTTGTAAGAAAAAGTGTGTGTGTGTAAAATATTTGCATTGCCAGAATTGTATTGTTTTATTTGTACATTTGTATATTTCATTGATTACATTAAAGTTGCAGACATAAAGTGTAACATTCATAGGATGTGTGTATACAAGATAAAAGTGTGCATATACAGTAGCTCAATATATTGTAGGCATACAGTGGGGAAGTTAAAGATAAACTAGAGTGTGTTAGGAGAAAACATAAGAAAATAGGGAGATTATAGGAGATATGAATGTAGAAAGTAGAAGGAGGGGCTGAAGAAGAAAAAAAGTGAAAGAATGAGAAGAGGGAAAACTAAAAAATGTATTCAATAGCAAGAAATGTGAAGAAACATTTAACTAAAAATTTAATTTCCCATAAAATGTTTAATCCCCTGCAGAATAAAAATGTAATGTACCTTTGTTATTTATTTTGCCTGTTTTTCATGTAATTTAACTCTGAAATAGTTTTTCTCTCTGTTTTTTTTCCTGCTAATCTCCCCAATAAGTTGGAATTTAATATGGAGGATCCAGAACTCTGACCATATAATATTCTACATAGTGATTGCTTTATTAATACAACTCATGTATCTTTTTTACTAATTAGTCACAGCAAAGGAGATTACATAAATATACTCAAAAGCAGCTAAAAACAGTGTATATTTTGATAAGAAACTAGTTTTAAATGTTTTAATAATTTATGCTCAGGAGTATTCATGTGACTTGAGCACTATATGGCATTGGCAAATAATATTGTAGTACTCAATAATGTATACAACTGTTAAAAACATTGCAAACCACAACTTTTATGTTTCTCTAAAAGTCAGATGTATTATATATGCATAGCATATATCAACTGATAACTGTATTGCGAATAATTGTGTCTATAAAATCAAGTATTTAACACTTATTTTATCAGTATGATTCATAATGTTTGAAAATTAAGAGCAGTCCTGGCATTCGTGCCTTGACAGCCTTAAAGCCTGGGGGAATTATTGCTCATAACAATATGTATACTCAAACTATGCCATATGTTGAACTTAAAGGGACAGTATACACCGTTTTCCTTTAACTGCATGTAATAGATACTACTATAAAGAATAATATGCCCAGATACTGATCTAAAAATCCAGTATAAAACTGTTTAAGAACTTACTTAGAAGCTTTCAGTTTAGCTCTGTTAAAAAGATTAGCTGGAACGCCCACTGAAAAACAGACACTTCCCGCTCCCCCTTCCTCCGCATATGAAAAGACTCTTTACACAAATAGGAGCAAGCTGGAGCACGTATACAGTACATCAGTATTCTCCTAAACCTTGTCTTGGCTTGGTTAGGAGTCTGAAAATCAGTGCAGCAATGTTATTTAAAAATAAGCAAAACTATATATATATAAAAGCTGTATAGGCTATATAAATGGATCATCTACAAAACATTTATGCAAAGAAAAATCTAGTGTATAATGTCCCTTTAAGGAACCTTCTACTTCACATATGAAGCCACTCACTGACCTCTTAATGAATATATTATATAAACAGTATCAGAGGGTATATCAGAGAAAAAAATAAATGGACCCTTGTGGGTCCTAAACAGAAATAAAACCTTTATATAAAACATTAACAAGGAAAGCTTTTCTAGAAGAACAAAGGTTGAAGATTCTGCAGCAAAGCAATCTATAATTCTGACACAAAAATCATTCAAAGTGGCTGACTAAAAAAACTAAAGTTTGCAGAATTAAGACACATGTACTCAAGCAGCACTAGCTATAGCTGCTCAATAGATAGAGCCAATCCGGCTAAAAAGCTTTATTCAAAGCAGACTCCGCTCACCTTTCTCTATTAAGCACACTCGGCAGGAATTAAAAAAACAACAATATTGGTGTTGTCTGGAATTTACATCATTTTGCTCCCACTTTTATAAGCAGAAAGAGGAAAAAATAATTTGGTTCTGGTTTTGACCATTTCACAGTGAGATCAGTGAAGGAAAAAGCTACTTCTATTAGAAGAATATCACCAGGTAAGAAATAAGTGCATAGTAAATAGTACAGGGATGAATGAAGCTGAACATGAGACAGGAGGACATAGACTGTAGAGCAAAGTAAAGAAGACATTAAAGTGAATGTAAATTTTAATGAATGAGTGCCCGGGTTTTAAAAATACTATTAAAAACAGGGGCACTTTCATTCATTAAACTTTACATTGCAGCATTTTATTTTTTTAATAATGACCTTTTTCTTTAGGAAACCCAGACCGGCGATCCTCCACCCGCTTCTCATGCTGTACTTAGCATATCGATGACGAAACTGGCTTCCTCCAATCCTTGCGTGGTCTCACAAACTGGACACCTCGGGGGGGCTTGCAACAATTGGAGGAAGCCGGTTTCGTCATTGCTGTGCTCAATACAGAGGAGCTGCAGGCGGAGCAGCGCCGTTCTGGGTTTCCTAAAGATAAAGGTAAGTATTTAAAAACAAATGCTGCAATGTAGAGTTTAATGAATGAAAGGGCCCCTGTTTTTAATAGTATATTTTAAAACCGGGCACTCATTCATTTAACTTTACATTCACTTTAAGTGACTGGGAATAAGGAGAAAATGAGACTAGAACAGTGTTACTTTTTGTAGCAAGTGCCCCTACAGGGATACATTTATGCAGTAAGTACCCCAACTGCAACACATACATATTATTAGGTTAAAAAATACGAGTCAATGGATGCTGCATACCCCATACAAACTGGTATCACATATATTTTTCTATTTTCAGGAATTTATTTTAAAATTTTGTTTTACTGAAATTAATCTTTGGGAATATGTAAATACTAAAGCAATAAATAATAAGAACACAACTTATACAGAAAGCACACACACAACACACTTATAGAGGTTGCTCACAATACTATAGAACATGTTAATCTGTTTTTCTAAAGGACTGTGTTCAATCCCATAGTTATTTCATACAATGTCACTTAAATCAGAGAAAACAACAAAAAGTCTGGTGTTGACTACCCCTTTAATTTTAGCTTACATTTTAGCCAGGTAGTCAGAAAATCAGCCAGGTGGTGTGGCCATTAAAGGTACATGAACACCCAAATTTTTCTTTCATGATTCTGATAGAGCAAATAATTTAAAAAAAATCTCCTATTGACTTTTATTATCTAGTTTGCTTCTTTCTCTTAGTATTCTTTGATGAAGCAGCAGCAATGCATTACTGGGAGCTAGGTGAACACATTGTGTAAGCCAATGACAGTAGTATATATGTTCAACCACCAATCAGCAGCTACCTCCCAGTAGTGCACTGTTGCTCCTGAGCCTACCTATGTATGATTTAAAAAAAAAAAAAGGATACCAAGAAAACATAGCACATTTGATAGCAATAGTAAATTTAAAACATTTCAGCATGACTTGTTTTCCTTATCATATTTCACTGTGGCCCTGGGGGTCTCTGGACTGCTGGGTGAGAAAGATATATATGGACACAAACATCACTGCACTAGCAATACCATAAGCGCTGTTTTGTTTCAATGAACTCTGAGACATAAGTTTAAGCGTATTGCTGCCTTGGCCTCTTGGGATTATGGTGTATAAGCTATATTGAATGTTAACTATTAAGATGTGTTGGTCCATATATGCACAACAGGACAGGACATATTGATCCAAGTGGATTTACATACACAGTAAATAAGAGTTGTGCTAGATAAATGAGAGCTCTTTATAATTGATGGGAACTTTGTACAAGGCATTGGTCCGGATAAAATTAAATTATAGCAGTTACTCTAAGTGTTTCATTTGGACACTCTTTTTTCCCTACATCTAGGATGCCTAGCACTTTTTCACAGTACTATACCAATACTTTGCCTGGCACTTACAGTGTGACACACTTTATATATGTCTTTCAGTCCAGTCCTCAAATGCCACTTACCGGCCACACTCTAAGGATTTCCCTACCTGATATCTGGTAAGCCAGTCACAGTGAGTCAGAAGCTGAACAATGAGAAAAATAAAGAATTGAAGCTCACCAATATGCCAAAAAGTGATTCACTTTATTGTAGAGACAGCAGGGTCCAAATACCACGACGTTTCGGGGCAGTATGCCCCTTAATCATGTGATAACAACCTATACAGGTACACCTGTTTAAATAGCTTACCTGGGTTTAACCCTTACAATCTTTCTAACAATACAATGATAGAGGAACAGCGCCATCTAGCGGCCCCCTAAGTGTACAATCTCCTAAAAAATAAAAACAAACAGCTATGAAGCCCTGATTACAGATTCAACTAATGTCAAAAAAAAATTTTAAATTAAAAATTTAACCTATCAAATTTTATCCACAATATAGTTATATATAACAGTTGAAAATGACAAAATGGATTTTTCTTTATGAACAAACACAATAGAAAAACAGATCAATAAAAAACTGACCAATCTATTTCTCTATTGAGCCCCTTCGGTTCCAAGGTGTCAAGGTGAAAAATCCAGAAGGACTCTCGTTGCTTGAGTAAAACTTCCCTGTTTCCACCCCTTCTAGGGACTCTCACCTGTTCAATCACCTGAAACCGAAGTTGGCTTATTTGATGGCCTGCTGCCAAAAAATGATATGCCACTGGGGCTGACACTTTACCACACCTGATGTTGCTCTTGTGCTCAGTTATTCTGTCACGCACCCTCCTAGTGGACTTGTCAATATAGGCCTTCCCACATGGACACTTGATCATATATATGACATAACTACTGTTGCAAGTGAAAAAATCCCTATAATAAAATTTGTGCCCACTATGTGGATGTGCAAAATAGGGACTTTTCACTATGCAACTGCAGTTACTGCACCTGAGACAAGGGAAACAACCAAGATTCTTTTTGGTAATGAACTGTTGGGATACAGATTTGACAGAACCAATGTCAGCACGTATTAGTGAATCCCTAAGGCTTTTACTTCGCTTGTAGGCTGGCATAGGGAACTTGTCAAACTCCTCAACATCCACATTACATCTTCTCAAGATGCCCCAATGTCTCTATGATTTTCAACACCTGATCACTCTGTCTAGAAAACTCAGATACAAATACCATCCTTTTTTGATTTTTATCTGATATTTTCTTAGATTTTAAAAGGGCATCACGATCCAACTTGGACACCATATCCATGGTGTCCATAATCAGATCATGCGGATAGCCACGTTCCAAAAATTTGCCACCCATCTCGGCCAACCTTATTGGAACCTTGGATTCTTCTGTGACAATCCGTTTGACCCTGAGTAATTGACTTTTGGGTAGTGACCTGATCAAGGAGGGATGATGAGCACTGTCATAAATCTGTAAATTATTCCTATCAGTTTCTTTCCTGAAAATATCAGTTTTAAAACTGAATCCATCCTTGATCACGGTCACATCCAAAAAATCAATAGAACTTTCACTGAAAGTCAGTGTAAATTTGATATTGTTGGTTGAATGGTTTAATTTAGGTACAAAGAGCTCAAGGGCCCCAACGTCGCCCAGCCAAACCCCAAAAATATCATCAATATCATTACCTATATTGGCGAGTCCACTAGGAGGGTGCGCGCCACACTGACGAAATAGGGCACTTTCAAAAACAAACTTCTCCTCAAAGAGATTCATAAAAATGTTGGCATAATTAAGAAAATGACAAGTGAAGAGGATTTAGCAGGGTCCCAAACATTTACCTATACAGAGTTTGAAGCCTCTAGAATTACAACTCTGGTTAAGGGCTGACGCAATTTTTTACATACAGCCCCTAAACAAGTTGCAAGTAACCAATATGAGAAATTCACTAAAAAACAACTGGCCTATGACCTGCATGCAACCACCCTAGCTGAATATCATCGGGTGCAGTTGCATAGTGAAAAGTCTCTATTTTGCACATCCACATAGTGGGCACAAATTTTATTATAGGGATTTTTTCACTTGCAACAGTAGTTATGTCATATATATGATCAAGTGTCCATGTGGGAAGGCCTATATTGGCGAGTCCAAATAAAGATAGCAAGAAAACAAAGAAAAATGGATAAAAGGAATAAATTAGAAAGTTGCTTAAAATTGCATGCTCTATCTGAATTATGAAAGAAAAAATTTGGGTTCAGTATCCCTTTAATCAAGACACGCATTCCATTATGTAGTTAATCCTGGCTGTACAAATGCAGCCGTTTCTACGTGTCTATAATAAGCTAAGAATCAGTAAATGCTGGGAAAGCAACACTAATGTTAACAGAGTATTGACCCAAACGAGGATTGCAACAGTGTAGCAGTATAGCGATATTGGTAACCGCTAACTTCTATGTGTCCAAACAGACTCCCAATGGCCACGCCTAACGATGCATTTCGTCACTAGTACGTGACTTTGTCAGGGCATAGGGCCGGCCCAGCAGTTATCTCCACTAGATATATTCTCAAGTTGCCATAGTAACTGCATTTGTTTATGGAAGTGTATACCGTATGGGGATTAAGGCATTTAATATGATCCGCACGGCGTATGTAGTGTCTTAACCACGGTCACGTTTGTAGCTTGGCCTATCTTTATAGCTTATCATATTTGTCCACAATACATTACGGGGATACTCAGTTTGGTAACAACTTTAATTGAGGAATATATTCCAAAATTGCAAACCTTATTTATTATAATAGTCTAAGGTCTAGTATAATGTGTATCATCTAGACTGTACCCCATATTAGGCAAGGCATATTTGTTTCGTCAAGCCATAATTACTTTAACAAGATATATTCAGAGTATCTAAACGGATACTAATATATAAGGATTTCAGTCGACCCCTATACCCTGGGGTACCTGTACCATAGGTTGAGAAGCAAGATACTAGAAGGAAGGGAAGGAATCACATCACATATAATAAATTATATGAATATTTGGTATAATTTTGAAAAACTGTCTTATTATTCACTGGATAATGTGACTGCACACTAATTGCAGAAAATTGATAAGAGATTTCATCCTTTTTATTTACGTTAAAATTTTTCTTCTTTATTAAAATCATTTTAATAAAGTTTTAGAATCGTATGCTTTATCATTCAGAGTATTCAGGAATAGCAAGACTTTCTCTTTTTTCCCATGTTGTACAAAACACTGAGCAACTAATGAGACCTTTTATCATTCATTTGTAGGAAGAGTGATTTTCCCCCCATATATGAATCTTCAAGTTGGCCTGTGCATACCTGCTGCAGGCAGAAACTTGTGTTAACAAAAATGAGAATTAAAGGGGAATGGTGCGTATTCTTGATAAACCTGAGACACGCACAAAATATTCTGTTTATGTTTAATTCACAATAGTAATGTGAGGGTTCAGTCTTCCTGTTCAAATCTTGCCAATCCGATGTGGAATCACATTAAGGATAAGGTCCAACCTTCTTAGTTGTTAGGTCAGTCATCCCTATATCGTGTTCAATATAATTGTTGATTGTCTTAGCAATTGGCTCCAGAACATGTCCATATGAATATGAATTTTATGTACCTGCCTTTTATGTACTTTCCTGGGCAGCTCAGTTATTTGGCATTTTCCAAATATATTACCTCAGCTGACTCCTTTTCAAAAGACATAAAATACACAGTACCTATTTAATGGGAACCCCACCCCACTGATTTTACTTACCACCTGGCTAATATTTACACCAATATTAAGCAAAATTCATCTAATTTTAAATGTTCATTTTTTTGCCCAAATTATCATTAGATGAATGTATCTTAAATTATGCAATTAATTTGTGCTTTATTACACTCCCCCACCTGGCTACTTCATGCCACCCAGTTTCCAAAATGTTATGTGGGGAACACTGTAAAATAAATGTTTGAAAAATAAAAATATTATGTTGGTTTTATGATAGTGACAACAATTGCATAGGTTTTTGCTGTAACAAAAGTCTTCTAGTGATTGTGAAACACATATGGCAAAGTTTATTAATTGAAATTCCATGTTTATATGAATCTATTAAATGTGTTATTAAATATTTTCTGCTCATTTTTATGTGATTGTTTCAGATGCCAAAATAACAATGGACTAACTATACATTTAAAAAAGACAAGTTTTTGAGTTTCCTCTCTTCCTCAGGTCTTGATACTGGGCAATATGATGGAATGTACAGATTATATCAAATAGATGGTTGAAAGGATACAAAGGGTTTACTGAGGTCTGAGTACAGGGAGAGGAGGGGATAACCCTTTCTTAACTACTACTTAATGCAATACTCTTGTTATTTTGGCATCTGAATCACTTGATTAACAGGGCCACTCCAATCAATTTGATTGTTTCAAAATGTGTTCATTTTTTCCCTAAAAAATCTGATATATATTCTAACTAGTATACCTGTATCTTTTTTTAGGTTGTGTAATGAAGGAGCACTAATTTGATAATCTGCTGTCACCCTGGATTATGGAAGATAATAATTCAGAAAGCCCTGAAGAAGGATATTTGGGGAATACAGATTTACATAGCAATGAATGGGGGGATACAGCAATTGATACATCTGAACAATCTGTGCAATATGAACAGGATAGTGCCACAATATTCCCTATGTATGATCCAGGAGAAAGTCTATGTAATACCAGCAGCACTGATTTGGACATTGAAACATTTCAAATAGAAGAGGGTGTGCCAACTTCAAGATATAAATGCAGTGATACCTTAACTAGTTGTGGAAAATCAGGGAGAAGAATGAAATACAAAACATGGTCAGGGCACAGGCAGTATTTATGTCTAGACTGTGGCAAATGTTTCACTCACAGTTCAACGCTAGCAACACATCAGAGAACTCACACAGGGGAGAAACCCTACATATGCTCTGACTGTGGAAAAAGCTTCACCAGGAGCTCTACTCTGGCTACTCACCAAAGGATCCACACTGGAGAGAGACCATATGGTTGCATTGAGTGTGGGAAGTGTTTTATTCAAAGCTCGCACCTTGTTTTACACCAGCGAATTCACACAGGACACAAACCGTATACATGTAAGGATTGTGGCAAGTCATTTAGTGATCGGTCACACTTTGTGATACACCAGAGAACTCACACAGGAGAAAAGCCCTATACTTGCACACAATGTGGAAAAAGCTTTAGCAGCAACTCAAATCTTGTAGCCCACCATAAACTTCACACTGAAAACACTGTATATATCTGTAACCAATGTGGGAAAAGTCTCAGTAACCGGCTAACGTATGCAAGCCATCAGAAAACACACTTGGCAGACAAACCTTTTGTTTGTGTAGAATGTGGTAAAGGCTTCACTCGTAAGTTACAACTGGTGCTACACAAGAGGATCCACACAGGAGAGAGGCCTTTTGCATGTAATGAATGTGGCAAAAGGTACACACGCAAATCCTATCTAATTATACACCAGAAAATTCACTCTGGAGATATTCTGTATGTCTGTAGTTCCTGTGGAGAGAGCTTTCCTGAACATTCCCACCTTAAAGCACATCAGAAGACTCACAGAGAAGAGGAGGAGATATCTAAATCCACTGTCACAGAAAAGGTTTCAGTGACAGGGCAATTATTCTTAGCTGATAAAAAGGCTAAAATAAAGCAAATCTGAAATTAATCTAATTTTATAGCAGACGTATAAAAAGAGTTGCTTGTGCAGTTTTACCTACTTTGCTGTAAATGTTTATCTGAAATAATGGTATATGAAGAAGAACAAGAACTATAATTAATATACAATAATAATGCAAGTTTACCTGCAAAGCTGATATCAGAGATGAACTAAATGGCTTTGTTAGAATCATTATGGTTCAGCTGTTTTGTCCGCAGGATGATAAACAGATGTCACTTTGCATAAATGCTGTGTAAACAGGAATGTTCATCAGGCCTAATACACTGTTTGATTGACACGTGCCCCACCCACTCAGAGGATGTACATTTTTTTTCTTTTCTCTTTGGTTATATTAATTTAAAGATTTTATTTGTTTTATCCAAGGGATTTTACAAATAACTGATCAACGTGAAATTTCCTTTACACAAAGTTTTTCTGTAAGTAGAATTGTTATGGATAAAAATAATTTAGTTCATTTTATTAAGATTAGTCTTCTCTATAGTAGAAAGCCTTTTTGGAGTTCAAGATAAAGAAGACTTGTTAAAAAAAAAAATCCACTCCTTATCTAAGTGGCTCTGGGGCTGTTAAAGTGCCAATGCATAAATGTATACAGCATGTCATCAAGCATTTACATGATTGCTTAGTGACTCCTGAGCATGGAGAGGTTAGTCCTTCCTCTTTCATTGATATGGTAGTCTAAACTCTCTAATGAAGTTGGAGAAAGGAGCAATCTAGTCATTTTAGCACTTAAAGGGACAGGTCACTTTTTATATATATTTTGTGATTAATGTGCACATATATGATATTAAATCAGTTTTAAACCATGGTACTGACACTTAAATACATTTCATGTTATTAGTTCCTCTTTATCACACTGTTGCTTTATGCAGTTAAATGTATTATTCATATATTATTATATACATAGATGGATATAGAATGCCACTTTTAGTATATATTGTTCATCTTATTCAGTATGTGTTTTTTTTGTTTGATGTTTACATTGATCAACCAAAAAATATAGTGACAAAAATAACATTTTTTTTCTTGGATTGGTAAAGTAAGAATCTGTATTTCCTTCTATATTAGATTGGCCAAAAACCCTGTTAACCAGTTTATAGTATAATTGCCGCTACATACTGCTACATACTGCTTTATGCGCACTTCATGCAAGATACTTGAGCTGGTCATACTGCAAATGATATACAACCGCATGCAAATATTAATATTTGATAAAGGGATCATATGAATTCAGTGTCTCTAATCTTACTGATTTCTTTGGTGTCAAAGTGCAGAACAAAATACAATAAATGAGGCACATGTCTAGATAAAAAGCTTATTCTTTGTCCTTCGTTAGAATGTCCACATTACGGAATGGGTATATGGCAAATCACAGTGGTGCCTATAAGTCAATCTCCTGTTATATGTCCGCAATATCAGGGTATATGTTGGTGTAAACAGCAAGAACCAATATCTCCCAAATGAGATCCACAAGATAGTAAGTGATACTCACAGGCTCCTCTTGCTTCAGGTTTCAGCTGTATTTGAAATTTACTGAACGTAGCTAGCTCGTCCACTTCAGATTTTACCTCAGAGTTCTCTAAGCGTCCACAGAGCCGATCATGTGATATGTGTTCTTGTGGTCTGATTGGTTACCAGCCGGCTGGAGGAATCTTTAAAAAACAAATTCTTCAGGTTATTTGTAATCCTTATGACGGTACACAGCTCACATACGATCAGCCACATAGGCTTTATCAAGATCTGATGCTGTGTTAATTGTGCTGTCTTTTATAAGGAAACGTCCAATTTTTATTGGTTATTCGTTCCGTGATGTCACAATTAGGATAATATCTGTCTTTTAAGATGGTATCGTTTTCTAAGGTGGATTCCCTTTCTTCTGTGATTTATGCCATTTTTGGTCTATAAAGTCACCTATTTGTTTATTAATCTTATTCATACCTTACAATAAAAAAAAATACCACTTCATATAAAAGGCAATGCCACTTCTAATTGTTAATCCTTGTGATAGATGTTTAGTCGATGCAACTATTATAAATATAAGAGAATAGTAATACAATCATTGAAAATATGATACAGTCATCGAAGGATACAGTGACATAGAAAATATTTTTTAGGAAATACAAAAGCCTCTGTAATTTGTCTAAAATAAGAGAATACATATAATAATAATAAATACAATGTGCAGAAGTGTATCTATAGCCATCAGGCTTTATAAGAGCCTACCTTATGAATGCTTGCATCGTAGCCATACTTTGCATTTTAGGCTCTAGTTTGGCCCCACTTAGCATTTCTCACATCTCATTTGCATTATTTACATATATACAGTATCATACTACATTTCAACATATGTAATTAAGCTTTATATCTTCTTTTTTATGACGGAATGTGGCTATTACTAAAGTCAAAAATCTGAGATTCTTCTTTTATAAAAAAATAGACTTAAATCAATCTCTGAATTAAGGCCCCCTGGTTGGATAGTTTTAAATTTGTATATTAGTTCAGCTTCTTTATATAATAGTTTTTCTTCAAAATGACCTCCTCTCCAATCCTGTCTCACTTTACAAACTGCCCAAACTTTAAAAGTCTGTCATATTATTTTTATGTACCTCACGAAAATGTTTATAAATATAGGTATCAAAGTTTCCATTCCTAATACAGTACTGGTGTTCTCTTATTCTCTCTCTGATGGTCCTGGTGGTCTCACCTAAATATTGCTTCTTACATGAACACTGTATCATATATATTAACCCTCTATCCTTGCACCTTATAGACGTTATGGATACGGCAACATACCTAACAGAAGCATATAGACTACTAGGAGATGAAATCGCATACACGATTCTTAAAAAGAACCCCACAGATAACTTCATGAAAGCACTTAAGATACTGTTAGAGGGGGCTAAGAATGCGGGAATACTCAACAATAAAGATTTAGACTACCTATCCCCTAAATATCCTGGAATCCCCATTTACCTTCCAAAAATCCACAAAGACATTAGGAACCCTCCAAGCAGACCCATAATTTCTGGAATAGAATCTATCACAGCGAATCTATCAGAATATGTAGACTAACTCTTACAAAAATATGGTAAAAATATGTTAAAGAACTTCCCTCTTGCCTTAAATATTCTACAAGTGTTATTAGGACATTACAAGAAATAAAATGGGATAAAGAGTGGCTACTGGTGTCATGTGACATAACCGCATTATATACTAATGTCTCGCATCTTTTAGGTATAAAAGCAATTAAACACTATCTGGATAAAGACGAGATAATGAGCCTAGAACAAAGAGACTTTATCATTAAAAGTGTAGATTTTATCTTGAACCACAATTACTTCTCCTTTGACAATAAATATTATATTCAGAAAAAAGGAACAGCAAAGGGGACTAGATTCTCTCATAGTTACGTAAAACTCCTTATGGGACTATGGGAAGGAGTATTCATTGCGAACTATGGGGGGGCTCTAGTCCTATACAAATGTTATATAGATGATATATTAATGATATGGAAAGGGGGACAGGACTCTTTAGAAGGATTTATAGAGACTATGAACAATTATGAGGTTGGTCTGAGTTTCACATGTAAATATGTTTTTTCTAGATTTAAAAATAATATTCGAAAATGAAGCAATATATACTAGGACATACTTTAACAATATAGATGCTAACAACTATATTCATGAAGACAGCTGCCATCTAAGAAGATGGAAGAATAATATACCAACAGGCCAAACATTAAAAATAAGAAAAAACTGCACCAGAATTACAGACTATGAAGATCAGGTAAAAATTATAGAGCAGAGATTTTCTGAAAGAGGATATGAAAATACCTTAATTGAAGAAGCAATGAACAGGGCAAGAAAGACTAATAGAGAGGACCTTATTAGACTTAAAAGTAAGAATATACAAAGACCAGAAGAGGACATTAATACCCCATTCTTTACCTCCTACAATAAGGATCATAAGATTGTTAATAAAATATTAAGGAAACATTGGCATTTAATTAAAGGAGACCCAATAATTGTCAATAAGATCAACCCATACCCCAGAGTGGTTTACAGAAAAGCATCCAATCTGAAAAAACATACTGGCCCGAGGGAATTTAAATACAAAAATACAAGGGACAAAAAAAACTGATAGATCAAGACCTGCATGGTAATAAGCTATGTGTTTTTTCCCCATGCTACTCTTGTAGGGCTTGCCAATATGGAACTTAATTGAAAGAGTTTAAAGTAACACAAACAGGTTAAAAAGTAGCAATTAAGGAAACTATAAGGTGCAAGGATAGAGGGTTAATAAAATATATATGATACAGTGTTCATGTAAGAAGCAACATTTAGGTAAGACTACCAAAGACCCTCAGAGAGAGAAAAAGAGAACACCAGTACTAAATTAGGAAAGGAAACTTTGATACCTATATTTATAAACATTTTCCTGAGGTACACAAAAAATATTATGACAGACTTAAAATTTTGGGCAGTTTGTAAAGTGAGACAGGATTGAAGAGGAGGTAATTTTGAAGAAAAACTATTATATAAAGAAGCTGAACTAATATACAAATTTAAAACTATCCAACCAGGGGGCCTTAATTCGGGAGATTGATGTAAGTCCATTTTTATAAAAGAAGAATCTCAGATTTTTTACTTTAGTAATAGCCACAGAAGATATAAAGCTTAATTACATATGTTGAAACGTAGTATGATATATATGTAAATAATCAAATGAGATGTGAGAAATGCTAAGTGGGGCCAAACTAGAGCCTAAAATGAAAATTATGGCTATGATGCATGCATTCATAAGATAGGCTCTTATAAAGACACACTTCAATATATTGACACACTTCTACACATTGTATTTATTAATATTATATGTATCTCTTAGTTTTTAGATATAATAGAGGCTTTTGTATTTCCTAAAAAAATCTTTTCTATGTCCCGGTATCCTTCGGTAACTATCCTATTTTAATTATTGTATTACTATTCTCTTATATTTATAATTGTTGCATCGACTAGACATCTATCACAAGGATTATCAATTAGAAGTGACAGTGGTATTTTTTGTATTGTAAGGTATGAATAAGATTAATAAACAAATAGGTGACTATACAACAAAAATGGCATAAATCACAGAAGAAAGGGAATCCACCTTAAAAAAACAATATAATCTTAAAAGACAGATATCATCCTAATTGTGACACGACAAAACAAATAACCAATAAAAATTGGAGTTTTCCTTATAAAAGACAGCACAATTAACACAGCATCAGATCTTTATAAAGTCTATATGGTGAAATGCGTTGATCTTATGTGAGCTGTGTACTGTCATAAGGATTACAAAGAACCTAAATAATTTGGTTTTTAAATATTCCTCCAGCCGGCTGGTGACCAATCAGACTTTAAGAACACACATAACGTGATCGACTCCGTGGAGGCTGGGAGAATGTAGAGGTAAAATCAGAAGTGGACGAGCTAGCTGTGATAACGGCTTGCTACATTCAGTAATTTCCAAATACAGCTGAAACCTGTAGCCAAAGGAGCCTGTGAGTATCACTTACTATCTTGTGGATCTCATTTGGGAGATATTGGTTCTTGCTGTTTACACCAACATATATTTGCCGAAAAGCACATAGATATGTGCCAAAAGAGATTGCTGTACCTTTTCTTTTTAATATTGAAAGTGCAAATACATGAATAGAAAAACATTTACATACTGTGACCTCATTCATCTTTATTATAACTACAGGCACAACACACACATACCTGATTGAAAATACTATTAACAGAAAGACTGATTCAATGAGGATACAGCAAAAGAAGTGTAAAACAGGCTAAATTCAAAGCCACTCATACAGAAAGAAATTAATTATTCCAAAAAGTGAGAACAAGAACAGAAGAACAGGCCCAAAGACTAATAACCCAATACAACCCAAAAATAAACCAAATAACAAAAATACTCAATGATAATTGGTATATACTAAAAATGACCAAATATTGTCAGAAATTGTAAGAGATAGAGTCAACATAGGCTACAAGAGACCACAGAATTTAAAACATTACCTTGTAACCAGTCATTACATACACACTCCAAGGAAAAATGACACACATCCAGGAATGCACCAATGTGGCACTTGTTAAATTTGTTTACAAGTTAAGAAAATAAAAAGTATCACAGAAAAAACAGGAAAACCACATTTACTTCATCAACATTACAACTGTAGATTATCAGGAGTGATAAATGTACTGTACTGTCCTTTTGACAAAATGTATGTTGGCATGACAAAAAGAGAAATAAGAACCCGAGTACTGGAGCACATGAGTAATATTAAAAATGTCACAATGTCATAATGTTGCAACTCAAATTCATTCACAGGTAGTATTACCCTTATTACAAAACAGATGATCTTCTCTCACACTCCCGACACATTAAATATTTTCACTCACTATTTTCACATAATTATTATTGTTTGTATTAATTATTTCACCATCACTTGAACATTCACCATCCCTTAACTTGTAATTTTTTCCTCTACTATACATTACCTCAACACTCAATGATGGGTTTAGAAAATCTTATAATGATTATTATGACAAGTTAAATATACACAGTTGATTGTAGACCTGACATATTAATTTATACAAACAATACAAAGGTTATATACAACATATTGTTTCATAGAGAATATAATCCTAAAAAATGGACAATAATAAAATAGCAAAAACATATATGTTAACAGTAAAAATAATTCCACTCTTGATTATGTTAAATATCAGAACAGAATAAGGTCATAAACAGACATGTATAGACAATCTGCAAAGAAAACTTAAAATATATTTTTACATATTCCATGCCAATGAGTCAATATGATGATATACACAACACCAATCAAAGGAAAAAAAGCAGGAGATATTCCTACATCCCGATTGGTTAATCCAATAGATGACATTATCTGTTAAAAACAGCGAGCCAGAACACTGACTGATATATAATGATCGTACTAATAAACACAATAAGAGACTGATACTGAACAATTAATAAGCTAAACGCTTATTTTATTATGATTCATTTTAATCTTGGGAGAACTATCAAAATATTAGATAAAACATATTTGGAAAGAAAATGCATAACTATATATTATATATTAATAATGGGCCAAATACATATTAGGAAAGGGAGAGAGGCAAGTGAATACTATACAATAACTATACTGCTGAACACAATAAGTTGCAGCAGTTAAGGTAGTAAAAATTACCTCCCTGGTTTACCATAAAAAGAGAGTAATTATCCCATGAATAGGTCCCTTGTTGTAGAAGCAAGGATTAGAATCCTGTAGTAAAAGTTACGCCCAAGTAAGTTATACTAGGTAATAAGTATGTTAAATAAGTACACTATGTCTCTAGACTTAACAGAGGTACAAATATAGAGTACTCTGGGACCTTTCTAACCATAAAATTAGAATAGACTGGAGTAATTATACCAATATTGACTGATATACTTATAATGTATGTAGTAGTTTACAAATAGAGACATATCTGGCAAGAGTTGGAGGCTTACTTATCACATGA
The DNA here is from genome assembly GCF_027579735.1 of Bombina bombina. NCBI lineage: Eukaryota > Metazoa > Chordata > Amphibia > Anura > Bombinatoridae > Bombina > Bombina bombina. Next base: position 611,504,671 of record NC_069499.1, on the reverse strand, counting down.
CGGAGATGACAATAATTAGGCTATGAGTCTAACATTCAGCTATAAATAGGCTTCAAAATAGAACATAACATGCAGCAGCTATAACTTACAGAGCCTCTAAACATATATATATATATATATATATATATATATATATATATATATATATATATATATATTTATATAAATTTATAAAAAAATCAAATAAACCAGTCTGATTTTAACACTATTGGAAGTAAAAGGACCCAACAGCATAAATAAATATCTTTGCAGCTATGAGGTGTAATAGAGCCTATGGGGCCGATTTATCAACACTAGTGTATCATGTCCGACATGTATCATGTCCTGCTGCTAGCAGGAGGTAACAACCGGATCGTATAGGATCGGGCGGACTGATGTCCGCAGCCTCAGTGGCAGCGGACCGGTTAAGGAGCAGTGGTCTTAAGATCACTGCTTCATAAGTGCTGTTTCCAGCGAGCCTGAAGGCTCACGCGGAAACAGGGGCATCAGGGGCCATTCGGCCCTTGATAAATCAGCCCCTTTGTTGACTCCAAGCAAAAATGTGATTGTGATTTTTATATGCTTAGAACTTGCTGTCATGGATACCAGGATGCAAGGGCTACCCCCACCCCCCTACTAACCAGCACACTCCTTTTTACCTTGGATTTGGCTTTTTTATGGCATTCGCAATCTCCCAGACTCTTGGTTTTGCTTGTTTTGTGATCTGTACACCCTCATGGAAGAGCTGATCTCTGACTGCCTAAACCCTCTCCTGCTGGCCAGGCTCCTAGAACTGCCGGTCGGCCGCATCACCCCAGACACCCGCAAACCTATACCCCAGGTCGCTCCAGCGGCCCTTTGCCCCAGAGCTCCGCTTTTTTGGGTATTGGTACCCCCTAGGTAGGGGAAGAGGTGGGGTGAAGAGAGCTCCCTTGGGAACATGGGGTTTCAGACCCCCCCACAACCCCTACTTCCCCTGGCTTTCCCAGTGTAAGTTTGATCACCTGCAGCTCCGCTCCCAGCAACGGATCATGCCGCTTTTTGGACTGTGGCATCTGGGGACAAGGGCTTTCCAACGACACCCTGGAAGTGCCGCCACTCCCCCGGGATCACTCCCAGAATAAACACCTCTATACCACTGGGACTCTATAGGACTATGAACGCTATGGGGGGTGCCAGCATATCTGGAGGGGTGGGAATGGCGGTAGATCTTGGGATCAGATAAGGCTCTGAATGTGTATAAGCAGTGTGTGTTTCACAATAAAGTATGTTCTTGTTCCACCTGAATACTGGTTTTGTCTGGTTATTTGGATGGGCTCTGCTATAATCACTTCTCCCCGCTCCATAGTGGCAGGTTCCAGGTATAGGAAGGACCCTCTTGGCAGAGGGTAGCCGGAGTCTGGGTAGCCGGAGACCATCACAACTGGCAGCAGTGGGATGCTTCTGTCTAACTGGAACATCCAAACCACCAACTAAATCCCTCTTCGGATGGAGCAGTATTATGCTGAGCTCAGGAAGAGTACGCTCAAATATTTGTTGAAAGCTCTAGGAAAAGTCGCCGGCAACAAGTCCAAGGCAACAATCATCGCCGAACTGATGGAAGGCGACAGGGCTAACGAGCCAGCTGGTGGGTTTGATAGTGACCAGAGCAGTCAGCGGCCCAGGCATCAACGGGGAAGACAGTAATGTCCGAGGTCCAGAGGGAGATCCAGTGGCGACTGGCTCTCTATGAGAACACCCCCACCGAAGAGATAATTATTTGGCTAATATTCTACACCCCCCGACTCAAAATGCCGGCTCCCCTGGTTCCACCTTCCCAGCTGAAGAAGTTACCCCATGAGACTTTTCGAGCCTTCAAAGACAACGAAGAGGAGATCGACAGCTACCTCCAAGTGTTTGAGACCCAGTGCGAGTTGCAGGGCGTTACCAATGTCGACCTTCTGCTTGGAATGCTGTCTGGACGAGCCCTAGAATCCTTTCACACTGTTGCTGCGGGTGACAGAAAGAATTATGACCGGGTAAAGGAGCGCATCCTTGCCTGATATGGTCTTACCCCTGAGGCACACCGGGTGAAGTTCCAGGAACTAAAGAGACAAGAGGGGCAGCCTTTCACGGAGTGGATGGTTCACTCGTTCCTTGCACTTTTGGCACACAGGCTGTTAAGTAACCACCCTGGCCGAAGCCACCCAGCTTATCCTGTTGAAACTTTTATACTCACTCTCCGCTGGAGATACAAGAATGGGTCCAAGATTGGCGGCCCGAGACAGCCGACCAAGCTGCCATCCTGGCTGATCAGTATCTGGATGCCCGGTGTCAGGCCTGCCCTGAGCCGTGACCAGTGACCCGTTCCTCTACAACCTTTGCTTGCCCCCTGGCACCTCCCCAGTACCCCTAGACCCAACCAGCACCTGCTCTCCCCTCCGGGCCCAGCTCACTGCAGAGGTGCTACGGATGCAACCGAGCAGGCCACCTCAAAGCCCACTGTCCAGCGGCGGAGAGGACCAGGAAATTACCCCCCCAGCTCAATGGACCTGAGCCTCTGCGGGTGCTCCAGTGCCGCTGCCCACTGTTTTGAATCAGAGAGCCCGGCTGACTATGCCGAGTGGGCCAAAGAGAAGGTCAGGGTCCTGCATGAAGTGGACCCTGTGCAAGCAGCAACTGGCGACAACCGCCTGCATCACCGCCAGGTTGTCTGGGTCAACGGCCGGCAGGCACAAGGACTACGGGAGAGAGGGCAACAGTTACCATTGTCCAGCTACACCAGGTCACCAGCTCCGACCGGACCCGAAGGTTCCTTGCAGTACATGTGGCTGGGGGTAAGGTGCTCCAGATCCCGACCGCACAGGTGCACCTGGACTGGGGTGCCGGATCCCGTGCCATGGAAGTAGGGGTAATGGGCCATCTACCCACAGAAGTGCTACTAGGGAACTATTTGGGATACCTTGCATCCTACTTTTTAATAAATGGACCACCAGATGCTTACCTAGTGACCACTCATCAACAATCCGGACACCAGGCCACCACGCATGATCTGGGGACCCAGGTAAGACACCAACCCCTGACCTCTTCCCGACAACGGACCCGACTCCCTGGGCGGCCCCCACTGACTTCGCCCAAGAGACCTTGAGGGACCCCACACTAGCTTCCTACTGGGCTAGGGCAGGTACTGACCCAGGGGGGTTAGGAGGGGAATATTTTGAGTGGGACAGGGGACTCTTATACAGGGTTACCAAGAGGAGGGCAGGCAGGCAGACCCCTTAATAGCGGTATGACCTGCTACGCATAGGGAATTACATTTTCCTGGTCAGACATCTAGGGATTACTAGGACCCGGTACCGGTTAACCCAAACTTTCTTCTGGCCAGTGGTCACCGGGGATGTTATGCAGTACTGTAGGACCTGTGACGTTTGCCAGAGAGTAGGCAAGACCACTCAAAGGCCTTCCTATACCCCCTCCCTGTCATTGATGAACCCTTCAGCAGGGTCGCAGTAGATATTGTTGGCCCCTTGCCCCGTCCCAGTCCCTCTGGGAAGAAGTACATCCTGGCTGTGGTAGACTATGCTACCCGATAACCGGAGGCAATTGCTCTGTCCAATGTCCAGGCAGAGACAGTGGCCGATGCACTGCTCTAGATATTTGCCAGGGTGGGCTTTCCCCGGGAAGTGATCTCCAACCAAGGGACCCAGTTCACTACTGAGCTCACTCAGCAGCTATGGCAGCTGTGTGGGATAAGACCCCTGCCGAGCTCTCCAAACCACCCCCCAAACTAATGGGCTGTGTGAAAGGTTCAACGGGACCTTGAAGCAACTGCTTAAGACTTTCACGGCCTCTCACAAAGACTGGGAGAGATACCTGCCACACCTCCTGTTTGCATACCGAGAGGTGCCTCAGGAATCCACTGGGTTCTCCCCCTTTGAAATAGTGTATGGCCAGAGGGTGAGGGGGCCCCTAGACTTGTTTAGAGCCCACTGGGAAGGATCATTTGGGGAGAAAGGACACTCCATAGTGGGGTATATCTTAGAGTTCCAGGATCGACTGAAGGACCTCACTACTAGGGTGCAAGAGAACCTTCAGGTCGCCCAACGTAAGCAGTAGCATTGTTATGACCAAAATGCCCAGAACTGCTCTTTAGATATAGGGCAAAAGGTCCAGTCTCTGAAGCCTGTCAAAACAAACAAGCTACAGGCTTCCTGGCAGGGACCCTACCGAGTGGTAGAAAAGCTATGCGACACAACCTTTTAAGGGCTATTGGTAGTTTATTGTAGGCTAGGGTTTGTTTTTATTTGGGGGGGCTTTTTATTTTTATAGGACTATTAGATTAGGTGTAATTGATTTTATTTTTGATAATTTTGCTTATTTTTTTTGGAAGCTTAGTCGGCTAGATTACAAGTTTAGTCGGTAAAAACTTGCGGTGCTAACGCTCCTTTTTTTTCCAGCGCTCACTTTAAACAACGCTGGTATTACAAGTTTTCTGAATGGCTGCGTAAGCCTCAGAAAATTGAGCGTTGAGCAAATTTAGCGCCACTTCTACCTGTAATACCAGCGTTGTTTACGGTAGCGGTAAGCTGACAAAACGTGCTTGTGCACGATCTCGGGGCTGAGACGGCTGAAAAACTCTTAACGCAGCCACATTGTTTCCTATGGGAAAATACTTTTAATGTCTACACTTAACACCCTAACATGAACCCCGAGTCTAAACACCCCTAATCTTACACTTATTAACCTCTAATCTGCCACCCCCAACATTGTCGCCACCTGCATTATACTATTAACCCCTAATCTGCCGCTCCGGACATCGCCGCCACCTACATTATCCCTATGAACCCCCTTATCTGCTGCCCCTAACCTCGCCGACACCTATATTATATTTATTAACCCCTAATCTGCCACCCCCAACGTCGCCGCCACCTACCTACAATTATTAACCCCTAATCTGCCGCCCCCAACGTCGCCGCTACTATATTATATGTATTAACTCCTAAACCTAAGTCTAACCCTAACCCTAACACCCCCTAACTTAAATCTATTTTTAATAAATCTAAATAAATTATTCCTATTTAAAACTAAATACTTACCTATAAAATAAACCCTAATATAGCTACAATATAACTAATAGTTACATTGTAGCTATTTTAGGATTTATATTTATTTTACAGACAGCTTTGTATTTATTTTAACTACGTACAATAGCTATTAAATAGCTAATAACTATTAAATAGCTACCTAGTTAAAATAATTACAAAATTACCTGTAAAATAAATCCTAACCTAAGTTACAAATACACCTAACACTACACTATCAATAAATTGATTAAATAAATTAACTACAATTATCTAAAATAAAATTCAATTAAATAAACTAAACTATATTACAAAAACAAACACACACTAAATTACAAAAAATAAAAAATATTACAAGAAGTTTAATCTAATTACACCTAATCTAATCCCCCTAATAAAATAAAAAAGCCCCCCAAAATAATAAAATTCCCTATCCTAAAATAAATTACAAAAGTAATCAGCTCTTTTACCAGCCCTTAAAAGAGCCTTTTGCGGGGCATTGCCCCAAAGTAATCAGCTCTTTTACCTGTAAAAAAAAGAAATACAATACCCCCCCAACATTACAACCCACCACCCACACACCCCTACTCTAAAACCCACCCGATCCCCCTTAAAAAAAACCTAACACTACCCCATTGAAGGTCACCCTACCTTGAGCCGTGTTCACCCAGCCTGGCACCGATGGGGCAGAAGAGGACATCCGGACCGGCAGACATCTTCATCCAGACGGCATCTTCTATCTTCATCCTTCCGGAGCGGAGCCATCTTCAAACGAGCCGACGCGGAGCCATCCTCTTGAATCGAAGTCCTAACGAAGAATGAAGGTTCCTTTAAATGACGTCATCCAAGATGGTGTCCCTCGAATTCCGATTCGCTGATAGGATTCTATCAGCCAATCGGAATTAAGGTAGGAAAAATCCGATTGGTTGATTTAATCAGCCAATCGGATTGAAGTTCAATCCGATTGGCTAATTGGATCAGCCAATAGAATGTGAGGTCAATTCTATTGGCTGATTAAATCAACCAATCAGATTTTTCCTACCTTAATTCCGATTGGCTGATAGAATCCTATCAGCCAATCGGAATTCGAGGGACGCCATCTTGGATGACGTCATTTAAAGGAACCTTCATTCTTCGTTAGGACTTCGATTGAAGAGGATGGCTCCGCGTCGGCTGGATAGAAGATGGCTCCGCTCCGCTCCAGAAGGATGAAGATAGAAGATGCCGCCTGGATGAAGATGTCTGCCGGTCCGGATGTCCTCTTCTGCCCCATCGGTGCCCGGCTGGGTGAACACGGCTCAAGGTAGGGTGATTTTCAATGGGGTAGTGTTAGGTTTTTTAAGGATGGATCGGGTGGGTTTTAGAGTAGGGGTGTGTGGGTGGTGGGTTGTAATGTTGGGGGGGGTATTGTATTTCTTTTTTTTACAGGTAAAAGAGCTGATTACTTTGGGGCAATGCCCTGCAAAAAGCCCTTTAAAGGGCTGGTAAAAGAGCTGATTACTTTGTAATTTAGTTTAGGATAGGGAATTTTATTATTTTGGGGGGCTTTTTTATTTTATTAGGGGGATTAGATTAGGTGTAATTAGTTTAAATAAATTGTAATTTATTTTTATTTTCTGTAATTTAGTGTTTGTTTTTTGTCGTAATTTATTTTATTTTATTTAATTGTAATTAGTTTAATTTAATTTAGGTAATTAATTTATTTATAGAGTAGTGTTAGGTGTAATTGTAACTTAGGTTAGGGTTTATTTTACAGGTATATTTGTATTTATTTTAGCTATGTAGTTATTAAATAGTTAATAACTATTTAATAACTATTGTACCTAGTTAAAATAAATACAAAGTTGCCTGTAAAATAAAAATAAATCCTAAAATAGCTACAATGTAACTAATAGTTATATTGTAGCTATATTAGGGTTTATTTTATAGGTAAGTATTTAGTTTTAAATAGGATTAATTTATTTAATTATAGTAATTTTATTTAGATTTTTTTAAATTATATTTAACTTAGGGGGGTGTTAGGGTTAGACTTAGGTTTAGGGGTTAATAACTTTATTATAGTAGTGGCGACGTTGGGGGCGGGAGATTAGGGGTTAATAATTGTAGGTAAGTAGCGGCAATCTTAGGGACGGCAGATTAGGGGTTAATAAAATCTATTATAGTGTTTGCGAGGCGGGAGTGCAGCGGTTTAGGGGTTAATACATTTATTATAGTGGCGGCGATGTCTGGTCGGCAGATTAGGGGTTAAACATTTTATTTTAGTGTTTGCGATGTGGGGGGCCTCAGTTTAGGGGTTAATAGGTAGTTTATGGGTGTTAGTGTACTTTGTAGCACTTTAGTTAAGAGTTTTATGTTCCGGCGTTAGCCCATAAAACTCTTAACTACTGACTTTTATATGCGGTAGGAGTCTTGGAGGTAGAGGCTGTACCGTTCACTTCTTCCAAGACTTGTAATACCAGCGTTAGGAAAATTCCATTAAAAAGATAGGATACGCGGTGGGCGGAGCCGGCTGCAGCTAAGATGGCTGCTTAAGCCCTGAGCTCTGTACAGGGGACCGGAGATGAAGAGATCCGACTGGGTCTAAAACAGGCATATGGAGACACAAATCACCGGAACGTACACTGAATACCGCAAGGACTCCTTCTATGGCCTCCGGTTTCTAAACCGCTGCGCACAGCCTGCACAAACAGATCTAAAAAAAAATGCAGCAGCGGCCATGCAGTGAGGCTGTAGGGGTAGGAGCTGCGTCACACCAGATTCGGCAAAAGGGGAAGGAGGAACATAGGACCTAAGCGGAGTGGAGGATTGATCCTCACCGGGTGAGCACAGTGACATTAAAGGGTAATCCCTGATGTGGGGGAACGGTTAGAGGGCTCAAAACTCACAATCCAGGATTGGGCCTAACTAAGAGACAGCACTGATTGCGTAGTAAACGCATAGAATAAAAAGCCATAAAACGGACATAGACTTGACAAGAGTGGGGGTAAAAGATACCGGTAAAAAGGTGAAGGAACAAAACTTTTAAATAGAGACCCACATCTGCCTTTTAATAAAGGCTTAATGATACAGTTCTGATATCGCAACCAGAGTGATTGATTCACTTGTTTATTAGGATTGGACGTTTTTCTAAGACCACCTGCTGTTTAGGCCTATGTACAATACAGCTGTACAATCAAAGATGGCTACGAAAAAGAGTATTAAATCAACTAAAAACTCTTGCACCCCTTTAAATAAAAGCCAGTCTGTTAGTGCATTTTTTAACACTTCTGAACAGAAGTTACAAAAGCTCCAGACAACCCTTAGCACACCATCCTCGCCAAATGATTCTCCTCATCACGCTACAGACACAATGGACACCAGCCAGACCTCAATACCATCACATATTTTATCCTCTCTTGCATCAACGCAGGATATTGCTAAAGTGGTCAGAACCTGCATAAGGGAGGAATTGCAGGAACTTAAACAGGACATGCATACCCTAGATTTCAGGGTGGAAGCATTGGAGGATCAGGGAGATATTATAAGAGAGGATCTTACAACGATGCAGGACACACTGGGACAACAGGCAGAACTGATAACATCTTTACAAGACAAACTAGAGGATCTTGAGAACAGGGGGAGGAGGGAAAATATAAGGCTACGGGGAGTCCCTGAATCAGTGCTTCCAAAGGATCTCCCGGTATATCTGCCTGCCCTCTTTACACACCTGCTAAATGATCCCAATGCTGCTAACATACAGTGGGTTCAGGCCCACAGAGCACTCAGACCAAAACCTCCAGACACCGCTCCCCCCAGAGACATGATAATAAAGTTCAAAATCTTTTTAGAGAAGGAGAACATTATGGCTACCTCCAGAAAGAAGCAACCGGTGCGGTTCTGAGGGGTTGTAATACAGTTCTATGCTGACTTGGCAGTGAGGACATTACAGAGACGAAAGGAATTATCACCCCTAACCACACTCTTGAGGAACAAAAAAATCCCTTATAGGTGGGAATTCCCTTTCCAACTACTGGTTATTCACAACAATAAAAGGTTCTTCTGCTCTTACCCATCAGATGTGGAACATTTTGCAGATTGCTGGACTTGGAGCCTCCTGTCATGACTATGCTACAAGCAAATCCAGACAAAGAAGGGACAAAATCCCAAAGAAAACCACAAGGACAGCCATGGGACATTGTCTCGTCACAAAAGAAAAAAGGGAAAGCACTACCCAACTCTTTTGGGGTATTGGGAGAACAGAGACTAATTAAACCCACAAATCAAGCTTCCTCGAACGAAGAAGACTCTGCATCGGAGCCTGAGGACTCGTAAATATATGTTATTTTATGATTTATGTCTGTTTGCAACTTTAGCATTAAGATAATACCTATATCTTGCCTTTAGAGTTAAAAATAATGTCAGCAGGTATCCGGTTTTTATCTTTAAAAGAATGCTACACTGTTTTACTTATGTTCCCCTTACAGGATACATGATTATACTAAAAAAAAAATTAAAAAAAAAAAAAAAAAAATTGCTATATGCCTTTGAGATAAGCAATACTTTTATTTAAACGTCACCCTATAAATGACCTCTAAACACTGTGACCTAGATTTGGAGTTTGGCGTTAGCCGTGAAAACCAGCGTTAGAGGCTCCTAACGCTGGTTTTAGGCTACCGCCGGTATTTGGAGTCACTCAAAATAGGGTCTAACGCTCACTCAATCAGATTGAGCGCGCATTCTATTGGCTGATCGGAACAGCCAATAGAATGCGAGCTCAATCTGATTGGCTGATTGGATCAGCCAATCGGATTGAACTTGATTCTGATTGGCTGATTCCATCAGCCAATCAGAATATTCCTACCTTAATTCCGATTGGCTGATAGAATCCTATCAGCCAATCGGAATTCGAGGGACGCCATCTTGGATGACGTCCCTTAAAGGAACCGTCATTCGGCTAGTAGGCGTCGGGAGAAGAGGATGTTCCGCGTCGGAGGTCTGCAAGATGGATCCGGAAGAAAGAAGATTGAAGATGCCATTGATAGAAGACTTCATCCGGATCATGGACCTCTTCAGCTCCCGCTTGGATGAAGACTTCAGCCGGATCATGGACCTCTTCAGCTCCCGCTTGGATGAAGACTTCAGCCGGATCATGGACCTCTTCAGCCCCCCGCTTGGGCTTAGATCAGGACATCGGAGGAGCTCTTCAGGACGGATCGGTGAACCTGGCAGGGTGAAGATAAGGTAGGAAGATCTTCAGGGGCTTAGTGTTAGGTTTATTTAAGGGGGGTTTGGGTTAGATTAGGGGTATGTGGGTGGTGGGTTGTAATGTTGGGGGGGGTATTGTATGTTTTTTTTTACAGGCAAAAGAGCTGAATTCTTTGGGGCATGCCCCGCAAAGGGCCCTGTTCAGGGCTGGTAAGGTAAAAGAGCTTTGAACTTTTGTAATTTAGAATAGGGTAGGGCATTTTTTTATTTTGGGGGGCTTTGTTATTTTATTAGGGGGCTTAGAGTAGGTCTAATTAGTTTAAAATTGTTGTAATATTTTTCATATGTTTGTAAATATTTTTTTATTTTTTGTAACTTAGTTCTTTTTAATTTTTTGTACTTTAGCTAGTTTATTTAATTGTATTTATTTGTAGGAATTGTATTTAATTAATTTATTGATAGTGTAGTGTTAGGTTAATTGTAGGTAATTGTAGGTAGTTTATTTAATTAATTTATTGATAGTGTAGTGTTAGGTTTAATTGTAACTTAGGTTAGGATTTATTTTACAGGTAAATTTGTAATTATTTTAACTATTTTAGCTATTAAATAGTTCTTAACTATTTAATAGCTATTGTACCTGGTTAAAATAAATACAAAGTTACCTGTAAAATAAATATAAATCCTAAAATAGCTATAATATAATTATAATTTATATTGTAGCTATATTAGGATTTATTTTACAGGTAAGTATTTATCTTTAAATAGGAATAATTTATTTAATAAGAGTTAATTAATTTCGTTAGATGTAAATTATATTTAACTTAGGGGGGTGTTAGTGTTAGGGTTAGACTTAGCTTTAGGGGTTAATACATTTATTAGAATAGCGGTGAGCTCCAGTCGGCAGATTAGGGGTTAATAATGGAAGTTAGGTGTCGGCGATGTTAGGGAGGGCAGATTAGGGGTTAATACTATTTATTATAGGGTTAGTGAGGCGGATTAGGGGTTAATAACTTTATTATAGTAACGCTCAGGTCTGCTCGGCAGATTAGGGGTTAATAAGTGTAGGCAGGTGGAGGCGACGTTGTGGGGGGCATATTAGGGGTTAATAAATATAATATAGGGGTCGGCGATGTTAGGGAAGCAGATTAGGGGTACATAGGGATAATGTAAGTAGCGGCGGTTTACGGAGCGGCAGATTAGGGGTTAATAATAATATGCAGGGGTCAGCGTTAGCGGGGGCGGCAGATTAGAGGTTAATAAGTGTAAGGTTAGGGGTGTTTAGACTCGGGGTACATGTTAGAGTGTTAAGTGCAGACGTAGGAAGGGTTACCGCATAGCAAACAATGGGGCTGCGTTAGGAGCTGAACGCGGCTTTTTTGCAGGTGTTTGGTTTTTTTTTCAGCTCAAACAGCTCCATTGTTTCCTATGGGGGAATCGTGCACAAGCACGTTTTTGAGGCTGGCCGCTTGCGTAAGCAACTCTGGTATCGAGAGTTGAAGCTGCGTTAAAAATGCTCTACGCTCCTTTTTTGGAGCCTAACGCAGCCATTCTGTGGACTCTCAATACCAGAGTTATTTTTATGGTGCGGCCAGAAAAAAGCCGGCGTTAGTTTTTCGGTTGTTACCGACAAAACTCCAAATCTAGCCGTGTGTTAGTTAATATACTAACTCTGAAACTCAGAAAATGTTTATACGAAATGTATTTGTTGTTATTTCATATGTTATACTAATTGTTTGTTTTGTTAACATTGAGGTTAAATATTGTGTTATTATACCCCAAGTTTTAGAGGGTATACTTTTACATTATGGTTATGAGTCAGGTTTCTACATACCATTTATAATGTCGTTGAGACCGGAAGATTGTTGTTGCAAGACGCAACAGGACTGCTCAATTCTCTCACGCAGATTTAGACGACTAAATATTTGATATAATCTCACATTCTCTCATCCCATACATGACAAGTATTATGGCACATAATGTGAATATTATATCCCAGAATGTAAAAGGTTTTAACTCACCCCAAAAATGAGCAGCAGCACTAGCAGATCTGCATAAGCGCAAAGCAAATATCCTTTTCTTGCAGGAAACACATTATAAAAAACATAGGGAACCCAAATACCATGGTCAACATTTCACACAGCAATACCATAATTCGTTAACACAAAAAAAGAGAGGGGTTAGCATCCTTATAGACAAGAATACAGCTTTTCAGCACATCCAAATATCTAAAGACAGAGAAGGTAGGTTCTTGGGGGTCTTTAGTCTCCTATATGGAAGTCCGGTGACATTTATAAATATATATGCACCAAATAATAAACAAATCGCCTTTTTCAAAATGATGTTTCAAAAGATACTATATTTCTCTAGAGGAGTCCTCATATTAGGAGGTGACTTTAATTTTCCAATCCAACCACTAATAGATAGTTCAAACCCTAAATCAGGGGTGTCCCTAAAAACAGCTCGTTTTTTATGGAAAGCGTTCAGAGAGCATAATCTTTTTGATACCTGGCGGTATTTCAATGGGTAGAAGCAGGATTACACCTTTTTCTCTGCCCCTTTTAAGACCTACACTTGTTTAGATTACCTTTTCATTAATCAACTAGGCCTAACATACTCTAAAAACTCCACAATAAAACCAACTGCATGGTCTGACCACTCTGCAATGCTTGTACAATTAAATTGGCCTAATACTAGGAACTCTGAGTTTCAATGGAAGCTAGATGATTCCTTGATAGACTCTTAAGACAGAAAGGAGAGATTAATCAAATCACTTAAGGACTTCTTTGAAATAAACAACACTGTAGAAGTGGACAATATAATTTTGTGGGAAACACACAAATGTTATATGAGAGGAGAATTTATAAAATATAAAGCTCAAAAACAAAAGATAGAAAGGCAACGCTATTCTGACCTTACCACACAACTCTCAAATTTAGAATTACAACACAAGAGGACACCTTCAGACCCTAACACCCTTAGCAGACTACAAAATTGTAGATACCAACTCAAAGAATTACTTGCTCAGGAACAGCAGACTATTGCTCAAAAATATAGGCAAATATTTTTTTATGAAGGTAATAGGGCAGGGAAAATGTTAGCTAGATACTTGAAAGCCAAAAAACTTAAATCTTATATACATAAACTGCACATTTCCAAGACACAAAAAATACATTCTACTCCGGCAATTACTGAGCGTTTTAGGGAATATTACAATAAACTATACAATCTAAATAACTCAGATTCCCAAGCAGGTTTGGGAGACAACATATCCACATTTTTAGACGGCACTAATCTCCCTACATTAAACGACAAACAGAAAACTGAGCTAGATGCCCCTATTTCTAAAACGGAATTACTCCAAGCTATTAAAAATCTGAAAGGAGGTAAAAGCCCCGGCCCAGACGGATTTTCAGCTCGTTATTACCAAACCTTCCAGGACATTTTAATCCCATACCTCTTGACCCTCTTTAACAAAATAAATAAAGATACCCCGTTCCCTCAAAATATGGTAGAAGCGCATATAACAGTTCTTCCCAAGCCTGGGAAACCTCCCAGTACCCCAGCTAATTTTAGACCGATATCACTACTTAATGTAGATACAAAACTTTTTGCAAAAATAATTGCTGCACGTATTAATAAAGTACTTTCCCTAATAATTAACACAAACCAAGCAGGCTTCACGCCAAACCGAGAAGCTAGAGATAACACTACTAAAATAATTAATCTTGTAGATTATGTTTCCAAGAGGGATATACCAACAATATTTTTATCTGTAGATGCTGAAAAAGCCTTTGGCAGGCTAAACTGGGATTTTTTAAAGGCTACCTTGCATAAATTCGGTTTTGGTCCACTTATAATCGAGAAAATATTTGCCCTGTACCGATACCCCACAGCTAAAATACGCTTGAATGACTCACTATCTTCGTCAATTAAAATTACGAATGGTACACGTCAGGGATGCCCGCTATCACCCACTTTATTCGTAATGGCTATGGAAGCTTTAGCGACAAACATAAGGCAGAACATTTCGGGTATCACTATACACAATAGAGAATATAAAATGTCATTATATGCTGACGATGTCATGCTGACACTTACAAACCCATTACGATCCTTGACGGCCCTATCAACTGAATTTTCCAGATATAGTAAGGTATCGCACTTCAAAATTAATGAATCTAAATCAGAATTCCTCAGCTTCAACAATACTCAATCTACTATACAGCAAATACAGCAAACATTTTCCTACAGACACAAAACTACCTCTATTAGATACCTTGGGATACAAATACCTAGCGATATAGATAAATTATTTACCTTGAATTTTCTACCACTACATCAGAGAGTTAAACAGGAACTTCATGATTGGACATATAAATCTATGTCATGGCTGGGCCGCATAAGTGCTATAAAGATGACGATTCTTCCAAAGATATTGTATTTACTATAGGCTCTGCCTATTCCCATACCTAACCACTATATGCAATCTTTACAGAATTCTATCAACACCTTTATTTGGTCCAAACATATGACTAGAGTGTCAATGAAGACAATGTATATGCCCAAAGAGAAAGGAGGACTGGGAGTCCCAAATTTAACGGTATACAAATTAGCAGTCCACTTAGTGCGGATTATTAACTGGTGTAGGGATGAAACCGATAAGGAATGGGTAGCCTTAGAAAGAGAAATGGCCAATTCCACTAACCTTGGTAGCATATGGTGGTTATCAGGACCACAACGGAAGGAATTCCATACACCTTTTTGGCTCATTTCTGAAGCACTCAAACAATGGGATAGGGCACTTAAAAAAGATCCCACACTGGGGGGCGGAGCCTGGCCAGGCAGAGGAATGGCTGCTGGTGACTAAAGCTCCGGGCACAATTACCATTCCCGAGTTAAAAGATACGGTGAAACAGAGCATAACAACCCTGCTTTGTGCTGTTTAACACTCGTCAACAGGCTGGGCACGCCTGGGTGAAAGCATTACCGCAGATTTACAGATACAGAGGCACCCGAGGCTTTTATAATATGCAGACCTGGGCCCACGAGCGCATGTAACTTACGGCGCGAGACCGGGCTCGACTGGCGGTGATCATCGGAGCTCCTCTGCACCTATGTGACCACGGGTGGAAACAACAGACGCAAGGAGGTGAATTTCGGATCGACTATCAGAGCGGGAGGCGGCAAGCTCTCTAAATCACTTTACCCGCTGTAGCTCAACGCCATTACAACCCACGTGGCCGGCAGTACACAACATCCTCAGGCACGGAGCACAAATATGAGGTACCAGGGCTTATTAAAGTAAACCGGGTCTGTCAAACACGTTACTCAGAACAGGCACTCCTATATAATAAGAGATGAAACGCAACTTTTTAAGAGGAGAGGTCATCGCAACAGGCCCTGATACACGATAACTATAGTAATGGAGGTTGGGGGCATACCTGAGTGATACAAATGCTACGCTCTGCAATTAAGATCAGAGTTTTTGGAAACAGAATTAATTTGTCGTGCTGGGCCACTTAAATCCCTTTTTTTGGGCCTTTACTCCCTCACCTAACCTTACAAGTGTCACAGACACTACTACAGCATAAAAATGACTACCAAATCAAGGGCGAAAGGGGACAAAGTTACTAAAAACCAGACCTTATTGCCAACTTCGGTCAGCAGCTTTTTCCAGAGTTCATCTAACAATAGCAATGATACAGACACTTGCTCACAGCAATCTAACAACATTGCTTCATCACCCTCTAACTTGAATGATCTTCCCACAGACTATGCAGCTCAGATTAAAGCAGATATTGCCAATCTTCCCACAAAGGCAGATTTTGACGCCCTCAAGGACATTATTACCTCAGATCTGGCAAATATGAAGAGGGACATAAATGAAATAGGGCAGAGGATTGAGTGTGTGGAGGAAACGCAAGACACTGTAAACTCCATAATTGATAATATTTCCACTCAAGCCAATGTTCAGTACGCCCAAATAGAAACACTACAGGACAAAGTCGAAGAGTTAGACAACAGGGGGCGCCGTAACAATTTGCGGATCAGAGGGGTCCCAGAGTCAGTGTTACAACAGGATATGATTGACTATCTACAGGGCCTTTTCAAGTTTTTACTAAAGGATCCACAGGCTCCAGATATGGAACTTGATAGGGCACATAGGGCTTTAAGACCACCTCCTCCTCCCAACGCTCCCCCCAGGGACATTATATTAAGATACCTACGCTACACTGATAAGGAGAAGGTGTGGCAGGCGGCCCGCTCGACACCTACTATTCAATACCTGGACCATAGCTTACAGATTTACATGGACTTAAGTCCTGCTACAGTCCAGAGGAGAAAAGAAGTTCGATACATCACTAAAGTCTTGCAAGACAAACACATTAGATACAGATGGGGATTCCCGTTCAGCCTGAATGTGACCCATGAAGGACGCTCTATTACTTACAGAAACGAACAGGACTTACCACTCCTCTCTGAGACTTTGGGCCTTTCTTTCCAACAACCCCATCCATCGGATGTCCGACTGGAGGGCTCAGAATCACATAAACAGCACCAACTAGCCAAAGGTTCATCTCAGAGCTGGACAAAAGTTCCCCCACAGAGAAAACAACAAAAAACCCCAGCAGTCTCGATCTGAATTGGAGATAAAGTCAACATATGACATTAATTTCTAGCCTTGGGACAGGCTGGGGATGCCACAACAATGATACCGCAGGGGATATTTCCGGTGATGCACCGTCCTCCCTGGTGGTAATGCATTAGGGACAAAATGAATATGATGTCCTTTAAGTTGAGTCCCATAAAACTTACTTCTTCAGGACTTGTTTAGTTTAAGTTGAAGCTTTTCTTGACTATAGGAAGAGGTTGGAGAGAGGGGAAGTTGTTAGTTTGAAGTATAGATTTAAGTTTAAATTTAGCCATGTTCTTATGAGCTGCTACAACAGCTTTAGGTTAATATTCGTTATACTCACTGTTTCACAACAAAGAAAATGTTATTATAATAAGGGAATAGGTATTGAGCAAACTCCTCAGTACGATGCTTACCTCACTTGGTGGATATGACCAAGAGGTTCTATGTTTTGTTATGTTTTTGTATGTTCTTTGTTTTCTTTGTTCTTTGTTTTATTTTCTCACTAGCTTATGTGTATTGTCAGAATATGAGCAAATTCATGCCTCCATATCAACGCAGGTGCGGCCTTCTCTGCAAGGGCGTCATCATGACCCGCTGGGCCCTCTCTACACAAAAGATGGTTATAGGGTTTGTTACTCACTCCGCTTTTCAGGTAATAATATTCCTTTTCACATATTATGTACGTTTTACAGTAATGTAGAATGCAGGCACAACATACAGGTAATCTGAATTTTATTACAGCCAATACAAAGGGACTCAATAACCAATATAAACGAAATTTAGCATTGAGGGACTTTAAACAAAAGAAAGGTGATGTGATTTTTATACAGGAGACTCACTTCATGAGGGGAAGGGAACCCAAAACTTTTGAATACAAATTTGGCCCCACATATTATGCATCCAATATTACTAAGACGAACGGGGTGGGCATCCTCATTAACAGAAGGTTACCATTCACTTTAATTAAGAAGATCACTGACAAAGATGGGCGATACCTCATCTTGATAGGAAAGCTTTACAACTCCATGGTTACACTAATAAATATATATGCCCCAAACACAAAACAAGATAAATTCTTTAAACATTTATCCAACTTGGTCTTAGAGATGTCAAAAGGGGCAGTAATAATGGGAGGGGACTTTAATTTAACACTAAATCCTGCACTGGACAATTCCACACAAACTTCCTCTGTACCGCATAGGATTATCAACTCTGTTAAGACACACATGAGGGATATGACCTTGCATGACGCTTGGAGAATACTTTACCCTGACAGTAGGGAGTTTACTTTTTATTCCAATCCACATAATCGACTCTCCCGCATTGATTATTTCATGGTGGACGTCACAAGCTTAGCTTGGGTCACACACATGAAGATCCTTCCTAATTCTTGGTCTGACCACTCTGTGGTTAGATGCGAATTTAAATGGCCATATATCCCTAACCGACAATATGTATGGAGACTGGAGGACAGTATTTTAGAAGATCCTATACACTTCCAAAGGATTGAAAAATCCATTAAAGAATACTTTTCTATTAATGCCTCCCCCCAGCCTGCTATAGATAGTAGAACTCTCTGGGATGCCCACAAAACAGTTATTAGAGGTGAATTTATCAGTATTCACTCCTATCAAATCAAGCAGGCTAACAAATTACTAAATGATACTCTTAACTCACTAGCACTATTAGAAGGCCAACTTAAGGAACACCCCACATCAGTAGATATCTTGCAAAAAATCACAGAGGGTAGAACACGGGTTAATCTGTTATTAGGCAAAGAATGTAAACAACGGGCTTTAAAGTTAAATCAAAAATACTACGAGGGAGATAATAAAAGTGGCCCCATACTAGCTAGGAAACTGAAAAGGAGGATTAATAAAAATTATATCCTGACACTTTATAATAAACAAAACAAAGCAGTACATACGTCTGAGCAAATAGCAGAATCCTTTCGGACATACTATGAACAACTTTATAACCTACACAGGGAAGAAATACATCCAGCAAACAAAGATAAAAGTATTCGAGATTATCTAAAAAATATAATCCTTCCACAGCTATCCACAGAACAAAACCAAACACTTCTTGAACCATTTACATTCAACGAAATCAAAAATGTCATAACCCAACTCCCATCCAACAAAGCCCCGGGACCTGACGGATTCACTGCCCAATATTTTAAAAAATTTAAAGACCTTTTGATTCCCTATATGTTATCCCTCTTTAATAACATAACAGAAGATTCACCTTTCACACCGCTGGGATTAGAAGCCCACATAACAGTTCTCCCTAAACAAGGAAAACCCCCCGATAGACCTGAAAATTTCCGCCCTATCTCTCTGCTGAATGTAGACATAAAGATCTATGCGAAAATGCTTGCAAACAGACTTAAATTAATACTTCCCCACATAATATCCAATGACCAAGTTGGCTTCATACACTCAAGAGAGGCGAAAGACAACACGGTCCGGGCTTTTCACCTAATTAACTATATACAAACACACAATATGCCAACAGTGGTGGTCTCAACCGACGCGGAGAAAGCTTTCGACCGCGTCGGTTGGGCTTTCCTACGTCAGACTCTCCAAAAATTTGGGATAGATGATGTCTTCATATCCAGGATTTTTGCCCTATACTCTGCCCCTTCGGCAAGGGTGAGAGTGAATGGTGTCCTATCAAACATATTCCACATCTCCAATGGGACCAGACAGGGGTGCCCCCTGTCACCCCTGCTGTTTGCCTGTGCGGTGGAGGTCCTAGCCTCAAAAATAAGAACTAACACAGACATCTCAGGGATCTACATAAAAGATACAGTACACAAGACATTGCTATATGCAGATGACATCCTATTTTTCCTCACAAACCCACTAGTGTCAATCCCCTATTTATTGCAAGAATTAGATCACTATCACCTAGCCTCCAATTTTTTAGTGAACAAAAACAAATCTGAAATGTTAATACTGCAAGGCGACGAAGATCTTAAAACACATATACAGGAGATATGCTCCTTCAGGATACAGAAGTCTAGTCTAAAATACTTGGGAATTATGTTGGCCCCTTCCATACGGGAAATGTTTCTACTTAACTATCAATCCTTACAAAAGATCATTGTTAATGATTTGTCCTCATGGCGCTCCCAGCACATCACCTGGCTGGGTAGAGTTCACGCAATAAAGATGAACATTCTGCCGCGGTTGTTATACCTATTACAATCATTACCCATCCCATTGCCAATTAACTACTTGACGACCCTCCAAAACAACATATTTGAATACATCTGGGACAGACGCAAGGCCAGAATTAACAAAAAACTCATGTTCTTACATATTAAAAATGGAGGGCTGGGGGTTCCTAACCTCAAAAAATACAGACAAGCAGTCTTTATGCAAAGGGTGGTAGACTGGTTCACAAATTACGATAACAAGGCCTGGGTAAAATTAGAACATGATATCTCTGAGCAGAGACATCTGGGGACATTGTGCTGGCAACGGCGAGTGGGTTTGCCAGCGCACATTTCCCACAACGCAATTATCTCAGAAACCATTAAAATATGGGACAAACTCATCATAGAATACCCACATGTAACGTCTAGATTTTCTCCACTGACACCACTTACTGACAATACAGACTTCATACCAGGGGCAAAAATTCTAAGAGATCCCCAAGCCGTGAATAACCAGAGAGCTATAATGATGTTACACCTAGGAAATGAACAGAGCTTGAAACCCCCGAGTGATCTGATAGAGGAGGGATACACGGTCTTTGGTGATTGGTTCTTATTGGGACAATGTCATTCCTACATATACAAACACAAAGATAAAAGAAATCTGCTACGTACACTCACTCCATTTGAGACATTGTGTGCAACAGCTTCTCCAACCAGGAGAACTCTCTCACTCACATATTCCATTCTACAAGCGACCTCTAATACACCACATTACATTGATAGCTGGGAGAGAGAGCTTAACATTGAGCTTTCACACAAAGACAAGACATACATGTTCGCATCCATAAATAAAACCTCAGCATCCAGCAAGCTGGTGGAATTAAATCTCAAAATTATTCAGAGATGGTATCTCACACCCTCAAAAATACATAAGATTTTTCCAGCCAGCAATGATAGATGTTGGAGATGTGGGGCCACTCCAGGGAACATGACACATATATGGTGGACATGCCCGCCCTTACAAGAAATGTGGGGGAGAATAGCTAGGGAAACTTCAACTCTGTTGGAAATGGAGGTATTGGCAGAGCCAACTATATGGTTATTTAACATTGTGTATGGGAGATTTCAGGGTTATAAGAGGAACCTATTATATATTGCAAGTAATAGCTTCAAATCTTTAGTGGCTAGGAACTGGAAGAGTAGGGAAATCCCCACATTAGCTCAATGGCATCATAAGATGCATCATGTACTAGAACTAGAAGAATATGCTTACATGAAACACAAAAGAGCAGATAAATACATTCAGATGAAGATATTATGGGAGTCATACACTAACAACATAACACAAACTTAAACACCAACTCTCTCATCCCAGTAGGATTCTGCGAGCTATATGGGTCATGTGACACCTTTGACGTTTTTTCCACTCTGCGCGTAACAATAGGGAGAGGCAGCTACCTGTTGATTTGTAAAATTGTAAAATTGTTCAAAATTCTGACTTAATGTTATATGAAACTATGTTTATAAATGTGAAACCCAACAGCATCAGGAGATACAATCACTTGGACTTTGCTATGTACGTGAATTTGTTTGTAATCTTCTTTACCCATTTCTATTTTCTGTGCATGGTAATACTCAAGTTGTAATTTGACCTTTTTTTTTTGTTCAATAAAGCTGTTTTGAAAACAAAAAAAAAAAAAAAAAAAAAAAAAAAAGATCCCACACTCTCTTCTAATCCTTCCCCACTGACACCAATCCTAGCAAATCACATTTTTGAAAGTGGAAAAAATGTTACCCCAAAATTGATACATTCTATACATACATTACTCCTCTTTCACGTGGTACTTGACAATGGCAAACTGCGCCCTCAGGCAGATCTGCTTGATCTAGGTATAACACATTTTGACCAATGGTTTAAGTATCATCAGCTAGCCCATACAATTGCCTCACATTCTGAAAAAACTAAAATCAGTAGGTCACTAACTCCATTTGAATCTCTTTGCTACACGACAATGGTATCTAAAGGACATCTATCCATCACATATAAATTAATAATACAGGTAACCTCCCGCACGCTCCCCACATATACACAGAAGTGGGACGCAGAATTGAATTACAAGCCTTCTGAAAAAGAATGAATAGCTATAATCTCTAAGATGAATTCCTCGATAACTTCTATGGGATTCCGTGAAACAAATATAAAAATTGCTTAGTAGATGGTACTACATGCCCCAGAGACTAGCACAGATCTACCCAACAACAACTGCCAATTGTTGGAGAGGTTGCGGTCAAGTAGGCTCACTCCTGCACATTTGGTGGGGTTGCCCCAAGATGGGAGAATATTGGCAAGACATAATTAGAGGGATAAGTAAAGCAATTCATATTAGAATAACCTTAGACCCCTTAATATGTCTATTTCACAAGTCAGTTAAAATGAATTGTAAACTGAGATCCGCACTTTTGTATATCATGTTAAACTGTGCAAATCAGTTGATCCCCCGATTATGGAAAAAAGACTCAATTCCCTCAATAAGGGAATGGCGTGAAGGTGTGAACTTGGTGTTATCTCTGGAAAAGTACCATTACTACAGACTTCATAGACTGGAGGATTATTATGCTATTAAATTTATTTGGGAAGAATATGTGTATGCAATAGAATAGCTGACAAGGGTTTGTTAAGAGAGGAATTTAGATCAACCAATAACTGTGATTATGACCATAATTGTATTCACAAAAATGATAATATTATTTTGTACCATTTCTGACTGTTAACTATTGTTACCTCAATATGTTGTAAGTTTCATTATGATAAATAAAAAAAAAAAAATTGAAAACCAAAAAAAAAAAAAAGATAGGATACGCAATTGACGTAAGGGGATTTACGGTATGGAAAAGTCGCGGAAAAAAAGTGAGCGGTACACCTGTACCTGCCAGACTTGTAATACCAGCGGGCGTTAAAAAGCAGCAGCGGGCGTTAAAAAGCAGCGTTAGGACCCCTTAACGCTGCTTTTTAAAGCTAACGCCGAACTCGTAATCTAGCCGAGTTTTTTTTATTTTTCGTAATTTAGTGTTTATTATTTTTTGTAATTTTAGATTTTCTTATTTTTTTTCATAGTGTTATGTTTTTTAAAATTTGTAATTTAGATTTTTTAATTGGTAGTATTTTATTATTGTATAAGAATAGTTATGTTAATTTATAGTTTAATGTTATGTTTATTTTTATTTCACAGGTAAGTTTTTATTTATTTAAATATAGTTATATTGTAATTTTAATTTAAAGTTAGGGGGGTGTTAGGTTTAGGGGTTAATAGTTTAATTTAGTGTTTATCGATGTGGGAGGCTAGCGGTTTAGGGGTTAATAACTTTATTATGGTGGTGGCAATGTCGAGGAGTGGCAGATTAGGGGTTAATATATTTTAATAGTGTTGGCGATGTGGGTGGGCGGCAGATTAGGGGTTAATAGGTTTAATATAGTGTTTGCGATGCGGGAGGGTGGCAGTTTAAGGGTTAATAGGTAGTTTATGGGTGTTAGTGTACTTTGTAACAGTTTAGTTATGAGTTTTGTGAAACATTTTTGTTTTGCAAAATCCATAACTACTGCTCTCAGATGGCGGTATGGATCGCGTCGGTATGGGCTGTAACGCAAGCATTTTATGAATGCACAACTAGCCGTCTGTTTGTAAAAAAAAGCAACAACAACAAAAAATGAAGTAAGAGCTCTTCAGTTATACTAACTACGACCTATAGCTGAACTAAAGTCAGCAATTATTTATAATGAACTAAAATTGGCCACTTTTGGATCCCTATATGCAGTAAAATGTGCGCAAAATAATACCTACATGTTCACACAGAGTAGATATAGTGTATAAATCTGTAACATACCTCAGTTTAAAGAGTATTTTTGCAAAGAACAATCAACCTACTACTTATAATATATAGCCAATAAAGGTGAAACAGAATAGGCTCTATATATACATAGTTCTAGAAGAGCACAGGATCATCAATATATAGCAGACAGTTTTTCAATATACCTATATAACTAAGCAGACAATGCTTAACATATAACAATAACAAGGATGCTAAGGCAGTGCTAGATCCATTCTATAAGTGGCATAAAGACAAGTACAAAAATTAGAACGTAACTTGAAGAAATATTTGCTAGTGTGCTGTCGTGTCCCTCAGCCAGCTTCAAATCAGTGATTATTATTGAAAGTAAAACTCAACAAAGTTTCTAGATTTGCCTGAGGTATTTAGGAATCCTAATGCATAGGATAGTTAATGCTTCCATACCTAACCAATTGCGACTTTAATAATGCTTTCACACTGCTTTGTGCTCACCAAAAAGCATTATGTTCATTGGCATGGGCTTTTATAAAAAAAATGATTGTTCCAAAGCTGCATTGCTCAAGGGCATCCAATTGCTGCCGGACCTGTCAGCTTATACTCTGCAACAAAGGAGACTCTACGCCCCCTTGACTATGCAGTTAAGGAAAGCCAACATTAAATACAGATGAGGCTTTCCTACTAAGCTCATCATCACAAAGGATATCAAAACGCATGTTGTCTCATCTCCATCACTGGGTAGTACCCTTTTGGCAAACTGGGGTATCCTGATTAAACCGGTCCAGCAAGGATCAGTACCTCCTTCTAAGCTACGGCTTCAGCCCCTGAGTGGTCTGTTAGAGAACGCGGGCCTAAACGACAAAAGTCAAATATGCGGGATCATTCAGTAAAACCTCAAGCCCTACCGACCTGAGAAATACCTGCACTTCCCTAAAGGGACACATTTGAGTCTGAGTTACGTGTACATAATGTTGTGTATTATACCTGTCTCAGTTAGATAGGCTTGTTTATACAGTTTATACTATTGTAATTTCTATTTGAGAGAGGGGCTGACTTTATCAGCCCTCATCACTAAGTTTACGTTAGCTCCCCCCTGATTTAGGGGCCCATACTAGGGTCCTACGTAGGGTCCTACGTAGGACTACTTCCACCATCCCCCCCTACCTGCCCATTCACCCCTCTCCCTTGCTTTACCCAATTCCTAGCCCCAATTAAGAACATAACTTCTCTAACCCCATTCTGGATCACGCTTTCCACTCCAAGGTACTACAACCTACTTGTAAGACCATGGACCTCAGATTCCTCATGCACAATGTTAGGGGTTTAAACACTATCGGTACAATGTTGAAGGTGAGCAACTAGCGCCTAGATATGTATACCTGCTACACACACTATAAATAGACCCCCTAATTAGGTCCTCAAGTGAATACAATGGAAAAGGTATATAGGAGCACCAAAGGCTAAGGTATACGAACAGGTTACAAGTGAGTCTGCGCTACTGAGTTATCAGGGTGTATTTCAAATGTCCCAGTGAAACCATTCGTTCGGGACTATTGGGATAAAAAATAATAATAATATACTTTGAATATAAAATGTATATATTCTAATATTTAATAGGCATAAATAGATGATAAAATCTTATACATAATTAACATAAAAACATCATAAAAACAGCGAGGCGAACCAAATATAAAAACAATTAGACAGCGATGAGATGGATTTTATGAATCCATATATAAAAACAATTAGACAGCGATGAGATGGATATTATGAATCCATATATTAGACTTAACAATAGATTAAGTCCAAAAGGAGGAATCAGTTTTAAACACCAATACGTGATAGGTGTCAATACATACCTAAAGATATACCTTAAAAGACTCTCTTAATAACTCTTAAAAATCTAATGGTTAAAAATGAGTGCATATCCCCAAAAAATTAGGGGGAATCAGAATCGATACCGGTATGATCAAAAATAGTACAAAAATATAATAATAAGATGTAAAAAATGTGTATAGAAAATATCACAAATAACAACTACAAGAAACAGTGTTTCATCAGTGTAAAAATAGAATCAAAAACCGAAACGGTGAGTACATACATAAAACAATCCCATAGGTGTTCAATTCAAATTTGAATTGAACACCTATGGGATTGTTTAATGTATGTACTCACCGTTTCGGTTTTTGATTCTGTTTTTACACTGATGAAACACTGTTTCTTGTAGTTGTTATTTGTGATTTTTTATTTTTTCTATACACATTTTTTACATCTTATTATTATATTTTTGTACTATTTTTGATCATACCGGTATCGATTCTGATTCCCCTAATTTTTTGGGGATATGCACAAATTTTTAACCATTAGATTTTTAAGAGTTATTAAGAGAGTCTTTTAAGGTATCTCTTTAGGTATGTATTGACACCTATCACGTATTGGTGTTTAAAACTGATTCCTCCTTTTGGACTTAATCTATTGTTAAGTCTAATATATGGATTCATAATATCCATCTCTTCGCTGTCTAATTGTTTTTATATATGGATTCATAATATCCATCTCATCGCTGTCTAATTGTTTTTATATTTGGTTCGCCTCGCTGTTTTTATGATGTTTTTATGTTAATTACGTATAAGATTTTATCATCTATTTATGCCTATTAAATATTAGAATATATACATTTTATATCAAAGTATATTATTATTATTTTTTATCCCAATAGTCCCGAACGTATGGTTTCACTGGGACATTTGAAATACACCCTGATAACTCAGTAGCACAGACTCACATGTAACCTGTTCGTATACCTTAGCCTTTGGCGCTCCTATATACCTTTTCCGTTTAAACACTATAGGTAAGAGGAGCCTTCTCGCCAGATCATTAAGACATCACAGAGCAGATGTCGTGTTCCTTCAGGAAACACACCTCCTGGCGCATGCCCAGCCCACAGTCATTTCTAGGGATTACCCCGTTCTTGAGGAAGCCTCATACACAAACAAAGCCAGAGGAGTTGCCATTTTGGTACACAAGAGAGTAGCATTTGAACTCATACATGTAGTTAGGGATCCCCAAGCTAGATTTCTCATCTTGATCTGTACCCTTGACCATGTTCCATACACATTGATCTCTGCATACCTTCCGAATACACTCCAGCCTAGGTATTTGAAGACAATTCTAGGAAAAATAGAGCAACTCAAACAGGGCAGAATGATCCTAGCAGGAGACTTTAATATGGTATGGGAGGATAAATTAGATAGAAAAACTAAGCCTGCCAATTCAAAACACCCTAGGGCAAACCCTGTAAGTAATACATTTAGAACCTTAATGACACAGTTTGGGTATTTTGATATATGGTGATCGCTACACCTAATGGAGAGAGATTACACCCACTTCTCTCACCCGCACGCCACCTATTCAAGACTTGACTACATTTTCTCTCACGCGGATACCCTTGACATAGTAAAACTAGCCTCCATCTCTATCTGTCCCTAGTCAGATCTTGATAACTGACATATGCTCCGGTGACGCAGTCATGACTAGACCCTCCTGGAGACTCCCTCGTCACATTCTCTCAGACGTCCCTTTCAGGGAGGAATTGAGAAAGGAAATTAAGTTTACTATTAACACAAATAGGAATCCGCAACTTAGGGATGACATCATTTGGGGGGCTCATTATTAAACAACAAGCGTCCTTGCGTAAACAGGGAGGGCTATCGCTATCACAGGCGTACTGCAAATTGAGGGAACAGCAGCGCACATCTGACACACCAGGACTGAGTGACAAAATTAAAGACATTAGACTCCACATTGGACAGATTGAGCTTAAGAAGACCCAAGCCAATCTCCTCAAACTAAAACAAACCATGTATGCCAAGGACAATAAAGCCGATACTGTCCTAGCCAATAGACTTAGACAGCGGGTAGGCGCCTCTTGAATTCATACTATTAAAAAGGGTCAGAGCTTTAAACGAGCCCACTACCCCTGCCTCTCCTGAGACTATTAGCTCTTTCCTAGCCACTCTACAACTTCCCCCCCTTAGCGCAGATCAAAAAGAGTCCCTTAATAATCCCTTCTCGCTCCAAGAGATAAAATGTGTTATCAAAAACCTACAACCTCTTAAAGCTCCCGGGCCTGATGGGTATACGGCAATCTTTTATAAAACTTACATCCAGGAATTATCACCGCTGCTGCTCAGTTTCTTTAACTTAGCAAATTCTGAAGGTGCTTTTAGCAAAGAGTTCCTTGTGGTGACCATAATTACCATCCCTAAACCGGATAAAGACCCTACGATTTGCACAAATTACAGACCGATCTCTCTGATCAACTCGGACATTAATATTTATTCCAAACTGCTTGCAAACAGAATTTCTAATCTGTTGCCAAGCCTCATAGATCCCGATCAGGTGGGCTTTATCCCGGGTAGGGAGGGCCCAGATAATACAAGGAGATTGTTAAATATTTTAACAGAATCGAACAGATTAAACAGGCCCATAGCAGTAATCTCCCTCGACGCGGAGAAGGCGTTCGACCGGGTCCGTTGGGAGTACTTGTGGCGGGTCCTGAGTGCCTTTAAATTCCCGGAAAGAATGATCCTGACCATCAAAGCCCTCTACTCCCACCCCTCAGCCTCAGTCAGAGGACTGGGATTCAACTCTACCCCCTTTCTTATCACTAACGGGACACGGCAGGGGTGCCCCCTCTCTCTGCTGTTACTTGCGTTGGCACTAGAGCCCAAATCAGAAAAGTTAATACACTTGAAGGAGTTACTATTCATGGAACGATCCATAAGGTGGCACTCTTTGCTGACGACACCACATTCTTTTCCTCTAAACCCCTACAAACCATTCCAAGACTGTTAGAGAACCTAGAAAACTTTGGTAGTCTGTCCCATTTTAAGCTCAACCAACATAAAACAGAGGTCTTCCTGAGGGGTTTTCCCAATGAGGTGGCCAAAGATATCCAAGATAAATATAAGTTTGTCATTAAGACCTCCCATTTTACACATTTAGGAGTTAAACTTTCACATGATATTCCAACAGTGGTTAAAGTTAATTACCAACCCCTTCTGTCAGAACTTAGATCCCTAAAACATAACTGGAACTATAAATCAATATCATGGCTAGGTAGAGTAGCAGCCATCAAAATGAGCTTTCTCCCCAAGTTAACATATTTGTTTAGGTGTCTCCCAATCCGAGTACCCAAGTACACCATACTTCAGTTCCAAAGTGAAATTACTAGATATATATGGCAGGGCAAGCCCCCTAGAATAGCACACAAGACCCTTCAATATCCAAGAGAGCATGGGGGGGGGGTGGCTTCCCCATCCATAACCAGATATTTTGAGGCAGCGATGCTCACACATATCTCACAATGGGGTGTAAAAGACTCTAACAAGAAGTGGAGATCCTTGGAACAAGCCTTGCTTCCCTATCAAATCTCGCTAGGAGATCTTATATGGACCCCTCCACACTGCAGACGGACATTAGCAATAGATAATATTATTATAAAAGAATGCCTGGCCACATGGGAGCAACTTCGGCACTACAAACATATAGCGCCCCACCCCTCCCCTATCACCTCTATAGCCGGACTTCTGACGGGACTACCAGACTCGCATGCAACCACATGGACAAGGCTGGGTATAGTGAGAGTTGCAGATATGTGGTCACCAATGCAATCAGACTCATTTATTACCCGAGATCAGCTCAGAGCCATAGCACAAATCCCACCCTACTTAATCTTTGAACACACCAGAGTAACAAGCTTACTTTCTAGCTGGGGGTTTTTGGCCCTCTTTAAATCGGAAACCTACACTATGGGAAACTAGGTGGAAGCAGGGGAACAAACGGGAGAAACCCATGTCCGTCCACTATAACTTAATGGATGGCGCTGTACCAGACGATAAAGCCTCTCACATTTTAACTTGGGAACAAAAACTTAATATATCCATATCTAGTGAAGATTGGCAGTGTACTTTCACACTCACAAAACAAGCCTTACATTGTATCACCATTTTTGAAACGTACTTTAAAATCCTCACCCACTGGTACTACGTCCCGGCTAGACTAGCCAAAATATTCCCCTCATCCACACCCCTATGCTGGAGGGAATGTGGTCAGATAGGCGGCATGACCCACATATGGTGGAGCTGCCCCAAGATCAAACCACTCTGGAATGCTTGTTTCTCCCTCCTAGCTGGCTTAGGGATATCATTACCTAGAGCTCCTGAAATAGCCTTACTCCATATAGGTACTTGTGGGCTGCCAAAGTACCAGGGATATTTAAGTATTTATCTGTTCTCTGCAGTTAAGCTGTCGATAGCTAGATCCTGGAAAACGTCAAATCCCCCGCCATGGTCTGACATAGTCAGGCTCATGGCTTATATGTACTCAATGGAGAAGAATATCTTCTTTTCCATTGGAAAAGTAGACCTTTTTGAACTAATTTGGGCCGAGTGGAAATCTAAGTACCACACTCAATGGTCCCCATGCATAGATGCATAGGGTGTTCCGCAACTTGATTTGAGGACAATCCCTGGGCTCCTCCCTCCCTTCTCCCACCCAACAAGAACCGTAATGCAACCACCCCCTCCACCCTGTGAGTATCCTACCTAGACTGCTAGAAGATTTCTCTTGGCTATTCCAAATTTCCCTCCTCTCCCCTTTCTTAACCCCTCCCCCCTCTTTTCCCATCCCCACCTGGAACATTTATATATGATTCTCACACTCTGATAGTTTTATTTTTCTGTTCATGTTCCTGAATATTACGTTGAAGTATTGTGATAAAGGCAATGATATAGCCCAGATGCGGGTTACATTGCCATTGTCTCTGTTATTCTTTTTTATTTTTCATACTCTGTTACTAAGCTTTTGTTATGTGTGGTGCACCGTTGGGTGCAAGTTTATTTATTTATCTTGAAAATTAAATAAAACATTAAAAAAAAAGTTAGTTTACCCATTATCGATCTATACCTTTAAAGAATTTCCAACCATCTATTGCTAGGCATATAATGGCTTTATATATAACATTTGAGACGTAAGGGCTATAAAGCAGATAAATTATTATATTAGTACAATTATAAATACTTTAGGTGCATGAGTAGACCTCCGCTATATGACCCAGGAAGGATTACAAAACCCACGATTGCAAATCTGTACCAATAGACGAAATACACTAAGTTTAGAGTACCCTGACTTGAAGAAGGTATACTATCTGAGAGAGTATAGGCTGTTTGTTATATCATCTATAGTAAGAGTTCACGCGCATACATCCGCAGCATGACTCGTAATGACTAAGTGGAAGTATACCGGCCTAAACCTCTAAAACAACAGACTATCATTCTATCATTCTAATATTAAAATTTACAAAGACCCAAAATCCCTTGACATGTTTCGCCAGAACCTGGCTTTTTCAAAAGGTACAGGCGCGGCCTTTGCAAGGATATTTATGCGCATTTACTCCGCCTCTTCAGATGTCATGACCTATCAGATTGGATGTGAGATTGGTTCAATCACAACATAGTTGTTATGGCTTCCTTATGTTAAATGACTTTCTATTCGTAGTAGGTAAGTTAAGAAGTAATAGTAACTGTAATTTAATATATTTTAATCTAAATATCTCTACAAGAAACTTATATTAGAGAGAGTGAATATTCACTATATCAACAATTAATGTATTATATCAGGATCATACTGATACATTTGAAAGAAGAATCTTAAGTTGTTTTTTGAAGAGTATAAGAAGAGATACATTTGATTAGAATTATATAAGATATTAGGATGATTTTTGCAGATGGTAATACACCTTGGCCGCGATCCGATAAAAATCGTCGCCCGCAAAATCCGGCGACGCCAAATTTTGCGCGGGTTTGGTATCCTATATACGGCGTAACTTAGAAGTTACGCGCGTATATTTCAGCCTTCTCCCGTAGTTTTTTGACCCATAGACTGACATACAAAACACGCGCAGTTTGGTATCCAATATACAGCGTAAGTAAGGACTTACACGCGCAGATTTCAGAAAATCTACTCCATTCTCATCTCGCCACAAATTGCAGGCGCAGGAGCCCTTGCACTGACTAAAAAACCAACGTAACTCCCTGGAAGCCTTAACAAACACATACATTTAAGCAGCATCTCAAGGTTAAAGGGACAGTATACTATGATATTGCTTTTTTAAGGTTTATTTGTGTATTTGAAATAGTCAAATGGATTGAGCTTGTAGGTACTTTATCACATTGGGGACATATACTTGCTTATTTAATGTAAATTGGATTACCTTCATCTCTTTAGAACCCTCTGGTGTAATTTATTCTAATGCTAACACAGCTTGGCACTGATGCCAAAATATATAAAGAAAACCTTCTTCTTTTAAATAGGGCATGTTATATCTAACTACTTTCAGATTTAATTAGAACACTTGCTTTGTTCTCTTGGTATTCTTAGTTGAAAGCAAAACCTAGGATGGCTCATATGATCATTTATAACACCTTCTTGAAGGCTGCCTCTTTGCAATTGTGTTAAACCAATCACACACACCACAACCTCTCACCTGCAGACTTAAAACACCTGATAATGCCCACCCTATCAGTAACATCACTACTATATATACCAATGGGTCAATTTAGATTGGATGTGAGATACATTGATTTACATCTTGCAAGTGAATATTACTATATGTACCCTTCAGAAACAACTATTGTGGATGGGAGTTATAGTACAAGAATATGTTAGAAATAGGATAATATTACCTTTTTTGGGCCATTTCCACACAGGCCTTATTATATGTTTTAACAATATTAGTGTACTAAAACACCCCTCACATGGATGTGGATGACAATTATATGGTAAAAAACAGAGGACAAGATTTATGGTGAACTATAAGAATATTTTTTTTTTTTTCGGCTTCTTGGATGAGGGGGCAGAGGTGACTGGAGTGGATTTCCTGGTTCTCCTGGTTTGGGAAGCTTCAGATGATTCTGCTGGAGTGCTGGCCAAAGATGAAAGGCTGGAGGCAGTGTCCTGCTGGTGTGTGAAGTGCTCCACCAGCACACCCAACAGTTGGTTTTGTTCCCGCCATCTGTTGTCAATCTGCATCTGCATATCAGAAATAACTCTCATCATCTGAGACTGGTTTTGAACCATTCCATTTAAAGATGCTGCCATGTCCCGTTGCAGCTCGATGGAACGCTGGAGTAAAGTCTGTTGGCTCCTGTCAAACCTGCGTTGGTCTCATTGTCTTCTCTCACAGCTTGCTATGAGCCTCCTCTGGAGGGAAATGTATTCGTCGCCCAGGGAAGAATACAGAGGATCTACAGGCTGTTGACCAGCAGGGATTCTAGGCGCAGGTTCAGCTCTAGCTGCTGGTGCATTAGGGACATCCTCAGCTGGTGCTGCATCAGGAACAACTACAGCTGGTGCTGCATCAGGAACAACTACAGCTGGTGCTGCATCAGGAACAACTACAGCTGGTGCTGCATCAGGGACAAATACAGCTATATGCTCCTCTTCAGATGGTGGAGCTCTTCCAAAGGAAGCGGATGGTGGAGCTCTTCCAAGGGAAGCGGATGGTGGAGCTCTCCGGGTGGACTGGTAGTCCCATTGCCGACTGGTGTGCGACCACTCAGCCTGTCCAGTTTGCATGTCCTGTGCGTAAAAGTCCTGACTGGCCTGATATTGGGGGTGGGGGGTAAAGACATGTACCCTTTGGGGCTGACTTGGCTCCCCCTCAAAGCCAAAAGAATAATCCTCCGGCCAGGTATCTTGCCAGGGCTCGTCTGCCAATGTTGGTGGCATCACGTCTGGGTCCTCAACAGAGGCAGTCCAACCCAGCTCATGCCTGGGAGCATACTGTCCTTGTTGATGGATTCTTTGGACTGGTGGTTGCGGTGGAGGCATTCTTTGGACTGGTGGTTGCGGTGGAGGCATTCTTTGGACTGGTGGTTGCGGTGGAGGCATGCCCGTTTGCACCCTGGTGACAGGAGGTTCTGTGGAGGAGTCAAATGATGAGAGTGATTAGTACAATCATATTTATGTCCATGTGGGCATACAATGTACATTGATACATGCTAGGGCCTATACTCATTCTCATGTCAAACTCTATAACATGCATGTGCACATTGTGATTTGTGATATGAGGGTTTTTAATATGCAAAGTATACATGTATGTGTTTCATACAATAGTTATGTGTACATGTCAGTGATGGATAAAATGTGTTCTTTAAGTGACACTATGGTCACACAATTTCCTTTCGCCTGATATAGGCACATAACGTGCTTTCTTGAGCTAAAAGTATTGTGATGGCTATAGTGTCCATTTACTGAAAACTCTACATGTGGCTTGTGGCTTGTGGCCTGTGTTACTCTGAGACATGTTAGTATTTCACTATTCCACCTCATATCATGAATTTCAATGTGTTAAGTAGCATTAAATGGACATTAAACCCATTTTTATTCTTTCATGATTCAGCTAGAGCAGGCAATTTTAAACAACTTTCTAATTTACTTCCATTACCTAATTTGCTTCATTCTCTTGATATTCTTTGCTGAAAAGCATATCTAGATAGGCTCAGAAGCTGCTGATTGGTGGCTACACATCAATGCCTCATGTGATTGGCTCACCCATGTGCATTGATATTTAATAAACAAAGAATATCAGAATAATGAAGCAAATTAGATAATAGAAGTAAATTGGGATGTTGTTTAAAACTGTATTCTCTATCTGAATAATGAAATAACAAGATTTGGTTTAATGTCCCTTTAATGTGAAATATAATTGTAGATGTTTTTGTTAGTAGGCCAAATACCATGCTCCTCATTGTGTACATGAATGTGTGACATTAAAGGATGTTATATCTCAAATACATATAATACTGGTGTGTGGGATGTTACTCACCAGCATGCTGTGCTGATGTTGCAGCCCCTGAGTCACGAGCCCCTGGAAGTCCACGGACTGCTGTGACGCTCAGGGACCTGTGTATTATCTCCTGCCATTCATTATATTCAGCCTCCTGGGGAGGACCACTGCCTGTTCCCCTCTGGTGCATGGCTTCTTGGCCCATTTTCTCCTTCACCCGCCTCTTGCAATCATTCCATCTTTTCTTTAGGCCGTCGGCAGTCCTCCTCTGCTGGGCCACGCTGTTTACTGCCTCATCGACCAACAGCCATGCATCCTTACGCCGACGGGCAACTCCTTTGCCCTTCTCCTGGCCAAAGAGGGCAGTGTGGTTCTCCATGACGGCCTGGACTAGCGCTAAATTCTCTGCGAACGAGAAGTTCGGGCATCTCATGCGCTCATCGTCCGTGGCCGCCTGGCTTCCTCCCTGGGATGTCCCTGGTGTGGGTTCCTCCCTATCCTCTCCCTCCTCCCCCCTTCCGTCCCCATGTGCACCCTCTATCCCTCTTCTAAGTGTGCCTGGTCTCAGGGCAACCCCACTCCCATCATCCCTTCTGGCTCTCCCTCTCCCCACTCCACTTACTCCCTGACGGGGACCCTGCTGCTCCTCCTGTCCATAATCCTCTCCCTGCAACTCCCCTCCCCTCCTCCCCTCCGCCCTACCTCTCCCTGTCATCCTCAAACTACACACACTCACACACTCACACTCACTCCCACTTTAATCACACACAATCACAACCAAACACTCAGGCTATCACACTATAAAATATAAATAAAATGTGTGAGGTGTTAGAAAAAAAAAAGTGTTGTGTATTTTGTATATGTGTGTATGCAAAATGTGTGCAATATGTAAAAAAAAGTGTAAGTAAATGTACAGGCTCACCCAAACCAAAAACCAAAAATCCGACCTAACTAACTTTGATAAATTGCGCCTCTCTCACTGCTCTTACTAAATCACTGTACTCACTGTAGTGTGCTGTAGCTCCAAGAACCAACCAAACACACTAAAGAAAATGGCGGCTGCGCATGGTTTTATGTATGAATTTTGAATGGCGTAATTACGTGGTGCATCTTTTAGAACTGACGGTTATTTTTTACGATTTGTCGCCTAATTTGCATCAAACTACTCTTTATTGAGACTTTACGTGAACAAAATACTGGCGTAAGTACTTGCGACGACTAAAATGTGTATTTGCGCACATTTTAGTTGATCAACGGTTTTTCCTACTTACGCCAGTTTAGCATCTGACGGCGCAGTATATTGGATAGCTCAAATTGCGAGGTGAAATTGCGGGCGACGCGGGTTCCCTTGCTTGCGCCGAAAACTACGCCGTATATCAGATCGCGCCCCTAATCTGTGTTATAATATTTACAAAAATATTTTTCTAACAAAAGAATTATATATTAAATAAAATACTTTCAGGTGACATGAACATAGTGTTAGTGCGATATAAATTAAAGTCTAGATTACGAGTTTTGCGGTAAGAGCGGTGCCATACTAATTTGCACTTCCCTACAGCGCTGGTATTACAGGTTTTCATAAACCTGGCGTTATCAGGAAAGAAGTGAGCGTAGAGGAAAATTGAGCTCCATACCGCACTCCAATACCAGCACTGCTTAAGGCAGCGGTGAGCTGGTTTTACGTGCTCGTGCACGATTTCCCCATAGACATCAATGGGGAGAGCCGGCTGAAAAAAGCCTAACACCTGCAAAAAAGCAGCGTAAAGCTCAGTAACGCAGCCCCTTGATTCCTATGGGGAAACAAAAGTTATGTTTACACCTAACACCCTAACATGAACCCCGAGTCTAAACACCCCTAATCTTACACTTATTAACCCCTAATCTGCCGCCCCCGACATCACCGACACCTACATTATACTTATTAACCCCTAATCTGCCGCTCCGGACATCGCCGCCACTATAATAAACATATTAACCCCTAAACCACCGCACTCTCGCATCGCAAACACTAGTTAAATATTATTAACCCCTAATCTGCTGCAACTAACATCGCCGCCACCTACCTACATTTATTAACCCCTAATCTGCCGCCCCAACGTCACTGCCACTATACTAAAGTTATAAACTCCTAAACCTAAGTCTAACCCTAACACCCCCTAACTTAAATATAATTAAAAGAACTCTAAATAAAAATTACTATCATTACCTAACTAATTCCTATTTAAAACTAAATACTTACCTATAAAATAAAGTTTGTATTTATTTTAACTAGGTAGAATAGTTACTAAATAGTTATTAACTATTTACTAACTACCTAGCTAAAATAAATACAAATTTACTTGTAAAATAAAACCTAACCGGAGTTACACTAACATCTAACCTAACACTACAATTAAATAAATTACCTAAATTAAATAAAATTTCCTAAATTACAAAAAACAAACAAACACTAAATTACACAAAAAGAAAAAAAGAATTGATCAGATATTTAAACTAATTACACCTAATCTAATAGCCCTATCAAAATAACCCCCCCCCCAAAAAAAACCTAGCCTACACTAAACTACCAATAGCCCTTAAAAGGGCCTTTTGCGGGGCATTGCCCCAAAGAAATCAGCTCTTTTACCTGTAAAAAAAATACCCCCCCAACAGTAAAACCCACCACCCACACAACCAACCCCCCAAATAAAAGTCTTACTAAAAAAAAAAACTAAGCTTCCCATTGCCCTGAAAAGGGCATTTGGATGGGCATTGCCCTTAAAAGGGCATTTAGCTCTTTTTCAATTGCCCAAACCCTAATCTAAAACTAAAACCCACCCAATAAACCCTTTAAAAACCTAACACTAACCCCCGAAGATCCACTTACAGTTTTGAAGACCGGACATCCATCCTAAACAAAGCTGGGAAAAGTCCTCAGCGAAGCGGCAAGAAGTCCTCAACGAAGCCAGGAGAAGTCTTCATCCAAGCCGGCAGAAGTAGTCCTCCAGATGGGCAGAAGTCTTCATCCAGACGGCATCTTCTATCTTCATCCATCCGGCGCGGAACGGGTCCATCTTCAAGACATCGGGTGCGGAGCATCCTCTTCAACTGAAGTCTTCTTCCCGAATAAAGGTTCCTTTAAGTGATGTCATCCAAGATGGCGTCCCTTGAATTCTGATCGGCTGATAGAATTCTATCAGCCAATCAGAATTAAAGGTGAAAAAATCCTATTGGCTGATGCAATCAGCCAATAGGATTGAGCTTCAATCCTATTGGCTTATCCAATCAGCCAATAGGATTGAGCTCGCATTCTACTGGCTGTTCCAATCCGAGTAGTTATGAGTTTTACACTACAAAGCCGTAGCATAAAACTCATAACTAAAGTGTTAAAAAGTACACTAACACCCATAAACTACCTATTAACCCTTAAACCGAGGCCCTCCTGCATTGCAAATACTAAAATTAAATTATTAACCCCTAATCTGCCGCTCCCGACATCGCAGCCACTATAATAAACATATTAACCCCTAAACTGCCGCACTCCCCCCTCGCAAACACTAGTTAAATCATATTAACCCCTAATCTGCTGTCCCTAACATCGCCGAAACCTACATTACAGTTATTAACCCCTAATATGCCATCCCCAACATCGCCGCCACTATACTAAAGTTATTAACCCCTAAACCTAAGTCTAACCCTAACACCCCCTAACTTTAATCTAATTAAAATAAATCTTAATAAAAATTACTATCATTACCTAAATAATTCATATTTAAAACTAAATACTTACCTATAAAATAAACCCTAAGATAGCTACAATATAACTAATAGTTACATTGTATCTAGCTTAGGGTTTATTTTTATTTTACAGCTAAGTTTGTATTTATTTTTACTAGGTAGAATAGTTACTAAATAGTTATTAACTATTTACTAACTACCTAGCTAAAATAAAACCTAACCTGAGTTACACTAACACCTAACCTTACACTACAATTAAATAAATTACCTAAATTAAATACAATTACCTAAATTACACAAAAACACTAAATTACACAAAATAAAAAAAGAAATGATCAGATATTGAAACTAATTATACCTAATCTAATAGCCCTATCAAAATAAAAAAGCCCCCCCAAAATAAAAAAAACCCTAGCCTAAACTAAACTAAACTACCAATAGTCTTTAAAAGGGCCTTTTGCGGGGCATTGCCCCAAAGAAATCAGCTCTTTTACCTGAAAAAAAATACAAACAACCCCCCCAACAGTAAAACCCACCACCCACACAACCAACCCCCCAAATAAAACCCTAACTAAAAAAAACTAAGCTCCCCATTGCATTTGGATGGGCATTGCCCTTAAAAGGGCATTTAGCTCTATTGCAGCCCAAACCCTAGCCTAAAAATAAAACCCACCCAATAAACCCTTAAAAAAACCTAACCCTAACCCCTGAAGATCCACTTACAGTTTTGAAGATCCAACATCCATCCTCAACGAAGCCGGGAGAAGTTCTCATCGAAGCGGCAAGAAGTCTTCAACGAAGCCGGGAAAAGTCTTCATCCAAGCCGGGAGAAGTGGCCCTCCAGACGGGCAGAAGTCTTCATTCAGACGGCATCTTCTATCTTCATCCATCCGGCGCGGAGCGGCTCCATCTTCAAGACATCTTGCGCGGAGCATCCTCTTCCAACAAAGTCTTCTTCCCGAATGAATGTTTATTTAAGTGACGTCATCCAAGATGGCGTCCCTTAGATTCCGATTGGCTGATAGAATTCTATCAGCCAATAGGATTGAACTTCAATCCTATTGGCTAATCCAATCAGCCAATAGGATTGAGCTTGCATTCTATTGGCTGTTCCGATCAGCCAATAGAATGCCAGCCCAATCCTACTGTATTTTTTTTTTTCAGGTAAAAGAACTGATTTCTTTGGGGCAATGCCCCGCAAAAGGCCCTTTTAAGGGCTATTGGTAGTTTAGTTTAGGCTACGTTTTTTTATTTTGGGGGGGCTTTTTTATTTTGATAGGGCTATTAGATTAGGTGTGTCAGTATATTTATGAAAATCTAAGTAGTGCTCTCCAAATAATATATCAGCTTATGGCAGGGTTATAACACAATATATTTAATAATTATCCTTAAAAATAGAAACCCTTAACCAACATGCATCTACTAGAAACCATACAATTAATATAAATACCTGAATTCTTTTATTTAGTTAATATCCATGAACATTTTGAAATATATTTGCAATACCAGAATATGACACAATATTATATACGTTAAAACCAACTATTAAGATATGCTATCTTTCTTACAAAGCCCAGAAAAATTTACCTTCACAAATCAGCCTTATTTACAAATAGCCTTTCATTCAGTTAACACAATGGGACTAAAACCTTTAACTTTTAACATCCAAGCAATACAATTCTAAACAGTGCTTATAAACAATAGGATAATATATATATTATGCTATTTAACTGCAATTTATCCTAATACAATATTGATTTAAAACACCAGAACTTTTACAGATAAATCACTTAGCCTACCAGATACAAATTTAAACAATACCTAGGCTTATGAAATATTAACTTGAAATACAAACTGCTTCTTTAAATCTTTCAACTGTACTTTAAACTGCAGTGACTTAGAATTTAACTAATAGTCTTACCAATAACCTTGAATACGTTACCAGGGTAAAGAGCAGTCAATATCCAATATTCCTTAATAGGAATTATTTTACCTCAGATCACCAATAAGTGTATATCGCAATCAATGAGAAAGGTAGATTAGCTTTGCTTGAGTAAATGGTATTTCACGCCCAGCAGGAACCAGTTACAAGTTTTAGCTTCAGCAGAAAATCTGTGTGTCCTTCTCTATATTGCATTCACTTTTTATTAGTTTTCCATCATGGGTAAATTATGGGTGGCCCTCCTGGTCCCTTCTGATTGGATATTTGGAATACCTGATTGGATTGGCCCTTAACGGAGTTGAGCATGTTTACCATGGCAACGCATCTTTTGAACAGTTAAATTCCCTTAACTGTCCTACCGGTATTGGCCCTTAGGTGGCAGCAGATATACAGACAAAACAAATTCACCTTTAAAATTTCTAAGCATTTTTAACAAGCTAATTATTCTCATAAAATGGTTATTTAATCAGATCATACTCTCTGCATTAATCATATATAACCCCAATTATAGATGTGTAGTATTAGATTATTTTTTTGATTATTCTGATACCAAATATGTTATATTATTAACATTGTATTATATTAAGGCAATTTAATACTGCTAATTATTAGTTTACAATGCATTACAATTTTATCAGTATCCTGGCATTTCTATATCTAATATGTTTTCACATAATATAGTATGCTATATGTCTCCCACAATTCTTGCATGCAGGAATTTTGCCCATGGTCCACCTGAAATAAAATAATAAGTGTCATTAATCATTTCTTTTTGGGTCCACAAATATCTATTTATATTCTTTAAAAACACAGAGGCTAAGGTATTCATGCTTCCAAAATATGCATGTATATATACAATACACACACACACACATATATATATATATATATATATATATATATATATATATATATATATATATAGTTACATTTAAAAGACATTTTTTTTTTTAAAACCCCCACTGCTTTTTCTTCTAAATTAGTTCCCAGACTCTTTGTCTTTTACTCACCACATGGGGTCTTTTTGCACCTGAGAGTAATGCTGAAATTCTCACAAAACATGTCACTTTGGAAATCCTATCACACCTTTCCAGTTTGAAAGACAAATGGTATCCTGAGATGGTTGTCAAATTTTAACAAGCCAAATGTTTTAGTGTCAAACATTTGGAGACATCCTGTCTGTAGTTTAGTCCTGAAATGTTTATTCAAACTTGTGGGGGTTTTGCGAATCAAATCCTGACATCAGAATTTAAACCTTATTCCATTAATATCTGATAAAATATGGTTTCATACATAAACACATTTCCCTGTCCTATTGACATACATATATATATAAATATGTATTTACCTGTGCCCTGACATAATTCCCCCTTTCAAATTCAAATATATGTAGGACACATGTATTTGGATCAAAGTCAGTGGTACTCGGTGAGGATATTGGCCGTATACATCATAGGCAGTCCTTTAAGTAGAAAGTCCATTATTTTTGAGCCAGTCATCTTCAAACTACAGTATGTCTTTAGTGCATTTGGGGATATGACACTTCATTCTCCCTCTATGACTTGTAGTTGGGATCTGGGATGACATGCCCGCAGTTGATTGATATGGACCCATTTATCTATGAAACTTTCATTTTTGGGGATCCTTATTTTATAGGCCACTGGAGATATTTTGTCAGTAATGACAAAAGGACCTTTCCATGAGGGAAGAAATTTCTTTTCCCTAACCTGATCTCTTCCAAAGTTATAAAGATAAACTTTATCATTTATTTCATATTCCTTTTTGGATGTTTTGAGATCATAATAGGTTTTAGTGGCGGTTGCGGCTCTTTATAAATTCCTTTGAGCAAATGCAAAGGCATATTGCAGGTGCTTTCTTAGGTTCTCCACATATTGATGTGTATTGGAAGCGTTTATCAAGTTTTGGTCTGATGTACGGTACAGCAGATGCTGAGGTAGAACCATTCTTCTACCAGTCATCAGTTCAAAAGGTGACATCTTGGTAGCACTACTTGGAGTTGCTCTTAATGCCATTAGGACTAGAGGTAGTTTTACATCCCAGTCTTTACCCGTTTCACTCACAAACTTTTTGAGGATTTTAACAATGGACTGGTTGTAACGCTCTACACCACCACTTGAGGCAGCTCTATAAGCAATATGGAGCTTTCTTTTAACCCCTAGTATTTTCCACATTTTGGTCATCACTTCACTAGTGAAGTGGGTCCCCCGATCTGACTCGATTCTTTGGGGTAAACCAAATCTGGAAAATACGTGGTTGATGAGCAATGCTGCACATGTTTCAGCACTATTGTTAGGTGCTCTGATGCACTCTACCCATTTAGTGAACAGGCATGTCACGGTTAACATGTATTTGTTACCTCTTGATGACCTTGTTACCGGACCAATAAAATCAATTTGTATATCTGACCATGGCATCACCATCCCCCTTTTCTCCAATGGCGCTCTATGCGTTGGTGCAGTGGGTTGGAACTGTGGGCAGATTAAACAACCTTGACAGTAGGTTTGAACATCTTTCAACATGTGTGGCCAAAAAGCGTAATCACGTAATATTTCATACGTGAGTTTGGCACCACGATGACCAGATGTGGGAGCATCATGGGCATGTTGAAGCATTAGACCTCTGAACTTGGTGGGTACTACCCATTGCTGGATGCCAGTTTTGGAGGTTCTAATTAACAAACCATCCTGTAACTTGAATTGTGATCGGGATTTTATTAAGATTCTAAGAACTTCTTTGCCAATACAATCATCTTTTGAGATGGGGTTGCTTTCAGGATCTTCTATGTGTTTATAGAAGATGCCTACAATGGGGTCTTCTTTTTGACTAGTGATCAGGTCCTCACTAGGAGAATC
This sequence comes from Bombina bombina, assembly GCF_027579735.1. NCBI lineage: Eukaryota > Metazoa > Chordata > Amphibia > Anura > Bombinatoridae > Bombina > Bombina bombina. The sequence goes on along the minus strand of NC_069499.1, from coordinate 611,461,418 downwards.
CTGACTCCATTGTACCAGGTTAGGCTCACTCTGTTGTTTGGCCTGGTTTCTGGTAATGGCTTCTACCTGAATTGCACCCATTAAATGGTCAATATTAAGGAGTTCTCCAGTTACGGCTCCTTGTTTGGCTAATGAATCCGCAAGGTCATTGCCTTCCTTATCCGGACCTAGAATCCTGGAATGACCCTTGGTCTTTTTCCAGTGTATGGTTAAATCATTGGATACCACCAGATTATCAATCTCGCAGAACAACTTGCCATGCTTGACTGGTTTGTTATTGCTTTTCTGCATGCCATTTCTTTTCCAAGTTGGCAGGTATTCAACAAAGCTGTCACGCACATAATTTGAGTCAGTTATGACCACAAATTCATGAATACCATGTTCAATAGCCATTTCAATGGTTTTGAGAACAGCAGTTAGTTCTGCAACTTGACTGGATCTTGGTCCAATGTTGAAACCTATAGATATATTTGGAAATCCATTTGCCCCAGTTATACCAATGCCAGTGACTAATCTGCGCTCATTTGCAATAGTGGCATGGTAAGAACAACCATCAACATATACCCAAGGTAATGTTTGACAATAGTCCTCATTGTACATTTTATAGGGGGAAAGCAATTGTTCCTCCAGAAAATCATCTTCTGATAATTCTTCCCCAGGACCTCTAGCAGTACAGTCGTGGAGCTCAGCAAGCCCTTGTGCGACTGGATTATTTTTTATTCTGCTTGTAGCGAATTTCTAATGGCCAGCCTTGTAAGGAAAGAGTCCACGCTGTTATGCGGCTATTTGACAAATTCCCATCTCTTATTCTTTCACTTTGCAAATATAGCAAAGGCTGGTGGGCCGTTTCTACAATAATTTTCTCGCCCTGTATACAGTATAGCTGCGGAAATTTTGTAGAGCCCATACAGTAGATAAGAGGGCTTTTTCGCAATCGTTAAACTTCTACCGGGGATAGATTTTTGCTTGCATAAGCAATGGCTTTGTTTAAATTATCATGCTTTTGGTATAAAACAGCACTCATGCTTACATTTGTGTAACCTGTTTCTAAGAAAAAAGGTTTACCTCCCTCAGGGTATGCTAGGCAAGGTGCTTGTGTGAGTTTTCTCTTCAGCTCTCTGATGGCTGTCTCTTGAGACTCACTCCAGTGCCATTTCACGTCCTTCTTTAGAAGAAGTAGTAGTGGTTTAGCTAATTCCGCATAATTATCAATGAATTTGCGAGAATAATTCGTCATACCCAGGAAGGATCTCAATTCCTTTAAGTTAGTTGGGTTTTTAGAATTTACTATAGCTTCCACCTTTTTCTTCTGAGGATTTAGCCCTTCAGAAGTAACTTCATGTCCCAAGAAGTTTACACGAGTGCGGAACCATTGATCTTTCTGTAGGGATAATTTGACACCTGCCCTTTTAAGTTGGCTGAGGACGTGTTTAAGCTCTGCGATGTGTTTTTCAAAGTCTGTGCTTTTGATTAAAACATCATCAACATAAGATAAGGTCCCCCTTTCCAGTGCATCAGGCATAGCCTTATGCATGAATACAGCAAATTCATGTCCAGAATTTATGTATCCAAAAGGAAGTCTTTGAAATGCATATTGGACCTTTTGGAAGGAGAATGCTAGCTTATATTGGTCCTCTTCATGTACCTTTATGGTCCAATATCCCTGTGCACAATCAATGGCAGTGAATATTTTGGATCCCTGCATTTGTGCTAGGCATTGGTCGATATATGGCACAGGCCAGCCAGACATGTACACTCGTTTGTTTAGCTGTCTTAAATCAGCACACAAACGCCATTGTCCATTGGGCTTAAGAACACCTAGAATAGGATTATTATATGAGCTGTGCACCTGTATGATAATACCTCTTTCTTCCAAATTCCTTATGATCTCTGCAAGAGAATCATATGAGGCTAAGGGAAGTCTGTATTGTTTGACAAATACAGGTGGTGCATCGGGATCTGTTTGTATTCTTGCAATGTGCAAGTCTGTAGTACCACAGTCATAAGAATCCTTAGCAAAAATATCCTTGTACTCCATCAGGAGTTCTCGCAGCTGTTGGCGTTCATCATCGCTGGAACAGCCATTAGCTAAGGATATTTGCTCTTCGACTATTTGCTGAAATCCTGGAAAGATTTCAGGCTGTCCTATTTCATAGGCTTCTTCCAATCTAGAGGTGAGATCCCCTTGATTATAGTTTATATTGCCCCCATGACTCTGGGAATTGGGGTAATCTTGCTGTTTGATTGGCTGATCAAACACTAGAGAGGCTTCTTCAATTTTACAGATGCCTTCCTCTGAGCTGAAGGGATAAATAGACTGAATATTAAATAGACCCTCTGGCATAGATGCAAAGGATTGTTCTATTAATTGTTCTTCAGTTAAGTATCCTTCAGGTATTAGCCCAATTACATTATTCTGGAATCCAAAAGTGTAATAACTTGATTCCAGTGCATATCCTATTGTAGTTCCCTTGGATAATAATATATCCTGTGGGGTCATGTTATGCACAATAATATGTATTGGAACAGTTCCAATATTCACCATAGGAGTGTAGGTCACTGTGACACACAGATTTTGTATTCTATGGGAGAGGCAAATTAGTGTTTCAGAAGTTTTTAATTTCTGACCTCTCTTTACCTGTAAGGGTAAAAGAAATTTATCAGCCCCAGCAGTAATTATAACATCGCTAGATACCTGCATATTCACAGCATATGGTAATTGCTGGTTTGACTTCAGGGCTGCATTTTCATCCTGAAATACTTCAGGGTCCCCCTTTAACCTGCTCCAGAGGCAAGAGTTAATCAAATCTATTTGTATGGCATATCTATGTAAGATATCATTGCCAATGTATATTTGATTATGGGGAGAATTTAAAACTAAAACCAGGTGCTTCACTTACTTATTACCAATAGAGATAGATAATAAGCACTTAGCTGTGATGTTATAGCTTTCAGACCTGTTATCCAGGTTGTGGACACAGTGGTCTTGGGGAGAAAGATATTTAATCACTTTAGGTTCAGCTATCTGCGCTAATAAACCTTCGCTTATATAGCTAGCTTCCTGTTTTAAGTTTATTTTAGCATACTTGGTTTTACCAAGGTCATGCACTTGTATAGGGATAAATAGATCCTCTTTAACTCTCTCAATCCCTGTGAGGTATTGAGCGTGGCCTCCCCCCTTAGGGATTTTATGATCCCCCTTGTGGAGTGATATGGTTAATACATCGCCATCTAGGGAAATATTTGCTATCTTTCCAGGCGAAAATTTAAAAGTATTACCATCAGAGCCACTTAAAGGAGTCTGATCATCTATTTGTAGAATAGTGATTTCAGGTACAGAGTTATTCCTGAAATGAATCTCCACAGCATCTGGTTTCTCTTCCACCACGTGACAGCTATGTCGGGTGCGAGATATACCAGATTTTTCATAATTGATAGGCCTTTTAACTTGTGACCAAATTACATTATTTATGCAATCAATTATGGTGCTTAATCGCTTCAGGAGATCACTACCAATAATTAAACGATCAGTTGGCAGATCCACTATAATGACAGGGTGTCTTATGACCCTGTTCCCCAATTTAAATTTTACCCAGGCAGTACCGTAAACTTTTAGAGACTCACCCCCAACTCCTATTAGGGAACCATCAAATTCTTTTATTTTAGGTTTGTGGGGTGTTAGCTCATTTAGCTGTGTGTAGTACCTGTGGGATAAGATAGTTGTCTGAGATCCGGTGTCAATTAATCCCATGATAGGGTTGGAGACTGAATCTTGCAGTTCAACTAATACATAATACCTTCCTGCATTTTCTACCATTTCACACATAAAGTTGGCGTTATCATACATCTGTGGGCTTCGCCACGTGTTACCTGAGTTCGCTGTGTTTTCCGATGCAGAAGACGCTTCATACCTACCGGTCTCCTCTATGACAGGGTCGGCTGGATTCTTGTGTACTGCATCTGGGGAAATAAGGTTAAGGGAGTGCTGCAAAGGAAGAGGTTTGTTAATTTTTCCCGGATGAGGTTGCCTGTCATCACAGCTAAATTGTCCGTTTTCGGTCTGTGGGGAGAGAACATGATTAGTATCATTGATATTTATTATTACATTTTGTATATCTCTCCCCTCCCCTTCAGGTGATACTGCAGTATTTATGACTGTGCCTGTGGTCCACTGCTGACCACTGGCTGTACCCCTTAAAAAGTATTGTTCGGTTGCTGAGCCGTAGAAGGTTGACTCATATTAGCGAATTGTTCGCTCAACCGATTTAACTGGGTAAACAGCATATCTACCTGATTGTACAAGTTACCTCTACCCCTGGGCCTATCTCTTGGTGCCCCATAATAATGATTCCTGGACCATTGGGTTCCCTCAGAATCAGGGCCGCTATTTCTATATTGGCGTGGTTGCCCCTGGGGTTCAGCTTGTTCAGTATTAGTACTTTGGGGAGCATTATATACCTGGGGTGTCTGGTTACTCTGAGAATATCTTCGCCGTCTATTGTATCTATCCTTGCACGGATACCAATTATTTGGCGAGTATTCTCTTTGTGAGTAATTATTCACCTGATTATGTCCCCCACTTTGGTTATAGTCTCCCTGCGCCTCAACCTGTGTATGGGAGGGGGCAGAGTTAAACCTCTGTGGAGATGGCCTGTTTTGACTGGCCACCTCCGCATAGGTTTTCTGTTTAGACTCCAAATTGAGGGGGTTAGGTGACATCCTAGTTTCTGCCACAATTTTGGGTTTTTATTCCTTTTTTACCCCCTGTTCACTGGATTGCTGAATAGAGTATAATTTTGTACTCTCTTTGATCAGCCATTCCAATGAGCAGTCCTCATCAAAATCTCTAGCTAAGTTAATTTTGATGGGTATAGGCAGTGCTTCAAAAAATAAATTTACAAATTCTGAGCCATCAAATCTGGGATTATCTTCAGTCATACTGTACGCATTTTTCAATTCAGAAAGGAATTCGATTGGATTCTGATTCGCACTACACTTTAAACCATATACCGCTATTTTCGCGGCAGTTTTAGTGCGATATTGCCCAAATTCTTTTCTGCATTGTCGTTTTATCCCACTCCAGGAATGAATATTCATATCCTTTAGTGAAGCAAAGAATTTGTGATGTTTACTGTCAAATACCCAAGGCAGAAATTCAATTTTTAATTTCTCACTTGTAACATTCATTATAGCTAATGCATTTTCAAAAGCCTCTAAATGATCAATTACAGATTTTGTTCCCTTATTGGAGAATATAGGTACTGCGCGCTGTATGAAGGTGATTATTTTATGGGACTCATATACTTTATTAGACTTATTTTGGGATTCTCTGTTAGAGTTTCCCTCCCCCGCACCAGCTGCGTTACAGCAGTCCTCTGGATTTACATCATGAGGTGACTGCCTATTTGGGAAATCTATTTCTGACCCATTAGGGGTCATTTGTCTATACTGTTCCATATATTTCTGTACCTCGTCCCTGACGCGTTCGCTAAAGGAGTTAGCATTATCTGTATTATTCTCACTGTTAATATAAGGGTTTTCATTATGGCGATATGACCTTTTTAAATCGCTTAATTCTCTCTGGCTTTGCGCAAGCTGTTTATTTAAATCTTGTATCTGTGCGAGTAAATCTATGTTATGCTTATCTAAGGCGGTTAGGTTTTGGGCAAATTCATCCATTTTATTTTTGGCTATTTTTAAATCCTCTTCGCATCTGCGTGAGGAACAAATACTACTCTCTAGCTCCTGTATTTGCAATCGTTTGTCTATGACACAAAACGACATTTCGTCAATAATGCATATTAAAAGGGGCCAAGATTTTAGTATTAGTTCGTCTCGCTTTTTGGGAGTCTTGCATTGATTAATCATTAATAATTCTTGGAAGAATTCATTCTCTTCATTCCACATATTATTATTAACGGTAATATTTTTAGCCCTAGTTTCAAGCATATCCATAAAATCATTTAATTCACCCGCAATATTAAACTTCCCTTTAATGTAACTTATGGTATCTTTCTTAAGGACCTGACCTTTAGTAATGGGTATGGTGATGGGACCATTTTCATCGCTATGTATAGAATTAAATGAGTCACTTCTGGCTACAGACATTATTATATTGGTTTAGTATTTAGTTAAATTAAAACGCTAATACAATTTTTGCCAATAAAAAGAGAGAAAAAAAATTATATTTAAAAAAAAAATAGTATTAATTTTGAAATATGAAAAATTAATATTTCGAAATATGAAAAATTAATATTTCGAAATATGAAAAATTAATATTTTTATTAATTTTTAAAAAATTAATCTTTAATAATATTTCAAGATATTAATATCAATCTCGAAATATGAAAATCAATATTTCAACTTTTCAAAAATTATATCTTCAAAATATTAATATCGAAATATGAAACTTTTTCTCTCTTTTATAATAATTTCTATTTACTACAAATATATGATATCAATATGATGAATTTTAATAAATCTCAGCAAGTGCCTCCAATCAATATGTCAGTATATTTATGAAAATCTAAGTAGTGCTCTCCAAATAATATATCAGCTTATGGCAGGGTTATAACACAATATATTTAATAATTATCCTTAAAAATAGAAACCCTTAACCAACATGCATCTACTAGAAACCATACAATTAATATAAATACTTGAATTCTTTTATTTAGTTAATATCCATGAACATTTTGAAATATATTTGCAATACCAGAATATGACACAATATTATATACGTTAAAACCAACTATTAATATATGCTATCTTTCTTACAAAGCCCAGAAAAATTTACCTTCACAAATCAGCCTTATTTACAAATAGCCTTTCATTCAGTTAACACAATGGGACTAAAACCTTTAACTTTTAACATCCAAGCAATACAATTCTAAACAGTGCTTATAAACAATAGGATAATATATATATTATGCTATTTAACTGCAATTTATCCTAATACAATATTGATTTAAAACACCAGAACTTTCACAGATAAATCACTTAGCCTACCAGATACAAATTTAAACAATACCTAGGCTTATGAAATATTAACTTGAAATACAAACTGCTTCTTTAAATCTTTCAACTGTACTTTAAACTGCAGTGACTTAGAATTTAACTAATAGTCTTACCAATAACCTTGAATACGTTACCAGGGTAAAGAGCAGTCAATATCCAATATTCCTTAATAGGAATTATTTTACCTCAGATCACCAATAAGTGTATATCGCAATCAATGAGAAAGGTAGATTAGCTTTGCTTGAGTAAATGGTATTTCACGCCCAGCAGGAACCAGTTACAAGTTTTAGCTTCAGCAGAAAATCTGTGTGTCCTTCTCTATATTGCATTCACTTTTTACTAGTTTTCCATCATGGGTAAATTATGGGTGGCCCTCCTGGTCCCTTCTGATTGGATATTTGGAATACCTGATTGGATTGGCCCTTAACGGAGTTGAGCATGTTTACCATGGCAATGCATCTTTTGAACAGTTAAATTCCCTTAACTGTCCTACCGGTATTGGCCCTTAGGTGGCAGCATATATACAGACAAAACAAATTCACCTTTAAAATTTCTAAGCATTTTTAACAAGCTAATTATTCTCATAAAATGGTTATTTAATCAGATCATACTCTCTGCATTAATCATATATAACCCCAATTATAGATGTGTAGTATTAGATTATTTTTTCTGATTATTCTGATACCAAATATGTTATATTATTAACATTGTATTATATTAAGGCAATTTAATACTGCTAATTATTAGTTTACAATGCATTACAATTTTATCAGTATCCTGGCATTTCTATATCTAATATGTTTTCACATAATATAGTATGCTCTATGTCTCCCACAATTCTTGCATGCAGGAATTTTGCCCATAGTCCACCTGAAATAAAATAATAAGTGTCATTAATCATTTCTTTTTGGGTCCACAAATATCTATTTATATTCTTTAAAAACACAGAGGCTAAGGTATTCATGCTTCCAAAATATGCATGTATATATACAATACACACACACACACACACACACACACACACATATATATATATATATATATATATATATATATAGTTACATTTAAAAATGTGCCTTTTGTTAAAAGACATTTTTTTTTAAAACCCCCACTGCTTTTTCTTCTAAATTAGTTCCCAGACTCTTCGTCTTTTACTCACCACATGGGGTCTTTTTGCACCTGAGAGTAATGCTGAAATTCTCACAAAACATGTCACTTTGGAAATCCTATCACACCTTTCCAGTTTGAAAGACAAATGGTATCCTGAGATGGTTGTCAAATTTTAACAAGCCAAATGTTTTAGTGTCAAACCTTTGGAGACATCCTGTCTGTAGTTTAGTCCTGAAATGTTTATTCAAACTTGTGGGGGTTTTGCGAATCAAATCCTGACAGAATTTAAACCTTATTCCATTAATATCTGATAAAATATGGTTTCATACATAAACACATTTCCCTGTCCTATTGACATACATATATATATATATATATATAAATATGTATTTACCTGTGCCCTGACAGGTGTAATTAGTTTAAATATATTGTAATTTGTTTTTTTATTTTGTGTAATTTAGTGTTTGTTTGTTTTTGTAATTTAAGTAATTGTATTTAATTTATTTAATTGTATTTAATTTAGGTAATTTATTTAATTGTAGTGTAGTGTTAGGTGTTAGTATAACTTAGGCTAGGTTTTATTTTACAGGTAAATTTGTATTTATTTTAGCTAGGTAGTTATTAAATAGTTAATAACTATTTAGTAACTATTCTACCTAGTTAAAATAAATACAAACTTGCCTGTGAAATAAAAATAAAACCTAAGCTGGCTACAATGTAACTATTAGTTATATTGTAGCTAGCTTAGGGTTTATTTTACAGGTAAGTATTTAGTTTTAAATAGGAATTATTTAGTTATTAATTGTAGGTTTTCTTTAGATTTATTTTAATTATATTTAAGTTAGGGGGTGTTAGGGTTAGACTTAGGTTTAGGGGTTAATAAATATAGTATAGTGGCGGCGACATTGGGGGCGGCAGATTAGGGGTTAATAAATGTAGGTAGGTGGTGGCGATGTTAGGGACAGCAGATTAGGGGTTAATAATATTTAACTAGTGTTTACGATGCGGGAGTGCGGCAGTTTAGGGGTTATTATGTTTATTCTAGTGGCGGCATTGTCGGCAGCGGCAGATTAGGGGTTAATAATTTTACTTTAGTGTTTGCGATGCGGGAGGGCCTTGGTTTAGTGGTTAATAGGTAGTTTATGGGTGTTAGTGTACTTTTTAGCACTTTAGTTATGAGTTTTATACTACAGCTTTGTAGTGTAAAACTCATAACTACTGACTTTAGAATGCGTTACAAATCTTGCGGGATAGGCTGTACCGCTCACTTTTTGGCCTAAAAAAAAAAAGCTTGTAATACCGGCGCTATGGAAGTCCCATTGAAAAAACTCATAACGCAAAACTTGTAATCTAGCCGTTAGTTTTTCATGCTACTGTTTCTTAACTTATTATATGATATATACAATATATCTCAGTTTATGTAGGAATTACAGATAAGAAAAGTAAATATTATGCTCATTTAATCCATGAGGTTGGACAGAATTGAGCAAATATATCCATCTACTTTCATTTTTTTAATAAAGCTTTTTCCATGTCTCCACCTCTAATCCCCATGCTTATTTTTTGCACTCCACAGCATTGCAAACTGTCAGATTTTGCTTCATGATATTTATAAAAGTGGTATGCTACTGAAGTGTTTGTTTTTTTATTTGCTAGATCTTTAGCCACATTTTTTATATTTCTTAGATGTTCTTGCAGTCTAGTTTGTAGTTTGCGTGACGTCATACCAACATAAATTTTCTGATATTTACATTTTTAAGTGACAAGTCTAAGCTTCTGTCTTTGCCCTTTAAGGGCAAGACTTTATTTGGTCCAGGTCTGGCTGAAATCATTTCCACGGTTACTGGTGGAAAGGGGGAAAGGGGCTTTTCTGCCTCAGATCAAAAAGGGACGACCCAAAGGTTTCCAGAATTCATATTTTCGTTCCTTTAGTAACTTCAAGGGACAAAAATCCTCCTCTTCTTCCAAACCTGAGCAAGCCAAGACCTGGAAATATAGCAAGCCTTGGAATAAGAGTAAACAATACAAAAAACTTTCCTCTGAGTCTAAGTCAGCATGAAGGGGCCACCCCCGATCCTGTCCTGTATCAGGTGGGGGGCAGGCTTTCCTTCTTTCAGCAGGCTTGGATTTGCAATGTCTCAGATCCTTGGGTAGTGGAAGTAGTCTCCCAGGGATACAGGATAGGGTTCAAATCTTGCCCTCCCAGAGGCAGATTTCTCCTATCAAGATTATCTGCAAAACAGATAAAGAGAGAAGCTTTCTTAAACTGTGTAAAGGATCTCGCTTCTCTAGGAGTGATTGTCCCAGTTCCTCTGGCAGAACAGGGTCAAGGTTTCTATTCCAACCAATTCATGGTTTCCAAGAAAGAGGGAACTTTGTTTCAACAAATTTCTCAAGGTTCTTTCCTTCAAAATGGAGACTATCCGTTCTATTCTCCCTCTAGATCAGGAGGGTCAGTTCATGACTTCCATCAACTTGAAGGATGTGTATCTTCATGTTCCTATTCACAGGGAACATTTCCAATTCCTGCGGTTTGCCTTTTTGGACAGACACTTTCAATTTGTAGCACTACCTTTTGGCCTAGCCACGGCCCCTCAAATCTTTATGAAGGTTCTAGGGGCTCTTATAGCAGTGCCCAGATCTCAAGGAATTGCAGTGGCTCCGTACCTGGACAATATCTTGATTCAGGTGCCATCTTTTCATTTAGCAAGATCCCATACAGATTCTCTGTCAATTCTCCGCTCCCACGGGTGGAAGGTGAATCTGGGAAAGAGTTCCTTGGTGCCAAGCACCAGGGTGTGTTTTTTCGGGATGATCATAGCCTCGATCTCCATGAAGATTTTCTTGATGAAGGTCAGAAAATCCAAGCTTCTTGCTGCTTCTCTTTCACTTCAGTCCTCTGTATGTCCATCTGTGGCTCTGTGTATTGAAGTAATTGGTCTAATGGTAGCTTCTGAAACCTCTACAGTTATGCATGCTCAGACAATGGAATGGAGACTCTCAGAGGATATTATTGGACAACCAGATGAGAGACTCTCTGTCCTGGTGGATCTCCCAGGATCATCTGTCCCAGGGCACATGCTTCCTTAGACCATCTTGGGAGATTGTGAACACGGACGCCAGGAGGCGTCTTCCCTCCCAATAAATATCTTAGAGTTGAGAGCAATGTTTAATGCTCTAAAAGCTTGGCCTCAACTGAGTTTGGTCCGATTTATCAGATTCCAATCGGATAACATCACTTCTGTGGCATATATCAACCACCAGGGAGGTACTCAGAGCTCCTGAGCTATAAAGGAGGTGACTCTCATACTTCAGTGGATGGAGTCTCACAATTGTCACTTTTCTGCCATCCACATCCCAGGGGTGGACAACTGGGAAGCAGATTATCTGAGCAGGCAGACTTTTCATGCAGGGGAGTGGGTACTTCATCCAGAAGTATTCTCAATGATAACTCTCAGGTGGGGAGTTCCAGAATTGGATCTGATGGCGTCTCGTCTAAACGCCAAGCTTCGCCAAGTACAGATCAAGAGATCCATAAGCAGCTCTGATCGATGCTCTGGCAGTTCCTTGGGACTTCGGTCTCATTTGCCTATTTCTTCCATTTTCCCTTCTTCCTCGGGTGATAGCTCGTATCAAACAGGAGCAGGCATCAGTGATCCTAATCGCTCCAGCCTGGCCTTGCAGAATCTGGTTCGCAAATATGGTGAAGATATTGTCCCTTTCTTCTTGGAAGTTTCCTCTGAGGAAGGACCTTCTACTTCAGGGTCCTTTAATACATCCAAACCTAGCTTCTCTAAAGCTGACTGCTTAAGGATTTAATGCCTAGTCTTGTCTAAACAAGGTTTTTAAAAGAAGGTTATTGATATTATGATTCAGACTTGTAACCCAGTAACTCGCAAGATTTGCCATAAGGTGTGGCGTAAATACTTTTATTGGTGCGAATCTCTGGGGTTTTCTTAGAGTCGAGTGAGAGTTCCCCGCATTCTGTCTTTTCTTCAGGAGGGCCTGGAGAAAGGATTGTCAGTCAGTAATCTGAAGGGTCAGATCTCTGCACTGTCGATTCTTTTGCATAAACGTCTGGCAGTCCTGCCAGATGTCCAATCCTTTGTTTAGGCCTTGGTCAAAATAAGGCCTATGTTTAAACCTGTTGCTTCGCCAGAGCTTTCGGCTCTGCAATGTGATTCTCCTTACCTTATTTTTCATGCGGATAAGGCGGTTCTTCGTACTAAGTTGGGATTTCTTCCTAAGGTAGTGTCGGACCGGAATAGCAATCAGGAAATTGTTGTTCTTTCATTCTATCCTAATCCTTCTTCTCAGAAGGAACGCCTGTTGCATAACCTGGATGTTATACGTGCGCTGAAATTCTATCTGCAGGCAACCAGAGACTTTCAGCAATCTTCTTCCCTTTTTGTGGTTTTCTCTGGTAAGCGTAAGGTCCAGAAGGCTACTTGTTCTACTCTTTCTTTTTGGTTGAGAAGTGTTATTCGGTTGGCTTATGAAACTGCTAGACAGCAGCCTCCGGAGAGAATTACGTCTCTTTCCACTAGGGCTGTCTCTTCTTCCTGAGCCTTTCAAAATTAGGCTTCTGTGGAACAGATCTGCAAGGCGGCCACTTGGTCCTCGTTGCATACTTTTTCCAAATTTTCCAAATTCAATACTTTTGCCTCAGCTGAGGCTTCTTTTGGAAGGAAAGTTCTTCAAGCAGTGGTGCCTTCTGTTTAGGTCCGCCTGTCTTGTTCTCCCTACCTTCCATTCTGTGTCCTCTAGCTTGGGTATTGGTTCCCAATAATAATTAGAATGGATTCGTGGACTCCCCATGCCATTGGAAAGAAAACTAAATGTATGCTTACCTGATAAATTATTTTCTTTCCTGGCATGGAGAGTCCACCACCCGCCCTTGATTTAATTTAAGATGGCTTTTTGTTTCATTTCAAACCTCAGGCACCTCTATACCCTTAAATAACAAGTGGTAACAGCGCTGCAATTAACTGTGCAAAACAACCTTATAGTACTGTAGATACTAATGTTTATTTAAATATATAAAACACAGTATGCAAAATATGCAAACATAGTTGCAACCTCTATACAGAGTGAATGATCACAGTTTTAGTAGCAATTTAAACACTTAAGAATGTTTTACAAGTGAATTGTATCTTAATACATCAATGCCTGCTGGCAGTATAGTGATATCTACTATCAATACAGTACAAAGGAACTGTTCATAATGTTATAATGTTACACAATAATAAAAACAAGTACATACAAAATAAAAAATATCTCAATAAAAATGAATAAAAGTTAACAGCAAGTCGCAACCTACTGGTCTGGCCAGACAACTCAAACAATATACTCACTACACGTTTCTGGGTCACACCCCTTCATCAGGTGTGTACCTCTATACCCTTGTGTCCTCTTTTCATATTCCTTCGGCTGAATGACTGGGGGTTTATGGAAAGTGGGAGTGATACTTAACAGCTTTGCTGGGGTGTTCTTTGCGTCCTCCTGGTGGCCAGGAGTTGAATTCGCACTAGTAAATAGAATGGATTTGTGGACTCTACATGCCAGGAAAGAAAAGAATTTATCAGGTAAGCATAAATTTTATTTTTGTAACTTCTTCTATATTTTGCAAGTTAGGAGCTGGATAATTCTCTGTGGTCACAGAGTTAAAATGAGAAGGATCTAGCTTTGGGTTGTGTTGTTAGCACACCCAATATCCTCAGGCTGTGTCTCCAGAAAGTATGTTCCGTATTACCGGTATAGCCTGATTCCTATTTGCAGTGTCGGGGATCAAATTATACTGCTGAGAAATAGTCTCACATAGTTTTGTGAAATGGTTATTAAAAAGCTTTGTTACCCTTTGCTGAAAAGTAAACCACATGTACTCCATATTTCAAAAGCACTGCTGAGTAACGACAGAACCCCTAGGGCTCCTGTCGGGGGGGGGTCAATTTGAAGGCCAACACCTTAACTATAGGTTGGAGTGCAGTGGAATATACATAACCTCTCAGCAGCAAAGATGAAGAAGATGGCTGCCGCTTATGGGATGTCAACAGTTCAAATAGTACAGCACTTGAATTGGGACATGAAACCGATTTTTTTTTTTTTCTTTCATGATTTAGAAAGAGCATGCCATTTTAAACAACTTTCGAATTTACTTCTATTATTTATTTTGCTTAATTCTCTTGATATCCTTTACTGAAAAGTATATCTATATAGACTTAGTAGCTACTGATTAGTGTCTGCACATAGATGCCTCGTGTGATTGGCTCACCCATGTTCATTACTATTTCTTCAGCAAAGGATATCTAAAGATGGAAGCATATTAGATAATAGAAGTAAATTGGAATGTTGCTTAAAATTGTATTCTCTACCTGAATCATGAAGGAAAATTTTTGGGTTTAGTGTCCCTTTAACCCGAATGCAGGTGCACGTAGAATAGGAGACTGGCAACTCCCCAAATCGATACTCACAAGAACGTTTTATCCACAGCACCTTAGTTCAATATTCTTTATTTAAAGCATATAAAACAGCAAGTTAATGCAATGTTTCGGGGACAGACCTCTTATAAGGGGTCTGTCCCCAAAACATTGCATTAACTTGCTGTTTTATATGCTTTAAATAAAGAATATTGAACTAAGGTGCTGTGGATAAAACGTTCTTGTGCTTATGGGATGTCAGCATAGGCCTCCAGTCGTGACTTGAAGCTGCCGCGCTTAGGGTTGCCAGGTGTCCGGTATTTGACCGGACAGTCTGGTATTTTAAGTTACTGCCCGGTAATATCTGTTTTTAAAAATGGACATTTAAATGTCTGTTTTCTTAACCTTTTAACTTGACTCAATTTGTGTTTCAACTTTTCACTGCAGTTATACCCAGCCAAGACCATTTTCCACCCACCGGCACCCCTTCTTCTGCTCAGTTGCGAGTCCACTACTAAGCTGTAGGCAGACGCAGTACAAGCAGCAGACAGTGTGAACAGCTTGCTTCCTGTTCTGTGCCGTGATTAGACTGTGAGAGTCGGACGGAACATCACATGATTACGTGTGTGATGTCACATCAGCAGAAGACCCGTGCTGTACTTACACATGTGTGACTCGGAGTGTGCATTCACTCAGTCAGCTCAGCATGACAGCATCAGCAAGTAAGATTACATAAATCTAACATTACATTTGCAGCCCTGACAGGCGGAGATTAGATAAGAGGTATGTCTTTTAGTTTACACAATTCTTATATTGTATATTTCTCAATTTCTCACCCCCCACAATTTATATAATAAAATAAATATAAACTAATATGTGTGCCTTCTTCCATTTCTGCCGCAAGACCCTACGACGGTTCAAGCCCCCCCCGGTATTTGCTGGCTGTCCAGTATTTTTTTGAAGGACAGCTGGCAACCCTAGCCATGCTAGCAGCTACATTTTACAGGAACCAGGCACAGCATAAGAGTCAGGAGAGTCTGAAATAGAGTTCTAGAAGCTTAATTCAAGTGTAACCTGCATCTGGAGCTAATTTTAGAATAGTCTCGACCGGAGCAGTTTTAAGATTTTAGAGTAATCTATTATTGTTTATTGATGTCGCTATATATATATATAATTTTAGATCATTTTAAGATAACGGGCGGCAGCTGTCTTGGGAGACGTCCCAAATTTGCTTTTACTATTATAATAAATTAATATTATACATACTGTATTGTATTTATGTATTAGTATAGTTTTCCATATCTGTTCATAGGGGTTCGCTTTTAGCGCCCTCCTTAATCTGTTATACTTGTTACTAGCCTTTTGGAATCACTAGGGAGGCTCCAATCCATGAGTGGCTTGCCCCATATTTCACCCCTTTAGCGCACTACACTATCTTTTGCAGTAAACACATTGGGCCAGATTACAAGTGGAGTGCAAAATATCACTTACACATGCGTGATTTTTGCATTACACTAAGTAATACCAGCGCGCGCAAATGTGCACTGGTATTACAAGTTGAGCGCTATGCAAAAAAGACCTCACGTTCGCATTGCAGGGAAGTTTTGCGCTCACTTCCATAGGCTCCAATGGGAGCCTCGTTCTCATGTCGTGAGACATGGCAGAGAACCTAGCGCAGTGAAGGCGGTAAGTCGCACACCAACGGGCAACAAAGTATAAATATATATGTATATAAGCATATTTGAATATTTGACCTACGGATCGAATTCTTTCCTTATTTTTTGTGTATCTATGGCCAGGATCCGGGGTCACCAAGCTCGGCAAACTTTCTTCCTAAAGGATACAGGCAACAGTGCTTACACTACGGAACTACTTTGGCGCCAGTACCAGACATCCGGCGCAAGGATTTGACGTCACTCTACCACGTGGACACGGAGGACTCCCAACGCTACAGACGTCTCAGACAGCCCTGGAGCTGCACGTTGGGAGACCGAAGGAGAGAGGCAGGAGGACTGCTGTATCAGACCGAGAGGCCACGACAGTAATCGTGAGTTGCAAGCGGCCATAGGCTGCACGGGGCCCGGTCCCCAGCACTTATACACATATTGCATCTGATGTATAGCCTTAGTCTGAAACGCACAACCTGACCCACAGACAAATGCACAGGGTGGATGGACTCTCACCATTATTTCCATTATGCTCAGAGTGAAGCAGCATTACTGTGTAGCACAACATTAAGAGCTCACTCACAAAATGGAGGGTTCCGTAGTTAACTTTTATTCCCTACTACCGGCTGCTGAGAGGGGATATGGAGACCAGGACTTTGATACAGTATTTTCTTTGGACATTTCTACATACTCATTAAGTGAATTATTTGACAGAATGGAGCAACTACTTGTTAGGGAACACAAGCTCCAGTTCGATATATGGACTTTTGAAAAGTACATAAAACTTAACATCATACCAAGGGGTTTGAGGATAAGCAAGTTTCCAACATTCGAAACACAGGACTCTGAATTTATTACCAAATGGAACTTTGTATTAACAGAATGCTCACTAAGATTAATGAATTTGCTAATTAATTACAAAAGTAAAATGCTTGAAAATATTAGGCAAGAAATAGATGAGTTGCAACAAGTATTGAATAGCAAAAGAATGGAGATAGATTATCCCAAATTCGATTGCATTTTAAGATCTGCACTCACAGAGTCTAAAAACATTATCCTCAACCGTAAACATATAAAGTATCAAAGAGATCAACTTGATTATGATACACAATCAGTTTATATATGGAGTCACACCAATAGGAGACAAGGTGGGAGGTCTAATAGTAGGAGAGGGAGATCACGGAGCAGGAACAGAGGAAGAGGGAGAGGGATTAAATCTAACTCTAACAGTACTCATACAGGCCCAGGCAGAACTACAGATAGTGAATTTGAGTCAGGAGGAGAAATGGGAGCCTCAAGTGGGGAAGAGCAGGAGATTGCACCCAAGGGGATACTAAAAAATACACACAAGCAGGTTACACTTCAAGAAAGTGCCCCAGAGATAATACAAGCAAAACAGAGCAAAAGCAATCCTAAAAGTAATCCTCGCCCACACAGCACACAGAAAAGTGGCACAGTATCCAAGTATGTGGGCAGTACCAGTCAACAGATAATTAGCAATATTTCCAATGTGGGGGAAGACCGCAGGGAGTTCGAGCAGGTTTTTCACCAAGCTCAGGACAAAACTGGAATAGGTCAGCACAAACAGAACAGGTATCCCAAAAGAGGAAACAGAGCAACGAAATACCAATAAAAGAGTATAATGTTATTAATCTCTCCTCAATTACTTTGACACACACACAATTGAAAGTACTCAGTCTGGGCTTAAATTTTGCCCCTTCTTGCTCATTTGATCTTTTCAGGACCATGCTGGATGTAAACAGACTAATCAGAAATCTCACCCTCAGAAAACACTTTCAGGGGAGTAATGAGATGAGGGCTGAGGACCCTGAGAACATAACATCATTCCAGCACGGCCCTGAAAATTCACAGCTCTTGGACTTTTCAGAAACTTGTGATCTAATCACACTACAGAACTTGGCAAATGTAGGAGAAAATGAAAATCCCACACATACGGTTAAGAATTTCAATGGCTTTAGGAATAAATCAACGTTCTATCCCATACAGTCTAGGGGCCCCATCCTGGAAACTTTCTATAACAGGATAGAACAAGATCTCACACAACTGTCACATATGACGGATAGAGGTGAGCACAAAGCTAATTTGTCCCACAAAGAGAAACAAGCTCTATTAGAGTTACAGAAAAACAAAAACCTCATTATCCGCTCAGCGGATAAAGGGGGGTCAGTGGTAGTCCAGGACAGAAGTGCCTACATTAGTGAAGCAGAGCGACAACTCAATGATACTAACAATTATGTAAGACTTACAAGGGATCCCACCGTTCCCTTTCAAAAGGAACTGAGATCACTTTTGGATGATGGTCTGGAGGATGGGCATCTGAATTTAAACACACATGATTTTCTTTTTGTAAAGAATCCTGTTGTGCCCATCTTCCACCATCTTCCAAAAGTGCATAATAGCCTGACGGATGTTCAGGGACGGCCCATTGTGAGTGGCATAGGGTCCCTCCTTGAGCATCTGTCACAATGGCTTGATGCAATCCTCTATCCGTTTGTGGTCCGCTTACAGAGCCACATAAGAGATACGAAAGATTTACTGAATCTTATGGAAGACTTCAATTGGGAAAGCCAGTTTAAGTGGCTGACAATTGATGTCACGGCTCTGTACTCTTCCATTCCACATGGAGAAGGCTTAAAAGCTATAACCTTCTTTCTAGAGGAATTTTCCTATTTTGATGAAACATTTATCAGGTATATTCTGAGAGTCACTAACTTTCTCTTCAATCACAATTATTTCAGGTTTAATGAGGACTTTTTTCTCCAGAGGTGTGGGACAGCAATGGGGGCCAAATTTGCGCCCTCATACGCCAACCTTTTTATGGGTTGGTGGGAGCTGTCCCACATCTATGGAGAAGAAAATGATCATAAACTATGTATCGCCTTTTATAAGCGATACATAGATGATCTCTTGTTTGTCTGGCAGGGTACAGACAATGAAATGTCTGACTTTATGACCCAACTGAATAACAACAGCATAGGTCTCAGATTTACTCATGAGACCAATACTAGTCAGATACATTTTCTAGACCTTACCCTAACAGTTGCTGAAAATGGCAGAGTCAGAACAAGTACTTATCGGAAACCGATTACAAGAAACACTTTGCTTCACGCAAAGAGTTGCCATCCTAAGCAAGTTCCACTGGCAGTGGCTAAAGGTGAACTCATCAGAACAAAAAGAAACTGTACAGATGAGAGCACTTATCAGGCACAAAGCAGAGATCTGGAGAAGAGACTCTTGCAAAGGGGCTATCCCAAATATACTGTCAAGCAAGCGAAGTCACAGGTAGACAGACTGGATAGGAAGGCACTCTTACAGGGATCATTAAGATCCTCCAATCCATCCACTCAGGAAGGAAAAGTTACATTTGTAACAGATTATAGCACAGATTATAAGAACATCTGTGGTATAATCAACAAACACTTCCATCTACTTAAAGCTGATGACAGACTTGTAGACAGTGTGGATAGGGGCCTCAGATGCTCTTATCGGAAAAGCAAAACTATAGGAAATTATTTGGCACCCTCTGAATTGCCAAGGATAACAGGCACAGAAGAAAGCTCTTGGCTTAGGCATAGGGGGATGTACAGATGTGGTAGGGCCAGATGTAAACCGTGTGACAAAGCCATTATCTCGAATGAATTTCGTTCAGAAGTCACAGGTGAAGTGTTTAAAATAACCTCCTACCTAAACTGTACATCCTCCTATGTCATATATGTTCTATCCTGTGTGGAATGTAAGCTGCAATATGTAGGACTCACCTCAACTGAGGTTAATGTCCGAATACGTAATCATTTGTCTACCATCAAAATGGGAGAGGCAACTACCCCCTTGGTCAGACATTTCAAAGATTCACACAATAAAAGCAGTACCACCCTGAGATGGCAAGCCATTGAAAGAATCAAAACCCCTTTAAGAGGTGGGGACAGGAATCTAATTTTGGGAAAAAGAGAGATGTATTGGATCTTTAAACTCCAAACAAGAGTGCCAAGGGGTCTGAACTCCGAATATGATCTAATAAACTATTGGCAATAGTAACAAATTAATAAACAGTATTGTAGAATTATATTCATATTCACACAACATTACTAAGCAAACACTAAGTACCTCAGATTTTCAAATTCCCAAAAATCTCATAACATACCATTGGGAAAAAGCTTTGATTGTTAGACAGAACATTTAGATAAATGTGTAATACATATACTCTTTCGTACCTTAGCAGTAAACAGAATAAATCACTAGAGAAGAAAAAGAAGTGTCTCTGTTATGCACTTACATAATGATATCGATTAGTAAGCATAATGTATAATAAGTCACCAGTCCAGTGAAACTTATCAGAGGTCTTCCAAGTAGATAGATAAAAACTACAACAAGAATTTTATTCACTATAGGTACGATCCTCAATCAGTTAGTGTTACAACTTAGGTACATAATTAATACACAAAACAGAAATAATGCGCTAAACAGAGTGTTTAAAAACAACGCAAAATAGAATACCTAATTTATTTCACCCACTTTAATGATGGTCATATAGTGCATTAGGTCCAAATTTTCAAATAATTTTTCACAGTTTTCCATATCTACACTTACATACAAATACAAGAATGTAATTTTTTAACAAAAGTTAGTAGTTGGTCAGCAGCATAAAATAATCAGGCAAGGAATAGGTTAACACAGCACTTTAGTTCTAACATTGAAAATGTGTAATTATGTTTTAACCAATCAGAATTAACATTGTCTTTTAAATGGTTAGCACTGATGCACTCAATCAAGCTATGATTACGGCACACAGCCGAAACATGTCAGCTTGAGTACACAGTGCTCTATGTTTCTTTGCTGTAGGACCCCTCCAGGGACTTTTTAATGGATAACAAATAAAGTTGTTTTTAACTCACTCATTTGACCTACGGATCGAATTCTTTCCTTATTTTTCATATTAACACATACATATATATGTATATAAGCAAATGCATATAAATTTATAGGAATAGCACAGTCTTCATAGACTGCAATGTAAAGGCACTTTTCAGTGCCGTTTTTTTTCTAAAACCCAACTCCTACCAACTTTAAGCTCTTAAAACTGCTTTGTGCAGTTATATTAAAAGAAAAACATAATTTATGTAAGAACTTACCTGATAAATTAATTTCTTTTTTCATATTGGCAAGAGTCCATGAGCTAGTGACGTATGGGATATACAATCCTACCAGGAGGGGCAAAGTTTCCCAAACCTCAAAATGCCTATAAATACACCCCTCACCACACCCACAATTCAGTTTACCGAATAGCCAAGTAGTGGGATGATAAAGAAAGGAGTAAAAAGCATCAACAAAGGAATTTGGAAATAATTGTGCTTTATACAAAAAATCATAACCACCATAAAAGGGTGGGTCTCATAGACTCTTGCCAATATGAAAGAAATGAATTTATCAGGTAAGTTCTTACAAAAGTGATGTTTTCTTTTATGTAATTGGCAAGAGTCCATGAGCTAGTGACTTATGGGATAGTAATACCCAAGATGTGGAACTCCACAGAAGAGTCACTAGAGAGGGAGGGATAAATAATAACAGCCATTTTCCGCTGAAAAAAATTAATCCACAACCCAAAATAAGTTTATTCTCATAATGAAAAGAATAAACTTACACATAAACAGAGGAATCAAACGGAAACAGCTGCCTGAAAAACTTTTCTACCAAAAACTGCTTCTGAAGAAGCAAATACATCAAAACGGAAGAATTTAGTAAATGTATGCAAAGAAGACCAGGTTGCTGCTTTGCAAATCTGATCAACTGAAGCTTCATTCTTAAAAGCCCACGAAGTGGAGACTGATCTAGTAGAATGAGCTGTAATTCTCTGAGGCGGGGCCTAACCCGACTCTAAATAAGCCTGATGAATCAAAAGCTTTAACCAAGATGCCAAGGAAATGGCAGAAGCCTTCTGACCTTTCCTAGAAACAGAAAAGATAACAAATAGACTAGAAGTCTTCCTGAAATCTTTAGTAGCTTCAACATAATATTTCAAAGCTCTTACCACATCCAAAGAATGCAAGGATCTCTCCAAAGAATTCTTACGATTAGGACACAAAGAAGGGACAACAATTTCTCTATTAATGTTGTTAGAATTCACAACCTTAGGTAGAAATTTAAATGAAGTCCGCAAAACTGCCTTATCCTGATGGAAAATCAGAAAAGGAGATTCACAAGAAAGAGCAGATAATTTGGAAACTCTTCTACCAGAAGAGATGGCCAAAAGGAACAACACTTTCCAAGAAAGTAGTTTAATGTACAAACAATGCATAGGCTCAAACAGAGGAGCCTGTAAAGCCTTCAAAACCAAATTAAGACTCCAAGGAGGAGAGATTGATTTAATGACAGGCTTAAAGGGACACTGTAACCAAAATTTTTCTTTCGTGATTCAGATTGAGCATGAAATTTTAAGCAACTTTCTAATTTACTCCTATTATCAAATTTTCTTCATTCCCTTGGTATCTTTATTTGAAATGCAAGAATGTAAGTTTAGATGCCGGCCCATTTTTTGTGAACAACCTAGGTTGTCCTTGCTGATTGGTGGATAAATTCATCCACCAATAAAAAAGTGCTGTCCAGAGTACTGAAACCAAAAAAAAGCTTAGATGCCTTCTTTTTAAAATAATGATAGCAAGAGAACGAATAAAAATTGAAAATAGGAGTAAATTAGAAAGTTGCTTTAAATTTCATGCTCAATCTGAATCACAAAAGAAAAATTTTGGTTACAGTGTCCCTTTAATACAGACCAAAGCCTGTACAAAACAGTGAATATCAGGAAGCTTAGCAATCTTTCTGTGAAATAAAACAGAAAGAGCAGAGATGTGTCCCTTCAAGGAACTTGCAGACAAACCCTTTTCCAAACCATCCTGAAGAAACTGTAAAATTCTAGGAATTCTAAAAGAATGCCAGGAGAACTTATGAGAAGAACACCATTAAATATAAGTCTTCCAAACTCGATAATAAATCTTCCTAGAATTTACGAGTCTGTAACATAGTATTAATCACTGAGTCAGAGAAACCTCTATGACTAAGCACTAGGCGTTCAATTTCCATACCTTCAAATTTAATGATTTGAGATCCTGGTGGAAAAATGGACCTTGAGACAGAAGGTCTGGCCTTAATGGAAGTGGCCAAGGTTGGCAACTGGACATCCGAATAAGATCCACATACCAGAACCTGTGAGGCCATGCTGGAGCTACCAGCAACACAAACGATTGTTCCATGATGATCTTGGAAATCACTCTTGGAAGAAGAACCAGAGGCGGAAGATATAAGCAGGTTGGTAACACCAAGGAACTGCTAACGCATCCACCGCTTCAGCCTGAGAATCCCTGGACCTGGACAGGTACATGGGTAGTTTCTTGTTTAGATGGGAAGCCATCAGATCTATTTCTGGAAGACCCCACATCTGAACAATTTGAGAAAACAAATCTGGATGGAGCAACCACTCCCCCGGATGTAAAGTATGATGGCTGAGATAATCTGCTTCCCAATTGTCTATACCTGGGGTATGAACCACAGAAATTAGACAGGAACTGGATTCCGCCCAAACAAGTATCCGAGACACTTCTTTCATAGCTTGTGGACTGTGAGTCCAACCCTGATGATTGATATATGCCACAGTTGTGATATTGTCTGTCTAAAAACAAATGAACGGTTTTCTCTTCAACAGAGGCCAAACCTGAAGAGCCCTGAAAATAGCACAGAGTTCTAAAATATTGATTGGTAACCTCACCTCTTGAGATTTCCAAACCCCTTGTGCTGTCAGAGACCCCCAAACAGCTCCCCAACCTGAAAGACTTGCATCTGTTGTGATCACAGTCCAGGTTGGAGGAACAAAAGAGGCCCCTTGAACTAATCGATGGTGATCTAACCATCTAACCACCAAGTCAGAGAGAGTCGAACATTGGGATTTAAGGATATTAATTGTGATATCTTTGTATAATCCCTGCACCATTGGTTCAGCCTACAAAGCTTGAGAGGTCTCATATGAAAATGAGCAAAGGGGATTGCGTCCGATGCTGCAGTCATGAGACCTAAAACTTCCATGCACATAGCTACTGAAGGGAATGATTGAGACTGAAGGTTCCGACAAGCTGAAACCAATTTTAATTGTTTCTTGTCTGTTAGAGATAGAGTTATGGACACTGAATCTATCTGGAAACCTAAAAAGGTGACCCTTGTCGGAGGAATCAAAGAACTTTTTGGTAAATTGATCCTCTAACCATGTCTTTGAAGAAACAACACTAGTTGAGTCATGTGAGATTCTGCAGAATGTAAAGACTGAGCTAGTACCAAGATATCATCCAAATAAGGAAAAAACGCAATACCCCATTCTCTGATTACAGAGAGTAGGGCACCAAGAACTTTTGAAAAGATTCTTGGAGCTGTCACTAGGCCAAATGGAAGAGCGACAAATTGGTAATGCTTGTCTAGAAAAGAGAATCTCAGAAACTGATAGTGGTCTGGATGAATCGGAATATGAAGATATGCATCCTGTAAGTCTATTGTTGACATATAATGCCCTTGCTGAACAAATGGCAGAATAGTCCTTATAGTCACCATTTTGAAAGTTGGCACTCTTACATAACGATTCAAAATTTTCAGATCCAGAACTGGCCTGAATGAATTTTCTTTCTTTGGGACAATGAATAGATTTGAATAAAATCCCAGACCCTGTTCCTAAAACGGAACTGGTATGATTACCCCTGAAAGCTCCAGGTCTGAAACATACTTCAGAAAAGCTTGAGCCTTTACTGGATTTGCTGGGATGCGTGAGAGAGAAAAATCTTACTCTGAATCCTATTCGGTACCCTTGAGAGACAATACTCTGAATCCATTGATTTTGGACAGAATCTGTCCAAATGTTTTGGAATAATCTTAATCTGCCCCCTACCAGCTGAGCTGGAATGAGGGCAGCACCTTCATGCAGACTTGGGGGCTGGCTTTGATTTCTTAAACGGTTTGGATTTACTCCAACTTGAAGAAGGTTTCCAATTGGAACCAGATTCTTTGGGGGAAGGATTAGGTTTCTGTTCCTTATTTTGTCGAAAGGAACGAAAATGGTTAGAATCTTTAGATTTACCCTTAGGTCTTTTATTCTGAGGCAAAAAAACTCCCTTCCCCCCCAGTGACAGTTGAAATAATTGAATCCAACTGAGAACCAAATAACTTATTACCTTGGAAAGAAAGAGATAGTAATCTAGACTTAGATACCGTGTCAGCATTCCAATATTTGAGCCACAAAGCTCTTCTAGCTAAAATAGCTAAAGACATAGATTTAACATCAATTTTGATGATATCAAAAATGGCATCACAGATAAAATGATTAGCATGTTGAAGCAAGCGAACAATGCTAGACAAATCAGGATCCATTTCCTGTTGCGCTAAGCTTTCTAACCAAAAAGTTGATGCAGCTGCAACATCAGCCATAGAAATGGCAGGCCTGAGAAGATAGCCAGAATATAAATAAGCTTTCCTTAGATAAGATTCAAGTTTCCTATCTAAAGGGTCTTTAAAAGAAGTACTATCTTCCATAGGAATAGTAGTACGTTTAGCAAGAGTAGAAATAGCCCCATCAACTTTGGGGATTTTTTCCCAAAACTCCAATCTAACTGCTGGCAAAGGATACGATTTTTTTTTATTTTTTTTTAATAATATTTTTATTGAGGTTTGA
This sequence comes from Bombina bombina, assembly GCF_027579735.1. Lineage (NCBI taxonomy): Eukaryota > Metazoa > Chordata > Amphibia > Anura > Bombinatoridae > Bombina > Bombina bombina. The sequence continues at coordinate 611,435,490 of NC_069499.1, read as the reverse complement.
AAATTAAAGTACATACAAAAAATAGAATACAGTACAGAAAGCTCTGATCATATATACTTATGCACCAAGGTACAAGTAATTAAACTTACGACTCATACAACGTAGATTGCTAGGATACAGAAAATTTCAGACAAAAGAAAACACTGAATATTAAAGTACCATACTGCTCAAGAAACCTCTTTTTCTTTTAGTTTTGTTTGAGAGGGGATTCACAACAAAGGTAAAAACATGTAAATCTAAAGTATCCCTATGCTCAAAAAACACTTGATCTGAGTGAACTTGTACAACATAAAACTCATGGGTATGATATAAGGATTATATTTTAAATAGATGAATATAATTTGAAGTTTGCTTATTGGTTAAAGTGAAAAGGTAATAAAGACCTGCAGCAATGTCTTAATTTGTTAGGATGCATAAAATTGAGGCATAGGAACCAGGGTAGAAAACATTAATTAGGGAATAGGACTACCCAGAAATTAGCCAGAGGTAGGCTTACAAGAAGCTAAGGGCCAAGTTTTATAAAATAATGTTTTAGGATCCGGCACCACCCAGGGCCCTTGAGTTAGCGCCGGACACCCATGAAAACAAAATGGGGTCCCATAGTTAAAAAAACAAAAATAAACTAGAATATCCCTATGAGAGCTGAAATGGTTTGAAACAGTATATTCCTCAGTCCCCAGGTATCTTCCCAGCTCTATCCTAACATTAGTATGGCCTCAAATGGTACTGCAACTGGTCTTCAAAAAATAAAAAGTCATATTGAAGGCGGTACTTATCAAGGGAAACCGCGCAGTAGACTTTGGGACTTAAGTAACACCCAAAGCACTTTGTAAAGTGGGGGGGGGGGTGATCAAGTAAAATGAAAATATATAAATATGATGCCAGTCATTCAGCTATTGAATAACAGTGGTATAAAATATCGAGAATTCAGTGGTCTCTAAACACTAACTGTATAAGCACAACAGTGAGCTCAAATACTATCTGTAGAGGCCAACACATAAATAATCAATTGGAACAGTGTGGAGGAGCATAATAACAGTGTAGTTGATTACTTTTTCTCTCTTTCATTACAACATTTAAATGAGTGAGGTAAACATACATATACAACAGCAAAGTTATCAGGGTACCATTAAACTCCCAACAAAATATTGCTAGGTTGTAATAGGACTCTGAGTCAATTTCAAGTCACCACTCAGGTTAATTTGCATTACTCTCACTGAAGGCATTATATCTAAAATGATCTTTATGTGAGAAAACAAAATATTGCCCAGACTATACCATAAGATATGAGGGAGGTAAACAAAATACGCCAAATACTTAAGTATTAAATAAAGACTAAAACATTGAGGAAGGCTATTCTGCGACAGAGTATGCTTAAGTTAATAATCTGTCAGTGACATAAAGTATTGCAAATACAACATTGGGTTCAAATATTATCTGTATAAAGACAACATGTCTGCAGCATATCAAGATATACAAAGGGAATGCAGCAACCAAGACGTTAGAACATACTATGTTAATTGTGGTCTCCAAGTCAGCAACAGTATAAAGTCTCTTCACTGATCAACATTTAGGAGTGGGAAAAATGTCCAGCTTGAAAATAAAAGTAATCAAATAGATCTGCATTAACTCGCTCTGCATACCCTTTATGAAAACAGGATCCAAGACAGCTGAGAGCCATAACTAGCGATCCACGGTTTGGCCCACCTGGGTCCCAGCACACTGTCCATATGTACAGCAGGTACATCACATAGCCCAACTTTTCTACGTAAGTAAAAGACTCCTCTTCCGTGTCCCATGTAGTAGGAGGAAAGCCATCCACTTTGATGTCAGATAGCAGGGCTTCGGATGGGAGGATGAATATTGCCACTTCAGAGCAAAAGACCGTGGGTGTCACCATCAGTGTTGACACCCTCTCCCTGTATCGATGCAGGTCAGGAGCCGCCTGCGGAGCAGCATAAACCGCCAGACCCCTATTTCCACTTTCAAAGTGTATCGCCCTGCCCCATGGGCCGGCCGTATCCCTCAGGGCCTGGGCAGATGAAGCGCTCATGAGATCTGTAGATATATGTGGCTCCAGCGTCTGACAGCCCACGCCGCCCGCATTCAATAAAGGAGCCGTTTCCGCCACAGTCTCCTGTTGCCATAAAGCCGGTCTCTCTTTAGTAGCGTTATCGGGAGCAGGCAGCATAGAATCAATGCACATGTGCTTCAGATCTGTTAGGGAGGCCAGAAACAATAAAATGTCATGAGACATACTCTGAAAGTCTTCCTCTAGAGATCGGTGAATGCGTTGTTCCCAGGCTTGTAAAGCCTCCATATTGGCCATTTTAACAAAATATATATAATGTGCGACAGCTCCACGTGGCGTACTTGAGGGATATATTGATGGAATAGCTCCTTTTTGCTTTTTCCTTCTCTTCCTATAGCATAGAGTAGCTAATGTGTATATTCCATGAAATAATAATTGAAGTTCAGGCTTAGGATATAAAAGTTAATTGCTATATTCAGATCTGAAAGCCCGGAGCTTCACAGAAACACGTCTAGCTGTGATGACGGCTGGCTCCGCCCCCCAGGATACGATTTTTAAACCTTGAAGAAGGAATAAAAGAAGTACCAGGCCTATTCCATTCCTTAGAAATCATATCAGAAATAGCATCAGGAACTGAAAAAACCTCTGGAGTAACCACAGGAGGTTTATAAACAGAATTTAAACGTTTAATAGTTTTAACATCAAGAGGACTAGTTTCCTCAATATCCAATGTAATCAACACCTCTTTTAACAAGGAACGAATATACTCCATTTTAAATAAATAAGTAGATTTGTCAGTGTCAATATCTGAGGAAGGATCTTCTAAATCAGATAGATCCTCATCAGACAAAAACACAAGAGAGGCGCCCAAATGTGTGTATCCGTAGCCAACTGTGATATGAAGATGCGATACGTTTTAACACACACTACTCACAATTTGAAAGAGCACACTTATGTGTTTGTAGTATCGGGCACCCTATATAGCTCAGCTGGGTAGCTCAGATAGCCAGCCCGATACTACAAGCACATAAGTGTGCTCTTTCAAATTGTGAGTAGTCTGTGTTAAAACGTATCGCATCTTCATATCACAGTTTGCTACGGATACACACATTTGGGCGCCTCTCTTGTGTTTTTGTCTTTTTAGAGCTACTACCACACAGTGGAGGAAGGGAGAGAGCAGCCTGGGTGTTCGGTATACAAGCCCCAAAGTGTGAAACCAACTCTGCAATTTGGACTTTGAAACAAGACTTTGGGCTTTCTTTACCATAAATTGGACAGATTTCTTTTCCTTGAGGGATATTGTATGTATTTAGCAAATATATTCGTATGTTTATTGTGATTTAGGGTTATATAGGAATCTGTGTAAAGCTCATAGCGCCCTCTGGTGTATGGCCTAGGTTATACACCATCTGGTTTTAGATCCTCATCAGAGGAGGATAATTCAGTATATTGTCGGTCATTTGAAAATTCATCAACTTTATGAGAAGTTTTAAAAGACCTTTTATGTTTATTAGAAGGCGGGATGGCAGACAAAGCCTTCTGAATCGCCTCAGCAATAAAATCTTTTATATTCACAGGTATATCATGTACATTAGATGTTGAAGGAACAACAGGCATTGTACTATTACTAATGGACATATTCTCTGCATGTAAAAGCTTATCATGACAACTATTACATACCCCAGCTGGAGATATTATCTCCACAAATTTACAACAAATGCACTTAGCTTTGGTAGAACTGTTATCAGACAACAGGGTTCCAACAGGGGATTCTGAGAAAGGATCAGATTGAGACATCTTGCAAATGTAAGATAAAAAACAACATATAAAGCAAAATGATCAATTTCCTTATATGGCAGTTTCAGGAATGGGAAAAAATGCAAACAGCATAGCCCTCTGACATAGAAAAAGGCAAGAGGCATATAGGAATGGGATTTTAAATAATTAAATTGTTTGGCACCAAGTATGACGCACAACGCAAACTGAAAATGTTTTGGCGCTAACAACATCCGGAAATGACACACTTGCGACATTGTAGACGCAAACCCTGTGCAAGGACCTCTTCATCAACTAAGACTGATGTCTTAGCGTAATCGGACGTACCTTCGTGCCAAAAAATTCTCGCGCCAAGAATGACGCAATAAACTTTGGCATTTTGCGCCCTTGCGAGCTTAATTTTGCCCGCAAAATTTAATGAAAAAGCAGTCAATTGGGTAAGAAAAAATGTTCCTAATATGTTTTTTCCCAAATATGAAACTGATAGTCTGCAAAAGGAAATACACATAAACCTGACTCATGGCAAATATAAGTACAATACATATATTTAGAACTTTATATTAATGCATAAAGTGCCAAACCATAGCTGAGAGTGTCTTAAGTAATGAAAACATACTTACTGAAAGACACCCATCCACATATAGCAGATAGCCAAACCAGTACTTAAACAGTTATCCGTAGAGGTAATGGAATATGAGAGTATATAGTTGATCTGAATAAGGGAGGTAGGAGATGAATCTTTATGACCGATAACAGAGAACCTATGAAATAGATCTCCCGCGAGGAAAACCATTGCATTCAATAGGTGATACTCCCTTCACATCCCTCTGACAAAAAACTGTACTCTGAGAGGAATCGGGCTTCAAAATGCTGAGAAGCACATATCAACGTAGAATCTAAGCACAAACTTACTTCACCACCTCCATAGGAGGCAAAGTTTGTAAAACTGAATTGTGGGTGTGGTGAGGGGTGTATTTATAGGCATTTTGAGGTTTGGGAAACTTTGCCCCTCCTGGTAGGATTGTATATCCCATACGTCACTAGCTCATGGACTCTTGCCAATTACATAAAAGAAATAAAGATGCTACTTTTTTTATTTCATCAAGGAACATTACACTTTTTTTGGGGGTAATTCGGGCACATTTTTAAAATTAACCAGAGATCTGACCGCTTTTTAATTTTCGGAGCAGTGACGTACCGCGAGTTTGTGGTAGCATTAACCAGCTGGTTATTTATCGTGTACCCGTAAACCAGGCAAATTTACCAGTTTACGGGCATGCAATAAATTAGCGCTCCACTTGTAATCTATTGTAATTGTAATTACAAGACATTTTTGTCTTAAATTTTTAAAACAAATTAACATTTTTTTACTGCAATTCATTTTCAATAGCCAAACACCACCTACCATTTGCCATATTTTGAGGAAACATTCTGGGCTTTTCTCCACAGACAGCAACGCTATGGTCATAAAGTTAGTATAAAGTACTCTGTTTTGTTTTTGTTATCAGTTAAAGCCAGTTAGTGAAAGATATGTAGTAGGGTTAGCCTTGATAAGTTAGCAGGGTGCTTTTCATATTCTGCGAAGTAGAAAATGCTCAATCTTAAGAGCTTAATTACATATAAAAGGGGCAAAATAAATAATTTAAATATATTTAAAAAGCTGTTTCATTATGTATAACTAAACATTTAATTGAAGTTCTTAACTGTCCATTTAAATATTCCTTTAATTCTCCCAGCTGCAAAAATCTGTTTAATCCCCTGGAATCTCTCACCTCACAAGTCTAGTCAAAAATAAAGTTTCATGATTTAGATAGAGCATTTAGGGCGAGATTATATATGTGGCGTATGTTTCAGCGCAACTGCTGAAACCCAAGTCGACTGTAAGTTCACCTTGCACATCGGGTGAATCACATAACACGAGCTGCTAGATGATATACTGCCGTAAATTAGAAAAACTGGCGAGGCTCAGAAATGACCGCAACTACACATTTCTGCCGTCGCCAGTAACTTACGCCAGTATATTATCTTGCACGCATAACTAAAAAATAACTAAAAGTTGAATTGACACGTAAAAATCTAAAATAGATTTTTTTTTAAAACTGACATGTCAAAACGCCATTCAAAACCCCTAAACCGCCATTCCCCACATTGCAGTGACTAATAAAAGTTATTAACCCCTAAACTGCCATCCCACCCACATCGCAAACACCTAATTAAACTATTAACACCTAAACCGCCAACCCCCACAACGCAAACATCTAATTAAACTATTAACACCTAAACCACCAACCCCCATTGCGCAAAGTATCTAATTAAATTATTAACCCCTAAACCACCATACCCCCTCAATGCAAAGTATTAAACTAAAACCTAAGCCCCCTAACCTAACACCCCCTAACTTAACCCCAATTAAAATACACGGAAATAAAATTAAAAAGATAATAACTACCTTAAAAAATAATTAAAAATTACAAACAATAAAAAACTTAAATTACTAAAAAAACTAACATTACACAAAACAAACAAAAAAATAACATTAAAAAAAAAAAAAATTACAAAAAAATAAAAAAAGCCAACATTAAAAAAATAAACTAAAAATTATCCAAAATAAAAAATAATCATTCCTATTCTTATACCTCTGTTTTAGAAACAAAACCACACCAAAATAAAAAAAAACTAATCTATAAATAAACTACCAATAGCCCTTAAAATGGCCTTTTGTACGGCATTTCCCTAAAGTTAACAGCTCTTTTGCCAAAAAAATAAACAAAGTACACCTTAACATTATATCCCCCACCCCCCAAACCCCCAAAATAAAAAAAAAATAACAACAAAAAAAAACTTATTTACCCATTTCCCCAAAAAGGGCACTTGTATGGGAATTCAGCTCTTTTTTAGCCCATGAAAAATAAAAAAAGTCCTAATCTAAAAAAACAACCCCCCCCCAAAAAAAAAACCTAACACTAACCCCAAAATCGGTACACACCATTGATTAAAGGGACAGTCAAGTCCAAGAAAAACTTTCAAGATTCAAATAGGGCATGTAATTTTAAACAACTTTCCAATTTACTTTTATCATCAATTTTGCTTTGTTCTCTTGGTATTCTTAGTTAAAAACTAAACCTAGGAGGTTCATATGCTAATTTTTTTAGACCTTGAAGGCCGCCTCTAATCTAAAAGCATTTTAAAAGTTTTTTACCACTAGAGGGCTTTAGTTTAAGTGTTTCATATAGATAACATTGAGCTCATGCACGTGAATTTACCGAGGAGTGAGCACTGATTGGCTAAAATGCAATGTCTGTCAAAAGAACTGAAATAAGGGGTCAGTCTGCAGAGGCTTAGGTACAAGGTAATTACAGAGGTAAAATGTGTATTATTAAAACTGTGTTGGTTATGCAAAACTGGGGAATGGTTAATTAAGGGATTATCTATCTTTTAAAACAACAAAAATTCTGGTGTTGACTGTCCTTTTAAGTCCAGCCAATAGGATGTAAGCAGCTCTTGAATTTTCAGCCAATAGGAATGCAAGGATACCCCTGTGAAAAAGGGGTACCTTGCATTCAATCTTCAGTGTGCGGCAGAATTTCGCATGAAGAGGACCTCTGTGTCTGTTGGATGTCGCCGATGACCGCTCTGCCACCGGGATAAAGATGGAAGATGGTCCTGCAATGGATAAAGATGGAGCCGCCTGGATAAACTTCTTTTGCTGCTAGGATGAAGATGTTTCGCTGGACTTCATCAAAGGTGAGTACCGATTTCGGGGTTAGTGTTAGTTTTTTTTTGTTGTTTTTTTTTTGGGGTGTTTTCTTTTATAGATTATTTTTCATGGGCTGAAAAAGAACTGAATGCCCTTTTTTTAAAAAAAAAATCAATATTTTTTTATTGTGGTTGTTAGAGTTTACAACAATAATCCAACAATTTACAACACTGAAAAATAGCATACGATCTATTATAATGACATCAGAATATTGTAGAAAGAATTACTATTCTACTTAAGGCTAAGTGGCATATTTATGATTGTGCAAGTGGACATGATCCGATATAGCAGATTCGCGCAGGGGGCGGCATTGCACCAGCATTTCACAAGAACTGCTGGTGCAATGATAAATGCCGAGAGCATATGCTGTCGCCATTTATCGATGTGCAGCGGACATGATCCGATATAGCGGATCATGTCCGCTGCACATCGATAAATGCCGACAGCATATGCTCTCGGCATTTATCATTGCACCAGCAGTTCTTGTGAAATGCTGGTGCAATGCCGCCCCCTGCAGATTCGCGCAGGGGGTGTCAATAAACCCGATCGTATTCGATCGGGTTGATTTCTGTCCGCCGCATCAGAGCAGGCAGACAGGTTATGGAGCAGCAATCTTTAGAATCTAAGTAACTTTCATGAGTAGGCAAACAGTAGTAAGTAATCATATCTCTCTTAGGCCTAAACAAAACTGAATGCTATTAGTGTATACAGGGAGTGCAGAATTATTAGGCAAGTTGTATTTTTGAGGATTCATTTTATTATTGAACAACAACGATGTTCTCAATGAACCCAAAAAACTCATTAATATCAAAGCTGAATAGTTTTGGAAGTAGTTTTTAGTTTGTTTTTAGTTATAGCTATTTTAGGGGGATATCTGTGTGTGCAGGTGACTATTACTGTGCATAATTATTAGGCAACTTAACAAAAAACAAATATATACCCATTTCAATTATTTATTTTTACCAGTGAAACCAATATAACATCTCAACATTCACAAATATACATTTCTGACATTCAAAAACAAAACAAAAACAAATCAGTGACCAATATAGCCACCTTTCTTTGCAAGGACACTCAAAAGCCTGCCATCCATGGATTCTGTCAGTGTTTTGATCTGTTCACCATCAACATTGCGTGCAGCAGCAACCACAGCCTCCCAGACACTGTTCAGAGAGGTGTACTGTTTTCCCTCCTTGTAAATCTCACATTTGATGATGGACCACAGGTTCTCAATGGGGTTCAGATCAGGTGAACAAGGAGGCCATGTCATTAGATTTTCTTCTTTTATACCCTTTCTTGCCAGCCACGCTGAGGAGAACTTGGACGCGTGTGATGGAGCATTGTCCTGCATGAAAATCATGTTTTTCTTGAAGGATGCAGACTTCTTCCTGTACCACTGCTTGAAGAAGGTGTCTTCCAGAAACTGGCAGTAGGACTGGGAGTTGAGCTTGACTCCATCCTCAACTCTTTGATGATACCAGCCCAAACCAGTACTCCACCTCCACCTTGCTGGCGTCTGAGTCGGATTGGAGCTCTCTGCCCTTTACCAATCCAGCCACGGGCCCATCCATCTGGCCCATCAAGACTCACTCTCATTTCATCAGTCCATAAAACCTTAGAAAAATCAGTCTTGAGATATTTCTTGGCCCAGTCTTGACGTTTCAACTTGTGTGTCTTGTTCAGTGGTGGTCGTCTTTCAGCCTTTCTTACCTTGGCCATGTCTCTGAGTATTGCACACCTTGTGCTTTTGGGCACTCCAGTGATGTTGCAGCTCTGAAATATGGCCAAACTGGTGGCAAGTGGCATCTTGGCAGCTGCACGCTTGACTTTTCTCAGTTCATGGGCAGTTATTTTGCGCCTTGGTTTTTCCACACGCTTCTTGCGACCCTGTTGACTATTTTGAATGAAACGCTTGATTGTTCGATGATCATGCTTCAGAAGCTTTGCAATTTTAAGAGTGCTGCATCCCTCTGCAAGATATCTCACTATTTTTGACTTTTCTGAGCCTGTCAAGTCCTTCTTTTGACCCATTTTGCCAAAGGAAAGGAAGTTGCCTAATAATTATGCACACCTGATATAGGGTGTTGATGTCATTAGACCACACCCCTTCTCATTACAGAGATGCACATCACCTAATATGCTTAATTGGTAGTAGGCTTTCGAGCCTATACAGCTTGGAGTAAGACAACATGCATAAAGAGGATGATGTGGTCAAAATACTCATTTGCCTAATAATTCTGCACTCCCTGTATAACAAGTAAGTGCCATTGCAAAGCTCACCGAAGAGTGTGATGACATTTAAAGGGGATGAAAATAATGCCCATTGTGCGAAATAAATTTTCTAAAGCCAATAATGTACTATTGTCACAAGGTAGCAATCTACTATACATTGAAATAGGGTACATTTAGCAGAATAGAGAGAGATATGGCAATCCACATAATCAAGTGTCCTCTGGGAAATCAGACAAGTCAGTCCTCATACAATGATTTTGGGAATCTTCTAAGTAAAGGCAAACAGTCAGATATGTAGAAGGAAAACTTGAAACATAGACTGAATGTAGCCTGGAATTAGAATATTGAAGCCTTCTCCAGTTCTCCCAATCTATCCAACTCCCCTTTTGATGCAGATAGTAATCATATACAACCTATGTCCAACGGTTTGTTGTAATGCAGAGGTTAGTGGAAAACTAGATGCATAGAGTGGAGCAGGAGTCGAATGTCTATTAGATATGGTTTGCAGTCCAAGTTCTGGCGCTTGTATTATTCCCTGTAGCAGTATCCGATGTATATACTGGTGGGCACTATCAAGTTGGAGAGCTGAGGTCTCCATGATGCTGTGGGGATCAGGCCCTCATTGCGTCTCTCTGAATAGATCATCAGAAAGATTGTTCTGTAATTCCAGCCAGGGACTTTGGGTAGATGGGGCCTTTCACAGGGTACTATTGAGGTAGGGATATGGATCTGGCTTTTTCTCTTCCCACTTCAGAAGAATTCCCATTAAGGATCCGAGATTTATACCCTACTCCCTCCCAGGGGCCGGCCTCATCCTCCAGTATGCACAAGTGCAAGGGGGGAAGGTTCTCTGAATCTGGCGTGGTTGTACCTCTGTCTCCTCTGACGTTGCCATTCCTGCAGTATAGGTATCCTCATGTTCAGTACCGAAATGAATGATTCTCATCAGGCTGTTGAAATGAGTTAGCATTGTGCTTTCAAATTCTGCTAGAAGGGCTCGCACTTCAATGTTGTAATCCTCCATTAAAGAGTTGTCCAGAGAAAGTGAAGTGTTCTCTGTATACTCAGTTTCCCGGGGGGGTTATCTCCTAGGGAGCCGCCAACAAATCCCAGCGGTCCGGTTTGGGAGTCTGCTAATATGCAATAAAGGTGTCACTCAGAGCAGCAGGGTTTTCTTGGTATTATAGGAAAGAAATTTGCTCCGGATGCTTTGAGATGATTCAGATTTCCTGGCGGTTTGAAAATCTTATGTAAGGAGCTCCCAAATTGGTGGCCATCATAGGCGCTGGTCCGGACCCGCCCTCCTGAATGCCCTTTTAAAGGCAATGCCCATACCAATGCCCATTTTTGGGCAATGGGTAGATTAGGGTTTTTTTTTAGTTAGGTTTTTTTTTTAATTTTGTAATAATAGGAGGTACTTTGTTTATTTTTTTGGCAAAAGAGCTGTTAACTTTAGGGTAATACCCTACAAAAGGCCCTTTAAAGGGCTATTAGTAGTGTATTTATAGATTAAGGGGGGGTCTATTTTGGGGTGGGTTTTTTTCTAAAACGGGGGTATTGGAATAGGAATGATTTTTTTTATTTTGGATAATTTCGTTTGTTATTTTTTGTAATTTTAGTTTTTTTTATTTTGTGTAATGTTAGTTTTTATTTTATTTTGTGTAATGTTATTTTTTTTATTTTGTTTTATTTTATTTCATTTTTAGTAATTTTTTTTTATTTTTTTGTAATTTTTGTATTATTTTTTAAGGTAGTTATTATCTTTTTAATTTTATTTCAGTGTATTTTAACTTTTTAACTAACTACAATCTGCTATGCATGCTGCCATATTGGGAATTACTTTCCACTTGTGTCAAAGGGTATATAGTTTCTGCACTAGTATGTATAAGCTCTTTTCGCTAATGGAAGCTTACTCTATGCTTCCTTAGGGAGGATTGTAGGAAAAAAAGAGTTTTAAGGAAAAGAGCGCTCAAATTGAGCTAATTACCTTATGGAGATTATGAAAAAATAGTATATGACACCAGATGAATTTTTATAGAAATAGGAAATTTATTGTCTTGATAAACTTAATAAAATTTCTAACTCTTGTGAGTTGAAAGAAAGTGTGCTTATTTTGTTAGCTATATTGTGCAAATTGTACAGAATGTTACAGATATGTTGTTTACAGATACAATAATTAATATTACGTACAATGATTCTAATAGATTGGCCAACCATATATTCCTTATAGTCTTATATTGATTTCAAAAACACCAATAATGTACTATAAATATTTAACAAATCTCAAAGTTTAATTTCCATAAGTTTCACGCTACTACTTCCAGCTGGACGACTAAAAAGCTAAACAACCCAAATAGCAACAGTCATATGATAGGCTGTTAATCTTCTCTCGAATATAAAATGAGGTACTTATTAAAAGTTCATTTTTAAAAATCCATCTTAAAATTACCCGTAGGTAATACCCAATATAGGAGTCTATGATATCTATGCGTACTTTTCTCGGCTGCAGCCTTAAATTATCGGAGATAGTAATTGTGCTATTGTTAGCCCTTAACAATTGCAGTATAAAAAGCAAGTGTGTTAATCTGACCTTATTTTCTTTCTTTAAAAACACTTGGATGATGTGTGGTTTGGGAAACAGATTTTCCTTCTTGCTCTGTAAATGATGCGATTTTCCGGGTTTCAAATCCACCCCAAGTATTCTTTAGAAGCCGTGTCTTTATAATCTATTTTGCAGGGAAGGGGACTTCCGCACCCCTACTTTTCTTTCCTTTGTTTGTATCCTATAGGGCTTATTGCTGCCCGTAGTGATGAGTAGATAGGTAAGTTAAAAAGGTTTACCACTTTTTCAGACGCCGGTCCTGGAGCGTGTTAGCAGTGTTTTCACAGCGTAGCCGTCTCTAGTGTTGCTGCTCTTACTTTGCTCTGCGGCTCTTGTGGAACACCTGTTGTGAAGGTGAAGGATCAGTACAACGCGTTTCAGCTGTAATTACCAGCCTTTCTCAATCTTATCCTTCATGGCTCAGTCGAGTCTTTATAAACTGTCTTTAATTGATTAATTGTATGATCCATGTATCCAGTTTAGAAATTGCAGTTCTTTCATCAGAATTTTAAGTGAAAGAGTGTTTGAGTTTTTCATTTTTATTAATTTCAAGATGAGTAGTGTGTTTAGAGACTTAATAAAAATAACTTAATCTGTTTGGTATATAGTATCCGAAAGGTAAATTACCTTTTGCAAATTCGGTGTGATTTAGCCTGAATGATTAAGGAACGAAAACAGTATGTATAGACTTATTAGTATGACAGTGGGTCATGTGACAAAAATGGCACCTTCTTCTATTACTAACGCTGATAAAGCAGAGTGATCACGTTCAGTGTCTGAGAAGAACGGCATCAGGCACTGCTATAATTATAAATACCAAGAGCAGGTAAGGAAGTGGGAGGGGGGAAAGAAAGGCTCCGGAGACAGAAAGCAAACTCTTGCTGCAGATATAAATGTAAAAAGAAACATCTGCATTCATCTAAGTTACTCACAGTCTCAGGAGTCTTGAGTCTCCACTAGGGTTGCCACCTTTCTTGGAAGAAAATACCGGCCATGCTAATTAACATAAATTTGCATAAATAATTAAACAGCATAACTCAAAAACTAAAGCTGATAGGACTGATTTTAAATGCTCATTTGTTTATAACTTGTATTCATCACACTCAGAAGAAGTTTCATTTTGACAGGGGCTTTCTTTCAATATTTATTTATTATTTTCTACATTGACATGAACCTTAAAAATACCAGTCGTGTCCCTAGTCTCCACCACCCTCCTCCTCCTCCTCCCCCTACCTTCCCTGCTCTTGGTATTTATAATCATAGCAGTGCCTGAAGCCGTTCGTCTGCAGTGCTCTGCTTCCTCAGCATTAGAAATAGAAGGTGCCGTGTGAGTCACGTGACCAACAGTATTGATGTAGCATGCGCGTTACAACATGGCAGCTTACGTAGCAAGTGCCAGGCTGCAGATTAATCTGTTTAAATTATGAAGCTGGTTTTCTAAAACAGAACAAAAAGATGAAGACTTCATACATAATTGTTAGTTAGTTTATTTTGCACTATTAGAACAAGTTAGTTTAGAATATTTGATGCAGTTGTTGTGGTTTCCTTTAAGTTAGGGGGTGTTAGGTTAGGGGGCTTAGTTTTTAGTTTAATTATTTGTGTTGTGGAGGAAGGCAGTTTAGGGGTTAATAGTTTAATTAGATACTTTGCGTTGTGGGGGGTTGGCGGATTAGGGGTTAATAGTTTAATTAGGTGTTTGCATTGTGGGGGGTTGGTGATTTAGGTGTTACTAGTTTAATTAGGTGTTTGCAATGTGGGGGGATGGCGGTTTAGGAGTTAACCTCTTAAGGACATATGACGGAATTTTTCCGTCATAAAACAATTGAGCAAACTGAAAGCTGTGTCCTTAAAGGATTAATTTAATAACATTTATTAGTCATTGCAATGTGGGAGGATGGTGGTTTAGCGGTTAATACATTTTATTAGTGATCGCGATGTGGGGGGAAGGCGGTTTAGAGGTTAATATATTGTATTAGTGATTGCTATGTGGGGGGATAGAAGTTTAGAGGTTAATACATTTTATTAGTGATTGCGATGTGGGGGGATGGCGGTTTTTATATTGTGCATGCGCTAGGTGTTTGTTAAGCCTTTTCAGGGAGTTTGAAGCTCTTTTACTGAGCGCAAGGCTTGCTGCGCCTGCCTATATGTGGGGAGATAAAAAAGGAGTAAAAAAACTTAATTCTGCGTGTGTAAGTCCTTGCACTGCATATGTGATACCAACTGGCGACGCCAGTTCTATGTTAGTTTATGGGAGTAAAAAATGTGCCCAACGTGTAAAATATACGTGCGTAACTTGTCTGTCTTGTCGACGCTGGGTTTTGCGCCCGTCGCCAAATATGTGATTGCGTCCTTAATTTTAAACAACTTTCAAGTTTACTTTTATCATCAATTTTTATCATCAATCAATAGGTAGGCTAATATGCTAATTTAATAGCCCTTTAAGGCCACCTCTTATCTGTATTAAGTTTGACATTTTTTCACAACTAGTGGGCGTTAGTTCATGTGTGCTATATGGATAACATTGTGCTAACGCACGTGGAGTTACTTAGGAGGCAGCACTGATTGGTTAAAATGCAAGTCTGTCAAAATAACTGAAATAAGGGGGCAGTCTGCAGAGGCACTGGGGAATGGGTAATAAAGGGATTATTTATATTTCTAAACAATAACAATTCTGGTGTAAACTGTCCCTTTAAACACCAATGCAAGATCCCCTAATTTAATTAACTTTTAAAAAAACATAATTCCCTCACGGTCCACCATACTAGTTAACTCATAAATCCCCAGCATGCACACACCTCATTAACCCTTGAATACCCACCACCCCACCTTAAAGCTCATTAAATACAATTGCATAATAAAAAGATAATGCAATTGCACTTATTCCGAATTTTCTATGAGCAGTAGATTTTTTCTGACAAATTAAAAAATTTACTTAAATTTGATGGCCCCTGTATCATGTGACAGCTATCAATCAATCACAGACTCATAAACATATACACTGTGAACTCTTGCACATGCTCAGTTGGAGCTGGTGCCACAGAAAGTCTGCACATAAAAATATTGTGCACAATTTCATAATGGAAGCAAATTGGAATGTCTTGTAAAACAGGCCGCTCATTTTAAATCATGAAAGTTTAATTTTGTTTATAGTGCCCCTGTAAACAGCTTCCTCCTTTAGGCTATTTCCCATGTCTCCCCTACCAAAAACATTCATGACTATAAAACCTCCCTCAATGGTCTTGCCTCAGATAACCTCCCTTAAAGCAACCAATCGAATGAGACTGTGTATACTCATATCCACGTCCACCTAACACCATGATAGAATTTACTACCCCAATAAAGAAATCCCACTGGCATGACCCTATGCAATGCAAGGTCATTTTATCACACCCAATACACAGCCTTCTTTCTACCTTAATATTGTTCCAAGGATGTCTTGTTGTTTTTTTCATTCTTGTTTATCTTCATCTTCCAAACAAAATAATAATAATAATTTTTCTTTTTTTAGATGGATTTTCATGATTCTCATGATTTTCCAGGTCCCCCTATAGTAATTCATCAAAGCAGCAATTTACCCTTGTGGCAAACTTGAACTTTATTTTCTGAATGTTTACACAATTATGATATTCCACCCACATATTTTATCCTGATTGCTTGATTACTAAAACACCCAGGATTAAATATGTGGGTAAAATATCAGAGTTGGTTCCACCCTCTGTCATGGACCCTGGTCATGCTTGCCTGAAGATAAACAAAGAGTACTTCCATTGATATAGAGGAAACCTGGTTTTGGGACAAGAAAGTGAAGAGCCTTCCATTGAGAAATGAGAACCATGGTTTTGGGATAAGAAAGTGAGGATTGATGGCTTCAAGTAACATTGAAAAACCACAGAAAATCATTGGATTGAAGATTAATGTATACAAAGATATTTATGGGTGGCAATTTTAAGAATTACAATTGGGTGAATGGGTTTGCTAGGTTTGGTTGAGTCCCCCTCGAGGAGGAGAGATGTTTGCATTCAAGGGAGCTAGTATTGGGGAACTTGTTTGTGAATGGAATGTTGTATAGGCATATGGTCTTAGGGAGTAGTTTTAGCTGGGCATCAGAAGGGAGGGAAGAGATAACATTGATAAGAGATTGCTGAATGGTGATGCTGAATGTAGATAGACTTGAAGTCATAGTCAGGACAAAATGTGGCTTTTGCTCCTGTAATATAGCATTTATTGTAGGAAGGAATTCCAATTGGGTGAATGGGTTTGCTAGGTTTGGTTGAGTCCCCCTCGAAGAGGAGAGATGTTTGCATTCAAGGGAGCTAGTATTGGGGAACTTGTTTGTGAATGGAATGTTGTATAGGCATATGGTCTTAGGGAGTAGTTTTAGCTGGGCATCAGAAGGGAGGGAAGAGATAACATTGATAAGAGATTGCTGAATGGTGATGCTGAATGTAGATAGACTTGAAGTCGTAGTCAGGACAAAATGTGGCTTTTGCTCCTGTAATATAGCATTTATTGTAGGAAGGAATTCCATGTGGTCTTAAAATATCTCTAATGTGAATAAAAGTTCATATTTTAGACTTGAGCTGTATAATTAAAATACAGTTGCAACTTTGAAATATATTTTTAGACAAAATTAGCAGAAAGTTAGGAATTTACCTCCTTCACTGATTTGATCATTTTCAGAGTCAAACTGAAGATGGCAGCAAAGTTCTGATCTTCTACACTCATTCAAATCTTACAGTCCCAATTTTTACGGCTCCTGATACATGTTTTTCAAGTTGTAATTGATCACAATTCAAGCAATAACACAATTTTCGTATTAGTAAAAGTCTGGATTGGATCCAAGCAGATAGCGGGAAACTCTCCCATACAATACGTAAACAGTAGCGGCTTTGGCGATTACAATCCTTTGACCACAAATTAACAAACATATATCGACAGCAAAATGGTTAATAAAGAAATCCAACTAGAAAGACACAGCTACTGTCTTCTATGAAATATTAATATCACAAAAATGAAATCTTCTTTCTAAAAAAAAATATATATACACGACAAAAGCAAAATTGCAATACAATACTATGTAAAGGGATCATTTACATTAGACATTCAATGTAGGTGGTAAACACTGATTTAATCCCTTTTTAAAATTTCACCGGCAATCTCAATTGTTCAATGGATCCTTTTTTTAAATATCACATTTACTATGATGCTTTGATCATCAGGGCCTAGGTCTCCTAAAGGGGATGGATCATTATTATCTGTGCCATATCTAATTATTGTGACTGCCTCGGGTGTCATAGATTTTGCAGCATCTCTTCCCATTCATTGGATTTTATTTTTTAAAGAGGGTCCAGATTTTTTGGAAATCTTATGGATCATGCCCTGTTTTTTCCTGACGACACCTCTGTAACCATATCTGTTTTACACAGCTAATGGTTCTTTGGCTCATGTTGTTGTTTAGATGTACTAAGGATTCAGCACTTACCCAAGTCCTGTTCCAACGACAGAAACTACTCTAACACAGCCTGCTCCCCCTTGGCGCGTTCGGGCATGCTTCAGTGACATTTAACGGGGCAGCGTCAAATTACTGAAACTTCTAAGTAGCTTTAGGTGTGAAGGTTTCTATTTATTCTCACTCAGCCCATCAGTCTGAGCTGAGTGATTGCAGTAAACACAGTGTATTGCTAAATCTAGCCTTGTATCCAGTTTCCTGCAGCTTCCAGCCTTGTGCCCTTTTCCTGTGTATTCTGAGGCCTGCACCCATATCTCATGGTATGTGTAGTATACCCCCTTGTGTCAGTGTATTTGTCTTTGGTACCTTGATACTGTATCTGATGCTTGGCAAACCACTAGACTGCAGTTTTAGATTTCATATTTTAAATGTTTATTTATCTCAGCCAGCAATACAGAATAATAACACCAACCCTCTTTATTTTTCACACATTTCAGACTGCAAAACAAAAGTTGTGTAGGTAAACCCATACTTTGTGCCCTCAGTCCCATAGGAGTCTTAAATTCTTTACAATAGAGAGTCAATGGCCTCTATTTATCAAGCCGTCGACTTTCTTGCATTCAACGGCACCAATACGCTAGCCTAAGATCGCCTAACATAGCTGCCGCGGACCTGAATACGTTCTCCAAAATGATCAAGAAAGCTGTCAAAGTACGGAGCGATGAGCAGCGGACTGTTGATAACTAACAGTCATTGATCTCGCTGCTCTTCGGCTTATTCGCAGCTTTCTTGGTACCCTGTCACTAAGCACCCACACTAAACTATACTGTTTACCCCCTATACCGCCGCTCCCGGACCCCGGCGCACCTAAATAAATTGTTTAACCCCTAAACCGCCGCTCCTGGAGCCCACCACAACTCTAATAAAGTGTTTAACCCCTAAACCGCCACTCACGGACCCCGCCGCCACCTACATTAAATTTATTAACCCCTAATCTGCCCCCCCTACACCGCCGCCACCTAGATTAAATTTATTAACCCCTAATCTGCCCCCCTACACCGCCGCCACCTACATTAAATTTATTAACCCCCAATCTGCCCCCCCTACACCGCCGCCACCTACATTAAATTTATTAACCCCTAATCTCCCGCCCCCAACGTCGCCGCCACTATATTAAATTTATTAATTCATAAACCTAAGTCTAACCCTAACCCTAACACCCCCCTAACTTAAATATAATTTAAATTAATCTAAATAAATATTCCTATTTAAAACTAAATACTTACCTATAAAATAAACCCTAACGCCTAGATTACGAGTCTTGCGTTAGCCTTAAAAAGCAGCATTGAGAGGTCCCAACACTGCTTTTTAAAGCCCGCTGGTATTACTAGTCTGGCAGGTACAGGTGCACTGCTCACTTTTTTCCCGCGACTCGAGCATACCGCAAATCCCCTTACGTCAATTGCGTATCCTATCTTTTTAATGGGATTTCCTAACGCTGGTATTACGAGTCTGGGAGAAAGTGAGCGGTACAGCCTCTCCTCTCCAGACTCCTACCGCATTTAAAAGTCAGTAGTTAAGAGTTTTATGGGCTAACGCCGTAACATAAAACTCTTAACTAAAGTGCTAAAAAGTACACTAACACCCATAAATTACCTATTAACCCCTAAACCGAGCCCCCCCCCCCCACATCGCAAAAACACTTAAATAAAGTTTTTAACCCCTAATCTGCCGACCGGACATCGTCGCCACTTCAATAAATATATTAACCCCTAAATCGTCGCACTCCCGCCTCACAAACACTAGTTAAATTTTATTAACCCCTAATCTGCCGTCCCTAACATCGCCGACACTTACCTACATTTATTTACCCCTAATCTTCCGCCCCCAACGTCGCCGCAACTATATTAAATGTATTAACCCCTAAATCTAAGTCTAACTCTAACCCTAACCCCCCCTAACTTAAATATAATTGAAATAAAACGAAATAAAATTACTACAATTAAATAAATTATTCCTATTTAAAACTAAATACTTACCGATAAAATAAACCCTAAGGCCTAGATTTAGAGTTCAGCGTTAGCCGTGAAAACCAGCGTTAGAGGCTCCTAACGCTGGTTTTAGGCTACCGCCGGTATTTGGAGTCACTCAAAATAGGGTCTAACGCTCACTTTTCAGCCGCGACTTTTCCATACCGCAGATCCCCTTACGTCAATTGCGTATCCTATCTTTTCAATGGGATCTTCCTAACGCCGGTATTTAGAGTCGTTTCTGAAGTGAGCGTTAGAGCTCTAACGACAAAACTCCAGCCGCAGGAAAAAAGCAGGAGTTAAGAGCTTTCTGGGCTAACGCCGGTTCATAAAGCTCTTAACTACTGTACCCTAAAGTACACTAACACCCATAAACTACCTATGTACCCCTAAACTGAGGTCCCGCCACATCGCCGCCACTCGATTACATTTTTTTAACCCCTAATCTGCCGACCGCCACCTACGTTATACTTATGTACCCCTAATCTGCTGCCCCTAACACCGCCGACCCCTGTATTATATTTATTAACCCCTAATCTGTGCACCTCAACGTCGCCGACACCTGCCTACACTTATTAACCCCTAATCTGCTGAGCGGACCTGAGCGCTACTATAATAAAGTTATTAACCCCTAATCCGCCTCACTAACCCTATCATAAATAGTATTAACCCCTAATCTGCCCTCCCTAACATCGCCGACACCTAACTTCAAACATTAACCCCTAATCTGCCGACCGGAGCTCACCGCTATTCTAATAAATGTATTAACCCCTAAAGCTAAGTCTAACCCTAACACTAACACCCCCCTAAGTTAAATATAATTTAAATCTAACGAAATTAATTAACTCTTATTAAATAAATTATTCCTATTTAAAGCTAAATACTTACCTGTAAAATAAATCCTAATATAGCTACAATATAAATTATAATTACATTGTAGCTATTTTAGGATTAATATTTATTTTACGGGCAACTTTGTAATTATTTTAACTAGGTACAATAGCTATTAAATAGTTAAGAACTATTTAATAGTTACCTAGTTAAAATAATAACAAAATTACCTGTAAAATAAGTCCTAACCTAAGTTATAATTAAACCTAACACTACCCTATCAATAAATTAATTAAATAAAATACCTACAATTACCTACAATAAAACCTAACACTACACTATCAATAAATAAATTAAATACAATTTCTACAAATAACTACAATTACATAAACTAACTAAAGTACAAAAAATAAAAAAGAACTAAGTTACAAAAAATAAAAAAATATTTACAAACATAAGAAAAATATTACAACAATTTTAAACTAATTACACCTACTCTAAGTCCCCTAATAAAATAACAAAGACCCCCAAAATAAAAAAAATGCCCTACCCTATTCTAAATTAATAAATTTAAAAGCTCTTTTACCTTACCAGCCCTGAACAGGGCCCTTTGCGGGGCATGCCCCAAGAAAATCAGCTCTTTTGCCTGTAAAAAAAAACATACAATACCCCCCCCCCAACATTACAACCCACCACCCACATACCCCTAATCTAACCCAAACCCCCCTTAAATAAACCTAACACTAAGCCCCTGAAGATCTTCCTACCTTGTCTTCACCTCACCGGGTATCACCGATCGGTCCTGGCTCCGATATCTTCATCCAACCCAAGCGGGGGCTAGACATCCACTGAAGAAGTCCAGAAGAGGGTCCAAAGTCTTCCTCCTATCCGGCAAGAAGAGGACATCCGGACCGGCAAACATCTTCATCCAAGCGGCATCTTCGATCTTCTTCCATCCGGTGCGGAGCGGGTCCATGTTGAAGCAGCCGACGCGGATCCATCCTCTTCTTCCAGCGTCTCCCGACGAATGACGGTTCCTTTAAGGGACGTCATCCAAGATGGCGTCCCTCGAATTCCGATTGGCTGATAGGATTCTATCAGCCAATCGGAATTAAGGTAGGAATATTCTGATTGGCTGATGGAATCAGCCAATCAGAATCAAGTTCAATCCGATTGGCTGATCCAATCAGCCAATCAGATTGAGCTTGCATTCTATTGGCTGATCGGAACAGCCAATAGAATGCGAGCTCAATATGATTGGCTGATTGGATCAGCCAATCGGATTGAACTTGATTCTGATTGGCTGATTCCATCAGCCAATCAGAATATTCCTACCTTAATTCCGATTGGCTGATAGAATCCTATCAGCCAATCGGAATTCGAGGGACGCCATCTTGGATGACGTCCCTTAAAGGAACCGTCATTCGTCGGGAGACGCCGGAAGAAGAGGATGGATCCGCGTCGGCTGCTTCAACATGGACCCGCTCCGCACCGGATGGAAGAAGATCGAAGATGCCGCTTGGATGAAGATGTTTGCCGGTCCGGATGTCCTCTTCTTGCCGGATAGGAGGAAGACTTTGGACCCTCTTCTGGACTTCTTCAGTGGATGTCTAGCCCTCGCTTGGGTTGGATGAAGATATCGGAGCCAGGACCGATCGGTGATACCCGGTGAGGTGAAGACAAGGTAGGAAGATCTTCAGGGGCTTAGTGTTAGGTTTATTTAAGGGGGGTTTGGGTTAGATTAGGGGTATGTGGGTGGTGGGTTGTAATGTTGGGGGGGGTATTGTATGTTTTTTTTTACAGGCAAAAGAGCTGATTTTCTTGGGGCATGCCCCGCAAAGGGCCCTGTTCAGGGCTGGTAAGGTAAAAGAGCTTTTAAATTTATTAATTTAGAATAGGGTAGGGCATTTTTTTATTTTGGGGGTCTTTGTTATTTTATTAGGGGGCTTAGAGTAGGTGTAATTAGTTTAAAATTGTTGTAATATTTTTCTTATGTTTGTAAATATTTTTTTATTTTTTGTAACTTAGTTCTTTTTTATTTTTTGTACTTTAGTTAGTTTATGTAATTGTAGTTATTTGTAGAAATTGTATTTAATTTATTTATTGATAGTGTAGTGTTAGGTTTTATTGTAGGTAATTGTAGGCATTTTATTTAATTAATTTATTGATAGGGTAGTGTTAGGTTTAATTGTAATTTAGGTTAGGACTTATTTTACAGGTAATTTTGTTATTATTTTAACTAGGTAACTATTAAATAGTTCTTAACTATTTAATAGCTATTGTACCTAGTTAAAATAATTACAAAGTTGCCTGTAAAATAAATATTAATCCTAAAATAGCTACAATGTAATTATAATTTATATTGTAGCTATATTAGGATTTTTTTTACAGGTAAGTATTTAGCTTTAAATAGGAATAATTTATTTAATAAGAGTTAATTAATTTCGTTAGATTTAAATTATATTTAACTTAGGGGGGTGTTAGTGTTAGACTTAGCTTTAGGGGTTAATACATTTATTAGAATAGCGGTGAGCTCCGGTCGGCAGATTAGGGGTTAATAATTGAAGTTAGGTGTCGGCGATGTTAGGGAGGGCAGATTAGGGGTTAATACTATTTATGATAGGGTTAGTGAGGCGGATTAGGGGTTAATAACTTTATTATAGTAGCGCTCAGGTCCGCTCGGCAGATTAGGGGTTAATAAGTGTAGGCAGGTGTCGGCGACGTTGAGGGGGGCAGATTAGGGGTTAATAAATATAATACAGGGGTCGGCGGTGTTAGGGGCAGCAGATTAGGGGTACATAAGGATAACGTAGGTGGCGGCGCTTTGCGGTCAGCAGATTAGGGGTTAATTATTGTAAGTAGCTGGCGGCGACGTTGTGGGGGTCAGGTTAGGGGTTAATAAATATAATATAGGGGTCGGCGGTGTTAGGGGCAGCAGATTAGGGGTACATAGGGATAATGTAAGTTGCGGCGGTTTACGGAGCGGAAGATTAGGGGTTAATAATAATATGCAGGGGTCAGCGATAGCGGGGGCGGCAGATTAGAGGTTAATAAGTGTAAGGTTAGGGGTGTTTAGACTCGGGGTACATGTTAGAGTGTTAGGTGCAGACGTAGGAAGTGTTTCCCCA
The DNA here is from genome assembly GCF_027579735.1 of Bombina bombina. Lineage (NCBI taxonomy): Eukaryota > Metazoa > Chordata > Amphibia > Anura > Bombinatoridae > Bombina > Bombina bombina. The sequence continues at coordinate 611,411,653 of NC_069499.1, read as the reverse complement.
TAGGAAACAATGGGGCTGCGTTAGGAGCTAAACGCTGCTTTTTTGCAGGTGTTAGGTTTTTTTTCAGCTCAAACAGCCCCATTGTTTCCTATGGGAGAATCGTGCACGAGCACGTTTTTGAGGCTGGCCGCGTCCGTAAGCAACTCTGGTATCGAGAGTTGCATTTGCGGTAGAAATGCTCTATGCTCCTTTTTTGGAGCCTAACGCAGCATTTTTTTGGACTCTCGATACCAGAGTTAATTTTATGGTGCGGCCAGAAAAAAGCCTGCGTAGCGTTAACAGCCCATCTACCGCCAAACTCCAAATCTAGGCCTAAGATAGCTATAATATAACTAATAGTTACATTTTATCTAGCTTAGGGTTTATTTTTATTTTACAGGCAACTTTGTATTTATTTTAACTAGGTACAATAGTTATTAAATAGTTATTAACTATTTAATAACTACCTAGATAAAATAAGTACAAATTTACCTAAAATAAACCCTAACCTAAGTTACAATTACATCTAACACTACACTATAATTAATTACCTAAACTAACTACAATTAAATACAATAAAATAAAATAAACTAAAGTACAAAAACAAACAAACACTAAATTACAGAAAATAATAAAATAATTACAAGCATTTTAAACTAATTACACCTAATCTAATCCCCCTAATAAAATAAAAAAGCCCCCCAAAATAATAAAAATCCCTACCCTATACTAAATTACAAATAGCCCTTAAAAGGGCCTTTTGCGGGGCATTACCCCAAACTAATCAGCTCTTTTACCTGTGAAAAAAAATACAATACTCCCCAACATTACAACCCACCACCCACACACCCAACCCTACTCTAAAACCCACCCAATCCCCCCTTAATAAAACCTAACACTACCACCTTGAAGATCACCCTACCTTGAGACGTCTTCACCCAACCGGGCAGAAGTGGTCCTCCAGACGGGCTGAAGTCTTCATCCTATCCGGGCAGAAGAGGACCTCCAGACAGGCAGAAGTCTTCATCCAGGCGGCATCTTCTATCTTCATCCATCCGGAGCGGGTCCATCTTCAAGACATCTGACGCGGAGCATCCTTCCAGGCCGACGACTACCCGAGGAATGAATATTCCTTTAATTGACGTCATCCAAGATGGCGTCCCTTGAATTCCGATTGACTGATAGAATCCTATCAGCCAATCGGAATTACGGTAGGAAAAGTCCTATTGGCTGATGCAATCAGCCAATAGAATTGAAGTTCAATCCTATTGGCTGATCCAATCAGCCAATAGGATTGAGCTCGTATTCTATTGGCTGTTCCAATCAGCCAATAGAATGCAAGCTCAATTCTATTGGCTGATTGCATCAGCTAATAGGATTTTTCCTACCTTAATTCCGATTGGCTGATAGGATTCTATCAGCCAATTGGAATTGAAGAGACGCCATCTTGGATGACGTCACTTAAAGGAACCTTCATTCTTCAGTCACGGTCGGATGAAAGAGGATGCTCCGCTTCGGATGTCTTCAAGATTTGGCGCAATCAAAACCCAGATATGCTCCATTTTTCTTATGAGTCTAAAGCACACAGAACCTTTTCGCGGCTAGACCTATTTCTAATTTCTGAAGCTTTGTCAATCTGCCAAATCAGAGGCAGAAATTGGGGAGATTATTATTTCAGATCATGCTATTATCCCTTTAGGATTATATTGTGAAGATAGGTCTAATGCGAAAGGCCACTCATTTTTTTACCCCCGTTTCCTTTTTAACTATCCAAGATTTGTATTTTGGCTAAAACAAAAATGGAAGGATTTTTGCTTAAACAATATTTCATATTTTCATAAAATTGAAATCTTTTGGGAGGCATCTAAAGCCGTTTTACGGGGGGGAAATTAAGGCGTATCTGGTAGTACTTAATAGGAAGAAAAAGGCTCTGGAATGTCAATTAACCAACCAAGTTAAGAATTCATATAAAAATTATGTCAGGAACCGCTCAACTAATAACTGGTTTAAATAACTGGAGATGAGGAAGGGAGAGACGTATTTTTGTTACAAAATCATCAGGAATAAGAGATAAAAATGAACTTACATTTCAAGAGCTACCATGGCTGCTCTGCCAAAAATCTAGCTAGGTTGATTAAGGTCAGGAAAAAGAAGAATCTTATCTCTGTTATTTAGGATGGCGATAACCGATACTTTCATACAGAAAATATATGCAAAGTCTTCCTTAAGTATTATCAGCAACTATATGCGGAGGTCCAGGTTAATTCTAGCAACCAAGAGAATTTCTGGTCAAAGGTTATCTTACCAAAGATCCAGAAAGAGGACCTAGAGTCCCTCAATGCACCTATCAGTGCTGAAGGTTGCTAAAGCTATTGATTCATCTAAAATGAACAAAGCAGCCGGCCCGGATGGGCTCCCTGCAGAATACTATAAAAATCTAGCTGAAGAAATAATCTCCATTTTGGTCATTCTTTTTAATAATTATCTCTCATCCGATAATCCCATTTCGGTTCTTTTCTCGGCTGCAACTATTTCTTTAATCTTAAAAAAAGGTAAAAATCCGGTGGATCCAACATCATACAAACCAGTACTCAATGCTGATTACAAAATTCGTAAAGAAAATTTATCTGAACCCGGTCTCGTTCCTTCTGATTAACCATACTCTATCCCCCCAAATAATATTACAGAGGGGTACAAGACAGGGGTGTCCTCTTTCTCCCCTCCTATTTAACATCGCATTGGAGCCCTTGGCGGTCAGGCTAAGGGAGGTGCCTCTATTTATCAAAGTCTGGCAGACCTGATCTGACAGTGCGGACCAGGTCCGCCAGACATCGCTGAATACGGAGAGCAATAACGGAGAGCAATATGCTCTCCGTATTCAGCATTACGACGCCCCCTGCAGAATCGCGGCCAATAGTTGGGGGGTGTCAATCAACCCAATCATACTCGATCGGGTTGAATTGTGGCGATGTCTGTCCGCCTACTCAGAGCAGGCGGACAGGGCTATGGAGCAGTGGTCTTTAGACCGCTGCTTCATAACTGGTGTTTCTGGTGAGCCTGCAGGCTCGCCAGAAACACAGGGCCTCAAGCTCTATCCGGAGCTTGATAGATATGCCCCAAAGACTGAAGTTATTACTATACGCAGATGACATGCTAATATTTTTGCAGAACACTGCTATTACTATCCCCAAGGTAGTTCAAGTGCTTGACGAGTTTAGTTCTTTTGCAGGGTATAATGTTAATTTAGAAAAAAGTGAAATGATGTGGTTGGGTAAAAAAAATAATAACAAACAACTTATAACGAAGTTCCGTATAGTTAATGTTATCAAATATTGAAATACTTAAGGATCCGAAAAACTGATACCAGGACAACTTTATACCTCTTTTTCAAAAGGTTAAAGAAGACTTAGAACTCTTGGCAGCATTTCCTGTATCTATTACAGCTTCTATTAATCTTATTAAAACTATAATTTTTCCACAAATTCTATATCCACTACAAAATCTACCGCTTTTTATATTAAATAAAGATTTACGTAAGCTGGCCTCTTGGTTTTCTAAATGTATATGGAAATCCAAGAAATCCCGTATATCACTTGGTAGACTGTCACATAAATATGCGTCAGCGGGTCTTGCTCTTCCTAATATTAAATTATACACTTGAGCAACTCTACTGAAATTAGCTATTGACTGGTTGGCTCAATCTAATCTAGTCACTTCTTATGATATGGAACGTCATTTAGTGGCCCCTTGGTCCTTAAAGACCCTCCTGCACTGCCCATTACATAATCTCCCTTCTTAAGTCACTATTCTCTGTTCATTTAAAAACATAATCTGGGCCTGGCATAAATTTTGTCATACTTTTTTTTTTTTTTTTTTAAATATATTTTTATTGAGGTTGTGAAATAAGTACAGCATTCAATTTACAGCACAGAGTTACAAACATACAAAACTTGTCAAACTGAAAAAAAACGCATATTGCATAAGAAAGCAAAAATAAAAAAAAGTGAACCTCTTTTTTTTCTATTAAGAAATATCCCCTTTAGAAATAGTAAGGTGTAAAATGGAGTATTAGTTTCCCCTAAAAACAAGAGGGGGACTCTTATGGACCTCCTGAACTAGGTTGATGCAATGCATGAGGGGCTTTGGGGAGAGAATAAGATAAGAAATTGGGCCACTCTTGGACCCAAAATATTTTGGAGAATGATGTAAAACAGATTGTGTTAGGGACATTAATAGTGTGATATAGAGGGCTAGTATAATACGGCATTAATAAGTGTTGCCTCAAAATACATACTGGGAGATCAAAGGGTATATATGGAATGCTGGTTAAGGTTACTCCATGACTTCCTATAAAGTTACTGCCACAGTCTAAGTGCTGCTCTAGATTGGGTACAGCTGAGAGGGTATTGGTACACTTTTATAGTTATAAGTAAAACTTTACTCCCCTCTAGTGGAGAAGCCTGGTATCTGTATATAGTCATACAGCTTATTTTTCATGCAATTAGCAGAAGCAATGAACATACATGGGTATAGGCTATAGAGTTCTATCGCAACTTCACACAGGACTGTGATATAACCCCAGGGTAAAATCTAAAACACATAGCAACCATAATATATATTTGTGTACATGTAGGAAACAAGGAAAAAACGAACAAAAACTAAGATATGTAATCATCTAACCGGAATAGTTAACGTCTGCCTCAAAGTGTACCCTGACAGACACACTGAAAAGTAGAAATGTTAAAACACTATGCAGGGTAGGCGCATGTGCACAGTCTAAATATCGTCAGGGGTAATGATAAGAGGAACTGCACCCATGCAATTGGCGGTATTATTCACTGCAATAGAGTAGTTTTGGTGAAATTACATCGCCACTTTTCATACTAGTTAGGGATCACGTTAATATAGCACTCTGGTATTTTCACTGCCTACTCTTCCTGACATCTATTAAAGTTATTAAGACCCTGATATGGCTGTTATGGGGGTACAAACTAGGTCAGCTGGAATGTTCCTGAACCGGCCCGGATTCTGCCCTACTAAAGGTGGTTATACAGGGATTCATAGCTAGCCTCCACATATATGTATAAACATTGACCACTAGCCCCCATTGCATAATATATCCTAAGGAACAAATATATTGCTAAACAACTTATATGCATACGTTTGATTTACACAGACCCCTAGGGTATCAGGTCTTTAGGCCGTCATTATTAGGACAATAAATAAAACACATTGTAACTCAATCTATTTCGTTAAAATGTCCTGTCCTGGGATCGCAGGCCGTTATATGACCTTTCTTAGCACCCTATCCAATCCCTCTGCTAACCTGTTTGTTGCGGCTGACAGACTCCCAAAGAGGCAAAAAGTTCTTCATAAGGGTTGGAGAGCAGAAGATTTTTAGCCCAGATAAGCGACTTCTAATGTCCCTCAGACTGCAGTGGGCTTCTGACTGACTTTTAACAAGGCCTCTCCCGGTAAGAACTGGCATGTGCGCAAGAGTCTTTAGGAGCCCGTCTTGGATCTCCTGTGTGGCTTTATCCTTCTCAATAGGAACCGTACAGCTTGTTTGATGTTCTGGCTGCTCAATCTCTGTATGTTGTAGTATTGCCGTTGTGCCCTTGCTCTCATTGTGGGGTGTATAAACCTCGGCCAACTCTGTGGTTACAACAGCCTCAGGATTGCTGCAGAGCCTTAGCAGCGTATGTAGTGCATTCACATGCGAATCTGACTCCCGTGGTGTAGACCCACAGATCACAGCTGGAACCTCCGGAGTGGTGAAACAAGGCTGGAGCTGTGTACTCGCCGGTGTCTGATCGCAGGTGTTGAAAGCAGGTCCCTTGATGATATCGGACGGTAAGATAGCGTGTGGATCTAGGCTGCGACTCACACTATGCTGCGGTACCGACCGCATAATGTCCTCTGCAATGTTCTCCCCCTTCCACTCAACACCATTTAGGGATGCGGATCTCCTCTCCATACTGATCGGGTGCGTCTTCAGTTCGCCGCGCGGCTTGCACAGAGAGGTTAGGTCACTGATTGGGAGGTTTTTACAAAGGAATGAACTTTGCGGGTGCTTGATAGATAGAGACCCAGTATGTGTTCAGATCAGAGACATTAGTGATCCGACTTGTAGGTCCTGCGGCACTTGCGGCTCTCCTTAGCCCTAGCACATATGCCTTTTAGGGAGGCAAATTCCCCATTTATGGTTGCACACAGCTTATTGAAGTGGGATTCCAGCATGGCTATAGCGTCCCGGCAGATCGGTTTAGGTGCCAACGCCATATTCAAAAGACGGTGCTTGAGTTTTGAGCATATACGTTATGTCCCTTTTCCCTTTAGGTAGTCGTATTTCTGAGGTCAGGGAATATGTAATAGTTCGGTCTCCTTTCGTTTCTTTATCAAGAATTATCAGTGGCTATGCACTGAATGTTGTGTAGTAAGTAGTACTACTCGTACTCGTGTCCAGAAACTGCCAGACACTTTAGAAATGCGGCAGCCTTGAGGCCTAGCTGCAAAACTTAGACAGAGCGTACAATCCAAAGAGATTCCTCCCGGACTGTCAATTTCTTGAATCTTATAGTGTCCCTCTGGTCCCCACTTTCAGGATTAATACTTTTGTAAGTAAAAACAATAGAATATTTAAGAAAAACACTGTAGTAGAACCAGGAGCTCCCACAAAACACGTCCTGTCTCTGCAGCTGTAGGCTCCGCCCCCCCATTTTGTCATACTTTAAGTTTAGACTTTTCATTCTCTGAATTCCTTCCCATCCGGGGCAACCCTCTCTTCACGCCGGGTATAGATCAAAAAGCTTTTCTGGAATGGCACAATAGAGGCCTCAAAGATATCTATCAATTACTTAATTTGGACTTACAGATACTCTCTTTTGAGACTATCCTTCAACATTTTGCTCTTTCTCCCAGGAATCGCTTTGCGTACTTTCAGATACGTCATTATATTTCTACCCAGAAATGGTATGGCGTGCCCAAGCCGGTATGGAGTGAGATTAGGATTTGTACTCAGAAATTCATAGCAGGAGATGCCTCAATCTCCCTTATATACAATATTATGCTTGCTAAGCAAAGCATTCTAGTTATAGATAAACTTTCCAATCGTTGGGCTCTTAGTTTCCCCAAAATAGATTCAGATAAGATCCCACAAAGCCTCATGTCTGTCGCCAAGTATCCTATATCTGTTAGTTGGAAAGAATCCCATTTGAAATGAATTAATGATTTCTATCTCACCCGCTTTTAAACTTTCCAAATTGTATCCAGATCAACCGGCAGTATGTCCAAGATGTTCCAACTCCAGAGCAGACCTTCCTCATATGATTTGGCTGTGTCCTAATATACAACAGCTCTGGCAAAAAATAAAATTTTGGATCAATAGAGTCTTCGACGTGACCTTCTCCTTTTCTCTGGAATATATTGTTTTCTTAATTCCAAACTCCAGAGCTATCTCTTATACACAAATTGTTAATATCATTATACTTATAGTTAGATATCACATATTTAAAAACTGGATTACTAAATGGGCGCCCAGTCTGGCTCTAAGTCTAAAGGGAATTCTAGCACAAATTATTTATGAATTGTTCCATTTACAGCATGTCTCTGAGAAAAGAATAAAAAAAATTGCTTTCCAGTTGGGCTCCTATAATTAAGTCATATCCTGCATTATTACAGAAACAGATTCTGGCCCCTTTTGTCTCCTCCAGTAGTTTTGCAGAGTTAGTGCTCCTAGAAGTATTCCCTCACACCTGGATTAGGAATTGTAGAGAAACCGAAAAATGTTTTGTTTATTTTGGGCTATGCACAATAAATATATTTAAAAAACAAAAAAGGATAGCACCAATAAACAAGTGCTGTCCATGGTCCTGAACCAAACATTTGCTGGCTCCTTAGCTTAGATGCCTTCTTTTTCAAATAAAGATAGCAAGAGAACGAAGAAAATGTGATAATAGAAGTAAATTAGAAAGTTGCTTAAAATTGCATGCTCTATCTGAATCCTGAAAGAAAAAATTTGGGTTCAGTATCCCTTTTAAACTGTATTCTCTATCTGACATACAAGGCCCTCAACTGCACTGCTCCCCCGTATATCTCAGACCTTGGGCTAGATTTATTATGGGTCGAGCAGACATGATTCGCTGTAGCGAATCATGTCCGCTCGACCTCCCTAAATGCGCCCCCTGCACACTCGCAGCCAATTAGCCGCTAGCTAGGGGTGTCAATCATCCCGATCGTATTGGATCGGGATGATTTTAGTCCAAGGAGCTAAAGGAACTTACGTTTCAGGCGGACCTGAAACTATTGGCGTAGATTGCAGCATCCACTGCATAATAAATCTACCCTTATGTCTCCATATACTCTCCCTCCTGTTCCCTTCGCTCTGCTCACGACTTCCTTATCTTTTGTTACCTCCTCACATTCCCCAGGACTTCTCCAGACTGATCATCTGGTGGAACTCTCTGCCTCGCTCCGCAAGACTCTCACCTAGTTTTGAAAGTTTAAAGCACTCCCTAAAGACTTTGCTATTCAGAGATGCATACAACCTACACTAACCTTTCCTAACACCAGTTCCTCTCCTTCTTTGTTATCCCCTTGAGCCCCCTTAGCATGTAAACCTAGGAGCCCAGCTGTTTGTAGATCATCCTCATAAGAGCTGACTACAACAATGCAACTCTTGGCAGGGCCCTCTACCCATTTGATCCCTATAAATGTTATCTTGTATACCGCCTATGTTTATAGCACTGCGGCATCTGTTGGCGCTCTACAAATAACTGATAATAATAATAATGTTGCTATGTACTGTTCCTTTTGTAAAACATAGACTCCTGCAATACAAGGTACAATAGACAAGTACAATACAAGGTCTAAAAAAAATCCCAAAGATTTTGCATGATTTCTCTCCATGCCGGCGAGGTTTTGAATATCAGGCCCTCTGTGAGAAGGTATGGTGTTTGAATACTGTTGCACAGGGCACTCACAGCATATGTCTGTATGCCACTGAAAAAAAATAATTTATGCTTACCTGATAAATTAATTTATTTATTTCTTGACACAGTGAGTCCACGGATCATCTCTAATTACTAATGGGAATATCACTCCTGACCAGCAGGAGGAGGTAAAGAGCACCACAGCAAAGCTGTTAAGTATCACCTCCCTTCCCCCAACCCCAGTCATTCGACCGAAGGAAAAGAGAGAAAGTATCAAATTTATAGAATTTTGAAAAAGTGTGAAGAGAGGACCAAGTTGCAGCCTTGAAAATCTGTTCCATAGAAGCTTCATTTTTGAATGCCCAGGAAGAAGAAACAGCCCTCGTGGAATGAGCCATGATTCTCTCAGGAGGCTGTTGTCCAGCAGTCTCATAGGCCAAACGAATTATACTCTTCAGCCACAAAGAAAGAGAAGTAGCCGTAGCTTTCTGACCCTAGCGTTTCCCGGAGAAAACAACAAACAAAGCAGAAGACTGGTGGAAATCCTTAGTCGCCTGCAAATAGTATTTCAACGCACGCACCACATCTAGGTTGTGCAGCAGGCGCTCTTTATGAGAAGAAGGGATAGGACACAAAGAAGGAACAACAATTTCAAGATTAATGTTCCTATCCAAAACCACTTTAGGAAGAAAACCTAACTTAGTACGCAGAACTACCTTATCCAAATGAAAAATAAGGTAAGGGGATTACCACTGCAATGCCGAGAGTTCTGAGACTCTACGAGCAGTGGAAATTGCAACAAGGAACAAAACTTTCCAAGATAACATCTTAATATCTAAAGAATGCATAGGCTCAAACAGAGCCTTCTGAAGAATTTTTGAGAACAAGATTAAGACTCCAGGGAGGAGTAACCGGTTTGAACACAGGCCTGATTCTGACCAAGGCCTGACAAAAAGATTGCACGTCTGGTACATCCGCCAGACATTTATGCAACAAAATAGACAAGGCGGATATTGGACCCTTCAAGGTATTAGCAGATAATCCATTCTCCAGACCCTCCTGGAGAAAAGACCAAACCCTAGGAATTTGAACTCTACTCCAAGAGTAACCCCTAGATTCACACCAATACAGATATCTACGCCATATCTTATAGTAAATCTTTCTGGTAACAGGTTTACAAGCCTGAGTCATGGTCTCAATGACCGACTCAGAAAAACCACGCTTAGATAAAATTAAGCGTTCAATCTCCAAGCAGTCAGCTTCAGAGAAACAAGATTTGGGTGAAGGAAGGGCCCTTGAAGTAGACGGTTCTTCCTCAGTGGAAGTCTCCAAGGTGGGAGAGACGACATCTCCACTAGGTCTGCATACCAGATCCTGCAAGACCACGCTGGTGCAATGAGGATTACCAATGCCCTCTCCTGTTTGATTTGAGCAATGACCCGAGGAAGGAGAACGAATGGAGGAAATAGGTATGCTAGACTAAAATTCCAAGGGACCACCAGAGCATCTATCAGTACAGCCTGAGGATCCCTTGACCTCGACCCGTACCTCGGAAGCTTGGCATTCTGTCGAGATGCCATGAGATCCAGCTTCGGCTGTCCCCATTTGAGAATCAAGTTGGAAAACACCTCTGGAGTTCCCACTCCCCCGGGTGTCCACTCCTGGAATGTGGATCCCAGATAGACAGCAGTTATGGGTCTCTGCCCACTGAATAATCTTGGCTACCTCTGTCATGACCAAGAGACTCCGAGTTCCTTCTTGATGGTTAATGTAAGCCACTGAAAACTAAGGGGTAAAACGACTTATTAAGCTAGATACCATTTAAAGTTAATAGTTATAAAAAATATGCTGAAATCTAGGGGGGCGGAGCTAACCGCAATACGGAGTGGCAGCACACTTAGTGAGCTCTCTCTAGATCTAAACTTAATAAGCTTATTAACAACTAGTAAACTCTAGAAATTGCGGAAAAACTACCACATATCATTGACAGGAACATCCTAGGATTGAACTGGGAGCAAAAAACTTTAAAGTCGTAAGCCTGCTTACTCCAGTCTCCCTGAGAAGAAGCATCACTAGCCGCTTGCAGCAAGGCCTTAATAGAAGTTTACCAGCCTGAGTTGTTGGGACCCCGGAGGGTCGGGGCTCCGCTCCGGGGCTGTTGAAAGACAATCTGAATCTCTTATACAGCAAGACTTCTCGGGACCCTGCCGCATACCTAATAGCGGCCACTGACGCAGCGCCGGACCTAAAAACTTGCATGTGATCCCAGACACCGGTGACTACTCACCACTTGGAGCAACTGAGACGGACCTAGGAGCCATCGACACCCGCACTATCGAGCCCGCTGCCACGCATCTTCTCTGCTTCTTGCGATCCGGAGGGTCGGGGCTCCGCTCCGGATCGAGCAGTGACCATCTGTGAACCAAGACGGAGACCATTGAGTGATCACCGGTGGTAAGGGAGTGTTCTCAAGATCTGACCCCTCTCCTGACCAGTAGATTACCCACATTGAGGGCCTGAACTAGAAGTGGGCCTCCTAAGAAGCCTGGAAAGGAATCTGCGGCCTGAAGTGTGCCACACTTAGGTTTTTTGAGCGCGAACTCCCGCCATCTTGAGGCCTTCATTTAAAACACACAGAAGGCCCCAGAGAGAGAACGGAACAGCCTCGCATAAACGGGTAAGAGTCTTTACCAAATACAGCGACTCCCCTCTTTACTAAGAACCACATTACTTCACGGGCTGCACGTATACATGCTAAGCCTAAACTTCAGAAAACCAAGGCCTTACAGTTAGATCCTGGTTCTGCCGCAGCCAATTTCTCATCACTTTATTAGACTTTTAACAGGTCCTTATACACCTCTTTCGGGCCACATAAAGTTTCAGGACTGACCAATATCAATACCCCCTACCACCTAGAAGAGGAGTGAGGTCCTTATCATCCCACATTTACTAGAAAAAAAAGGCCTGGAGGAACGTTTTAACCTAGTAACCAACTAATGCACATTTTGGGCTGTAACTGTGTTTACTGATGTCCTTCATCAGATATTTCTGGACAGCTTATGATACTCTGATTTGAATACTTCTGTTACTGTAGTGTTGTCCTATGTACATCATATATTGTTAATATCATTTTCTCACCTTATATGCTGACACTGTTGTGCCCGTTCTCTTTCTGTAATTCTGATAATCTACTCCTAAAGCTCTATTGTTGATCTAATACGGTACCTGTGGTATATTGACTGGTATATTCCAGCCAGTTCTGTGTGAATTAAAAGGGTTAACTACTGCCTTCCAACCCCTCACCTCCCCGCTCCCGCCCGGCTAGTCTGGGTGGGTCACTTCCAATTCCCTTTAACATACCCCTGGCCAAACACATCTAGGCCAGCTTAGAACTAGAACATTCCCCTTTACTGCACATTCACATAGAACTCACCCCTTTATCCTCCAACATACTTACACCCACTTTTCACGCACACTTAGTCCACACCACATTGCCCTTTCATTAGTACAGACTGTAACTCGCCCCATTTCTCACACACGTGATTCAAGAGAAACATTAGAATATTTGCTGAGGCCTACTCTGGCCATTATTGTATTGCATTGTATTGGTTCATTTGATAGGTGAACCCCAACTGGCCCCCCCTTTCCGGCCCTGCTTGTCTGGGCTGGTCACTTCCCTCTCCCCTTTTCCCTTCCGCAAGGTCGTACCCCCTATTCCCGGGCCAGGGGGGGACTTACCACAATTTTACTCACAAATTCTGGAGTGGATTGGCCTTTGACCTGTGTCTGGGGGTTCTCGCCGGCCCCCGCCCCCCGGTGGCGGCCTACCCCCTTTTTTTTTTTGCAAACTGGACCTGTGGTCATTTAATCCCTAGCAAGGTGGCCGCCATGGAGGGGTAGGGGTCGGGGAGACCGTCCGGGCCTCTCTCTGTGTACTGTTTAATGTGATTACTTGCTCATGTTCTTATTTTTGTACCTCCTGTGAATCTAACCTTTGGTGCCATCACTAATCTACCTGCCCTGTGTCCGCTTTTGCTTCACGGATTCTCCTTTTGCCACAATTTCAAAATGCCTCATATGATCAGACGAACCACTAAAACACCTGGTTCAGTGAAAAAAACGGTGATAGATCACTTCTCTCTACCACGCAAGGAGCTGGAAGATGACTCCAACGACGGCCTGAGTGGGTCAGAATCTCTGGGAGATGGTTCCCAGCATGATGCTCTGTTAAACCCCAGATCTCAGCACTTCATTACTGAGGACACTCTTCAGAAGATACTAATTAACCAAACTCGCTCCATTACCAAAGAAATACAAAAAAATCACGCTGAGCTCAAAAAGGACATTTCAGAAATTGGTGAAAGGGTGGACTCTTTGGAAAGGCGGCAGGATGATATTGTTACGTATCAATCTAACCTTTTGGCCTACTCTGAATCTCTGGCTGACCAGCTGAGCCAGCTCGAGTTTAAACTGGCGGATGTTGAGGATAGGGCCCGCAGAAATAATATAAGATTTCGGGGTATACCGGAAGACATCACACCAACAGACTTGCAGGGTTTTCTCCAAGAGCTTTTTGGTAGCCTGTTGGGTCCTATGGAGGGCCTAACTTCCACTATTGAAAGAGTTCACAGAGCTCTACGCCCCAGGTCCGTCTCGCAAGAAAAGCCAAGAGACGTTATAGCCTGCTTTCACAGTTTCCTCTTCAGAGACAAGCTGATGCAGGCCGCCTCCCGCAAGCCCCAGTTGCCGGAAAAGTTCCAAACCATCCAGCTTCTTCCCGATTTGTCGGCTCACACCCTACAATTCAGAAGGCAGTACCAACCAGTCACACTGGCTCTCAGAAATGCTGGCATCAGATACAGATGGGGATATCCGTCCAAGTTGCTAATTACAAGGGACAACCAAACCCACATAATCTCTTCACTGGCCCAGGGCACTGTGTTGCTGGCACAGTGGGGTCTCACCAAAGGAGACACGACGGAACCCATCCCCATTAAGGCAAAATTGAGGGCTACTGCCCCAGAATGGACTGCTAAGGATCAGCGCTCCAAAAGGCAAAAAACGCAGCAGACACAGGACTCTCTGGGTCCCCAAGACCCCTCTCTCTGAATGTATGGCACCATTGGTCAACAACAGTATTAACCTGTCACCATGACCTAACACAGGGCCCATTCTCTATGGAGGGTCCTACTTTATGTGCATATTTGCATTACCAGTGTTTATATATGTTTTCTAATATTACATGGGATTAACCCAGCATAGGTTGGCCCACGTTGGGTCTAAAGTTACAGTCAACATAATTATTTTTTTCTTCCTGTAATCCATGTGCATGTTTGCATTACTAGTGTTTCTGCATGCTTTCTAACTCTCTATGTGGTCAACCCAGCACAGGTCATTCATCTCTAAACGAATAGGTATAGGATTTTCCTTTTTGTATTTCATGTGCAGGTTTGTATTATCAGTGTTTATGCATGCTTTCTAACTCTACATGTGGACAACCCAGCACAGGTCATTCATCTCTACATGAATAGGCATAGTATTACCTCCACCCTTTAGATAGCACAAGAATTTATTTATTTATTTTTTTTTTTTTTCTCAACATGCTATGACTGACTTTATACTTACCTAGTCTGGATGCTTCGTACCTTACTCAGGTTTGTTATGGTTGTATGTACATTTCCATTGCTGATTTCACAGGTTTAACTTATGTTTATAGATTTGTTTGTATCCTTCCCGTGTGCACAGAGGGGGGCCAATGGTTTCGGCTCTCTCTCTGTTCCTATTCCTAGCTCCCCCCCCACATAGGTAGCCCACGCCAGGGTTCCACATAGGTGAACTATTTTCACCTCATTTCCTATCACAACACCTCTGAACTAACGTCTTATCCTAATTTCCCCCCCTAACCCACTCCTTTCGTTTTCTATTCTATCCCCTGTCCACAGGCCAAGGCCGAGAGATGGTGCACTCTCTAAAGGTGCTCACACACAATGTCAGGGGGCTTAACTCCCCCTTTAAAAGGAGTCTTTTGTCTCGTGAACTTAAATTTCACAATCCCGACGTAGTCTTCCTGCAGGAGACTCACTGGCAGTCGGGCGCCACTCAATATTTTCACTCCCGTTCCTATAAAGTCCTGGAACACTCACCCTTCTCCAAAAAAGCTAGAGGGACGGCCATCCTGCTTCACAACAGGATCGCCTACGAGCAAATTTACGCACTTACTGACCCTCAAGCCAGATATACAATTCTGGTTTGTAAACTGGACCATGTTCTTCACACATTGGTCTCCGTTTATCTTCCCAACTCCCGGCAGCCTGCATCTCTTCGTACTATTTTGCAGACGCTTGATACGATCAAGCAAGGGAGGGTCTTGATCGCGGGAGACTTCAACATGACATGGGAGCCAACTCTCGACCGCAAACAGCTTCAAGCTGGCAGTAAACCTTCACAAGAGACATATGTCTCTGCC
This sequence comes from Bombina bombina, assembly GCF_027579735.1. Classification (NCBI taxonomy): domain Eukaryota; kingdom Metazoa; phylum Chordata; class Amphibia; order Anura; family Bombinatoridae; genus Bombina; species Bombina bombina. The sequence continues at coordinate 611,396,278 of NC_069499.1, read as the reverse complement.
CAATTTAGGGCAGTAATGTCACAATTTGGATACTTCGACATTTGGAGAAGTTTACATCCCAACGATAGGGACTTCACCCATTTCTCTATCCCTCACAAAACTTACTCCCGGCTGGACTACATCTTTTGTCAGGCTGGGTCTTTGGACTCGGTCTCCTGCTCCAGTATCCCCCTCTGTTCCTGGTCAGATCATGACCTTGTAACGGCAGGGCTGTTTCTCTCAGATAGAATGCCTAGTAAATCCAATTGGTGCCTCCCTAGGCACATTCTGGCCGACATCCCGTTCAGAGAGGAATTAAGACGGGACCTGACTGAACTGTTAGTTTGTAATGACAACGGCCAGACCTCAGACGATATTCTCTGGGGCGCGATCAAAGCAACTATCAGGGGCCTTATCATTCGCAAACAAGGAGCCCTGAGAAAGCAAGCGGGCCTTACCCTTGCGCAGGCACACGCAAAACTCAGATCCTTGGAATCCCTAAATCGCGCTTCCATTAGCCTCGATGTAGCTGCGCAGATTGCTACAGTTAAGGAGCATATCAACCTCCTAGAGCTCCGCCGCACACAAACTAATCTCAGCAAACTGAAACAGTTATACTATTACAAAGGTAATAGACCTGACACTATGCTTGCCAATAGGCTCAGGCATAAGCATAGTAACTCCCGCATTTCCCAGATCAATTATAATGGCAAGTTGCATAAGAAGCCCTCTCAGATTGGAGAATGTTTTGCTGACTTTTACTCCAAACTTTACAATATCGAAAATTCGGAGACTCTCACCCCAACTTCTAGCCAGGATATCAGAGACTTCCTGGCCTCTGCTAACCTCCCCACTCTTACTACAGAGCAACAAGACTCTCTCACAGCCCCTTTCTCTTTGGCGGAGATTAAGCTAACGATAAAAAATCTAAAACCCTTCAAGGCTCCAGGGCCTGACGGCTTTTCTGCCCAGTTTTATAAGGTATTTGTCAATGAACTATCCCCCTACTTGCAGCGGTTTTTTACCTTAGCAAGTGATGAAGGTTCCTTGAAGGAGGAATTCTTAAAAGCAGCCATAGTCACTCTGCCAAAACCAGATAAGGATCCCTCGTCCTGTGCAAGCTACAGGCCAATTTCTTTAATTAACGTGGACGTGAAGGTTTACTCTAAAATCCTTGCCAACCGTATTAGCAGGCTTCTTCCGCACCTTATAGGTCCGGATCAAGTAGGGTTCATTCATAGGCGCGAGGGGCCGGATAATACTAGGCGCCTTGTTAATATTGTGTGTGAATCTACCAGAATGCAGAAGCCTTTCTCGGTTATCTCTTTGGATGCCGAGAAGGCTTTTGACCGCATCCGCTGGTCCTACTTGTGGGAAACCCTCAAAACCTTTAACTTCCCTCAGTCCACATGCAGGGCTATCCAGGCGCTATATTCTGCCCCGTCGGCCGCTGTTAGGGGTCTTGGCTTTCAGTCTGACCCTTTCAACATCTCCAATGGTACTAGACAGGGGTGCCCCCTGTCTCCGCTGTTGTTTGCCCTCGCGATCAAGCCCTTGGCTGCCCATATCCGGGATGATGCCTCCCTTCCAGGGATAATGCTCTCAGGCACTCTGCAAAAAATTGCGCTGTTCGCAGACGATATCACAATCTTCACTGCGGACCCCGGTAGAGCTGTCCCCAGACTGCTGGATGTTCTGAAGACTTTTGGTGACCTCTCATTTTATAAATTGAACACTCAAAAGACAGAGATATACTGGTGGGGATACCCCCACAATTACATTAACAGTTTAAAGAAAAGGTATAACTTCAAATGGTCACAGGAGCAGGTCACACACCTGGGGGTTAGAATATCTAACAATGCCTCAAAAATGGTCAAGGATAATTACATCCCCTTGCTGTCAGAACTGAGATCCTTAAAAAACGCTTGGGATCACAAGTCCATCTCGTGGATGGGGCGTATAGCATCTATTAAAATGTCTTTCCTCCCTAAGCTCACCTACTTGTTTAGGTGCCTTCCCATCAGAGTCCCTATGTCACTCTTGCTACAGTTCCAGAGTGAAATAACAAAGTTTATTTGGAAGGGCTTGACCCCCAGGATAGCTAAAAAAACCCTGAAATTTCCTATACATCTAGGAGGCCTGGCTTCCCCCTCTGTGGTAAAATACTACGAGGGGGCCATGCTTACCCACATTTCCCAGTGGGGAGTTCTTCAGTCCCGTGATAAATGGCGCGAGATTGAACAGGCCTCTTTACCACATTATGTCCTGCTCAAGGACGTTATTTGGACTCCTCCACACAGTCGCAGAATTTTAGGTATCAGCAATCTAGTCATCACAGAATGCCTTCTGGTCTGGGATAAGATCCGGCATCGCCAACTAATTGCCCCCCACCCTTCCCCTATCACTTCGGTGGCTGGTCTGCTCTCTGGGTTGGCGGATACTCACCCGAATATATGGGCCAGACTAGGGATTCGGCGGGTCTCGGACTTCTGGTCCGCATCACAGCCCGATGGCTTTATAGACCCAACTCTCCTGGGCCCCCCTGGAGATATTCCTCCGGTCCTCTTTTTTGAAACTATCAGGATTAAAAGTCTCCTGAGAAGTTGGGGTTTTCTCCCCACCACCTCTCGTCAGTCCACCCCATGGGAGTCTGTCTGGAAGACGGGTCACAGACTTACCCGGCCATTATCGTTCCATTACAGGACTCTCGATGGCACTGTCCCACCTGAAATTGCCCCGCACTTACAGATCTGGGATGCTTTATTGCATTTCCAAATTTCGGTAGACGCCTGGCAAAGGGCCATCCTTCTGACGAAAAAAACCCTCCATTGCATCACTATGTTCGAAACTTATTACAAGGTGATTTCTCATTGGTACCTGGTTCCCACACGCCTAGCAAGGATGTACTCAGGTGTGTCGCCTCTTTGCTGGAGGAACTGTGGTTTGCAGGGCACCTTGCTCCACATTTGGTGGGAATGCCCTAAAATTACTATCTTATGGTCTCAAGGTTTCCGCGCCCTTACTGATTTTGGAATCAGAATTCCGCCTGGCCCGGCTACTGCTTTGCTCCACCTGGGCTTACAGGATCTACCTAAGCATCAAGCTATCTTCAGTACCTACTTATTGGCCTCTATTAAGACTAACCTGGCTAGGTCCTGGAAAAAAGAAAAACCCCCTTCATGGAACGAGATTGAGAAAACCATGGCCTTCTTATACACCATGGAAAAGACTATATATTTTGATTTAAACAAACTGGATATATTCGAACTTGCTTGGGCCGATTGGAAAGACAAGTTTGATACTTCCTGGAGCCCTCCTGTCACGTCCTAAAGCCTACAGCCTGACTCTTCTTGATCTATCTACCATCTTCCTCACTGTTTCCCTTTCCTCTTCTGTACTCCCCCCCCTCCTTCCCCCTCCCCCCCTCCCTAGACTTTGTTCTGACTCCAAGACATGTGTTGTGTTATATAGGTTCCTTTTCAGACATCCCATTGGCTCTCAGACTAATGCGAGATGTCATCTCTCCACCAGGGGAGTCCATCTAATCTTATTAATATTTTATTGTTTCTCATCTTTGGGACCCCTGGCTCTATTTATAACCATATACTCCTGTATGCCATTGATGTTTGTGTTTGGGACCTGCGTGTCCCTCATTGTTACTCCTATAAGTTTGAAAATAAATAAAATATATTTAAAAAAAAAAAAAAAATATGCTGAAATCTGAATAGAAGTGTTTTCAGTGAATTATTGTAAAACAGAGAACTAACTGTAAGTTAACTGTAAATTGATTTTTTTTTTTTATTTTTTTTCCTTTTTTATGTCTGGAAATATTAGATTACAGCATAGAAACAATTTATATTTATTATGCAAGTTACCATAAAACTGGTTTCCATAAAATTACCTAAGGCAGTTTAGGGACTAATGAAAGCAGTAAGGAAACAGATTTTTAGGTAATAACTGGAAAAGTGGGACTAAGGTCCAGCAAACTAACTTCTATGAGCTATTTTTACATACCTCCCTCTGTTTTTTGGTTAAAAGAGGAAAGAAAGTACTGATAAAATTTGCAGAGTTACCTTTAACTAATTTGACTAGATGGTAATAGAAGGTTGATAACAGTGGTATCTTTGTACTGGTCTAGATGGTAGAGAATGTTTTTGCTCTCCACCGTCAAGAAGTGTTGTGTAAATTAGAGGTTTATTGGTTCTCCCTGTTTGCTCTACTTATTTAGGGGGAGATTATCTATTTATCTATCTGTCTATAGCCCTGGATATCTAGATTAATAAGCAAAGTATAACCGGCAAAAATTGATGCATAATTGGTTTATTACAGGATGAATAAAGCTGGTTCAGCGGACTGGGTATAGTATAGCTAAGATAGACTGTGTATAAGAAAGGGGAATATCCTCTCATATAAAGTTCTATATATATAAGCTATATAGGTAAGCTAATTTAGAATTACCGGTAAGGCTAGGAATATTTTTAAATAGACTCCCAAATTAGTCAAGTTGAATAAGTTTATTTCAAGGCATGGCCATTTTATACTGCACAGTGTGTTCACTAGAATAAATAATCACTAGCACCAAGACATAATTCACATTCCCCCTCCTTTTTTTCTTTTTTTTTTTTTTCTCTCTCTCTCTCTCTCTTTCCCTCGTCTACACTACATTTACACATAAGGCCCATTTTTAGTTTAAGGCCCCAACTAAATATTAATTTTTTTTTTCACTACCACTTATGGAAAAGTTTGTCACGCTTAAAAACCGATCTCCGGCAATGCCACCCAAAGGGAAAGAAAAAAGAGTAACCAAAAGGAATAGCTTGGAAATAGTGAATGATAGCCTAATAGAGACAATTAAGCCAAATAAAGACACAATGGAAACTCAGGATCTAGTAAGGCAGATTTCTGACATCATGCTGCCACAATTTGAACAAATTAAGAAAGAAATAATCGAATTAGCGGCAGAGGTTAAGCAATATTCAGTACGACTTGATGAAGCAGAGAATAGAATTTCTGATATAGAAGACCTGAGCTCGAGACAAGAGATAGAGATTAAGGAAAAGGGAAAACAGATAGATGTACTCCAAAATAAAATAGAGGAATTAGAAGATCGCGCAAGACGCAATAATATAAGAATAATCGGTTTACCCGAATCTAAGGAATTCCAAGACCTTCTGAAGTTCACTGCTAGTCAACTACCACAAATATTAGATATGCAAATACCTATGCAAGGCATTCAGGTAGAAAGAGCACACAGAGTAGGCAGCGTAAGAACATATCCAGATGGCAAAACATCGAACAGACCGGTCTTGGTTAAATATCTAAACTTCCAAGACAAAGTTACTATAATGAGACAATATAAACAAAAAATGGCAGTAACAATTGGAGATAAAAATATAATGCTCTTCCAGGACTTTTCAATAGAGACATCTAAAAAAAGAAAGGAAATGGTACCCCTATGTACAAAACTGATTAATAAAGGCTTAAAAGCCACAATTATATATCCGGCAAAAATTAAAATATTCAGGGAACAGGGGAATGTACTGCTTAACAATGTGGAAGAAGCTAAACAATTTCTGGAATCAAGCCATATTGAATAGAATAAAACAAAACAAGGAGTAGACATTAATACTATAGATTTATTTTAAAGAATAGAGATTGTTGAAGGGTATAACAAAGGAATAGACTTGAAGGTTCAAGATAGGCTTAGTGCCCCCCAACCTAGGTTAGGGAGGGCTTACCCTCCGAGGGTTTTAGGTATTATTCAAGATGTACATAAAATTGTTTGTGATTTTTTTTTTTTTTTTCCTCTCTCAAACTCTCGCTCTTCCCCCCTCTCCGTGGAGTATTATCTATAAAAAGATAAGCATGCCAATAGAAAAAGTATTTGGGAATTATGAGTGAACATATAAAAATTGCATCCTGGAATGTGGGTGGGATTACGTCACCCTGGAAAAGAAAAAGTATTCTTAAACAATTAAAAAAACATACTATAGATGTAGCAATGCTTCAGGAAACACATCTCAAAGAACAAGAGATTATTAAGCTTAAAACTGGGTGGGTAGGAGAGGTAGTAGCAACAGCTGGCACGACAAGGAAAAAAGGTGTGGCTATACTATTTAACAAAAACCTGGAATTTAAAATTATAACAAGAGAAATAGATACAGAGGGAAGATTCATAATATTACAAATTAAACTGAAAGAAAGAGCGTTAATATCATGTAATGTTTATGGCCCTAATAAACTAGATAAAGCTTTCTGGAGTGGAATACAATTCAAATTAATGAACTTTAGTACTGAGAATATAATACTTGCAGGCAGTGGCGGCTGGTGAATTTTTAGGATGGGGGTGCACAAGACCCTGCCCCTATTAGAAAGCCATGCCCCTTTGAAAAACACGCCCCATTTTTAAAAACCATGCCCCTTTTAACAAGCCACACCCATTTTTAAAAGCCACACCCCTTTGCAAAAGTCACGCCCATCAAATGGCCCCACCCATTTGAAACAGCAGTGTTTTTGGTCATCGTCTTCTTGAGATATCCAGCCCCGGCCTGGGGGTAACTTCAACTGAAGTTTGTGACTGATTCCTCAACATTATTCTCAAGTATCTGCTGATATTGAGTGGAATCCATGAGACCCTCAACAATATTCCCAGTAGTACAGGTCTTTGGAGGTGTGGACTGTTTTTGACTGTTCTTATCATCCTTTGCCTATCCGATATTTTACTTGGCCTGCCACTTCTGGCCTTAACAAGAACTGTGCCTGTGGTCTTCCATATCCTCACCATGCTGACTATGTTCCTCACAGTGGACACTGACATCTTAAATCTATGTAATAGCTTTTTGTAGCCTTCCTCTAAACCATGATGTTGAACAATCTTTGTTTTTAGGTCATTTGAGAGTTGTTTTGTGGCCCCCATGTTGCCACTCTTCAGAGGAGAGTCATAGAGAACAACTTGCAATTGGCCACCTTAAAACCTTTTCTCATGATTGGATACACCTGTCTATGAAGTTTAAGGCTTAATGGGCTCACCAAACCAATTTTGTCTTCCAAATTCCAATTAATCAGTGCTAGGTAGTTCCAGGTATTCAAATCAACAAAATAACAAGGGTGCACAAATGTATGCACCTGTCTAATTTTATTTTGATGCATATTGCACATTTTCTGTTAATCCAATAAACCTAATTTCACTACTGAATTTTTACTGTGTCCTTCATTTATTTGATAGATCAAAATGAAATTACTGATCCAAACAGCCAATTATTTATAACTGAAAATCATGGAAATTGTCAGAGGTGCCTAAACTTTTTCATACAACTGTATATGATTTCATGCACACAAACTGTATTAAAGTTATGTACTCAGATATGAAATATATTTTTATGAAATGTAACGTCAATTATATATAAATACTATGCTCCAATACAGCTCACAGGCAGGATATCTAAAAAATATACAAATGGAACATTTGTTAAAGTTTAAGCTTCAAAAGATTCTTTACTTCATCGCTTAATGAAATTAGATCTCTACAAACAAGATAACCATGTTACCTCTCTGGGGTGAAAGAGAAACAATTCTGTACTTTAGTTCTGATATGCTCAATCTTCAGGAAAGTATGTAATTATCCCTTGTATGATATACAAATGATGAGACTAACAATACTTTTGAAGGTGTGAATCCACATATACGTCTGGAAAGGTTTTCTAGCTCAGAATCGATGCAAGCATATAGAAGACAAAATTTCATATGAAATGACTTGTACCTAATTTTCATATAGTTTTATATACTCCTATACTTTATTAAGGAATGACTTCAAATATGGAATATATTTATTTTAAAGTGGGATAATAATGAAATATAAATATCGTTACAATAAATGAATCACTACAGTATTCTAATTAAATGCAATGTAATATCAGAATATGAAATGATTCATCAATTGATTTCAAATAGTTAATAGTATAGCTGATTATTAGTATCATACTAACTAAGTATTAAATTACAATCCTTTTAAGTCTCCCAATATTTAATGAATCATCGCGTTCATCATGTCCTCGAAGTGAAAGCTCAAATGCGCTGGAAAATAGAATACAATTCATAATTTTGGAAAGAACATAACGATTTGTGGTTACTTGATCATTGTGTTTTTTAACATTCAAACAATATGCACTGAGAAGTTGTTGGTGAATATCAATCTTTCATAGCAAATTAAACTCTAATGGGGAGTATAAATGTGATTGGTAGCAATTATTTATATTTTTGGAGTTAAATGTGATAAATCGGCGACACCATAACTCACCCAACTTGAATCACCACTTTGTTTTTCAAACAGGAGACAATAAAAAGAAGATCATGTTTGCAAAATGACTATTAAGTTAATCTCTTAAGATATTATCAGTAGTAAGTATATATATATATATATATATATATATATATTTATTTATATATATATATATATAATATTTAATATTATGACCATGTCTAATATTTAAATTAATATACAAGAATCCATACTCTTCAGTATACCCATGTCTAGTCTTAAAATATACATGCTCAGTTAAATTATATGATAACATATATATTAACCAAATGATTAATCAAAGCTGCAAAATAATAAGTATCTTGAATGTAAATTTATGAAAATATATATATTCCTGGATTTAAAGAACCTTCCACTTTATAGAGAAATAAAACCACATCTCAATTATTGTTGCCCTAGCCCCCAGTGTTCGATATTAGGCAATGCTGCCAAAGGCCGTTGCAACATTAAGATAAATACGCCAACATTTTACTTTCTACAAAAGAAGATTATTTCTATTACACTAGTGCTTAATAATTAACTTCAAAGGTAAAGATTAAAACAGAATGTTGATAACTCAAGTACAATTTTTGTAAATTAACTCAATCCGACGGTCTTTTTTTGATGAAAATAAATCAATAACATTTTCGGTGAATGTAGGCATGTCATTGATCAATTGTTTTTCAATTGTGAGCATAGCTAGAGCAGTCAGTCTTTCCTCGGTCATGGTGCTCCTTAGAAATGTCTTAACTCGTTTTAAAGTTGAGAAACATCTCTCAGCCTCAGCAGTTGTCACTGGAATAGTCGAAATAATTTGCAACAGTTTGTAGGTCTCCAAGTTATTTTCTATTACAAACTGTAGAAGACTGATGGCACCATTCATATTTCGGAAATCTGGTCTTCTGTAAATTACTCCTAGTTCCGTTTTCAGGCGATCTTTCTGTAATATGTCATAAACAGCTGATGTTTGTTCAAGAAGCTGATTTGGAAAAATTTTCTCGTAATCTGCAAATTTTTCATCTTGGAGGAGAGAAACAGCCGAGTAGTGAGTTATAAAAGAAAATCTATCTTTTACTTGATTCGTGATAACATCGCATATCTCTTTAGCTGCCACAGTCTGAGCAATGTGAATATTTTCTCTCTTCCTTTTCATTGATGTTTCCTCTGTTTCTTTCATGATCACTGTGTCCATTCTTTTCCTTTCGTTTTCCATTGTCTGCTGGAAAGTGTTAACATGTTTTCGAATAAGTGCTGCGTCTGTTAGTGTTTTCTGAAGTTGGTTGTATAACACATCTACATGTGGCATAATATTGTGAAAAACTGAAAGCCAAAACACAAATACCGAGTCTTGTAACATACGCCGAATAGCCCCTGCTTGATTTATTGCTATTTCTTTTTTCGATGTTGACTCTATTTTTTCCATACATTCAATTAACTGTTCCCTGTTTTCAAACACTGTATTGACGGTTCGACTCTTGAAATTCCACCTGGTGGCTGAACCATGAGGTATCCTTCTTCTAACAGTTTCATCTAGAATAGCTATCCGTTGTGGCGAGTTACTAAAAAAGTTAGTGATGTCACTTAGGTTAGAAAAAAATACTCTAACTTGTTGATTCTGACTGCTTGCTTGGCTGACAATCAAATTGAGTTGATGTGCGTAGCAATGCACAAAATGTGCATTCTTGTAGGTACGTTTAATTATAGCCTGAACACCTGCATGCTGACCACTCATCACGCTTGCACCGTCATAACTCTGGGATATCAATTTTTCGGGGTTGTCTATAACTTTTTCCAAAGTATTTTGGATACATGTAGCTGTAGATTCTGCATCATGTCCAGCTGGATTAGTGAATTCCCAGAATCTCTCAACCGGTTGACCGTTACCTATAATGTATCGAAAAACAACAACCAATTGGAAGGCAGATGAAACATCAGTAGTTTCATCTGCTATCACTGCTACAAAACTTGCTTGTGATATTTCCTTTTTTATTTGGTTCTGGCAAACAGTAAGCATACAGTCTAAAAAATCGTTTTGAATTTCTTTTGACGTCCCTTTAAAAACAGTGGCACTAGCGAGATGTTCTTTTAGAGATGCATCAAGTTCTGCTGAGAAGTTTATAAGACCTCTGAAAATGCCTGGACTTAATGAATCCTCGCGTTCGTCATGTCCTCGAAGTGCAAGTTCAAATGCGCCGCAAAATAAAATACAATTAATTATTTTGGAAAGAACATAACGATTTTTCGTTACTTGCTCATTATGTTTTTTAATATTTAAACGATATGCACTGTCAAGTTGTTGTCGAATATCAACCCTTCCTAACAAATTAAACTCTAATGTGGAGTTTAAATGTGATTGGGAGCAACTATGTTTATTTATTTTTTTACTTAAATGTGATAAATCGGCGACACCAGAACTCACCCAGCTTGATTCACCACTTTGTTTTGCAAACAGGAGACAATAAAAACAAAAGAGCCTGTTAGATAATTCACAGCCACAAATCCATGGATATTTATCATATACCTCAGGTTTGAATTCTCTTTTGAAATCTCTAGTTTTACATTTTGTTACCTGGGTAAGGTTAAGCCTAGGTGTTGGCCTGAGCATTTTAATTTCAAGTTTTCTTTCCATGGGCAACGTTGAAAAATGTAATTGCTTTAGCTCAGACACACTAATTTTACTAAGTGCCATCTTAACTCTTAGTTTACACACAAAGAACAGTCCTTTGCTGTTATAAAATATATAACTTGTACATAAGTAGTTTTGCTGTTATAATATATATATAACTTTTAGACAAGTAGTTTTGCTGTTATAATATATATAACTTTTAGACAAGTAGTTTTGATGTTATAAAATATACAACTTGTAGGTAAGTAGTTTTGCTATTCTAAAATATATAACTTAACTTGTAGGTAAAAAGTTTTGCTGTTCTAAAATATAGAACTTGTAGGTAAAAAGTTTTGCTATTCTAAAATATATAACTTGTAGGTAAAAAGTTTTTCTGTTCTAAAATATAGAACTTGTAGGTAAAAAGTTTTGTAGTTATAAAATATATAACTTGTAGGTAAGTATTTTTGTTGCTATAAAATATATAACTTCTATATGCAGGTTTACTGCCTATCTGCAGTCTGCAGCACTTGAGTTAACTACTTTTTACAAAACTATGAAAATAATTAACAACTAAAATACTTTTATAGTAATTACAGCAAGCAGCAGCTGCGACAGCCGTCAACGGTCAACTGTTTAAAACTTGTAGGCAAGTAGTTTGGCGGTTTTTAGCTAATATATAACTTGAAGGTAATTAGCTTTGCATCTGTTATAAAATATACAACTTGTAGGTAAGTAGTTTTGCTATTCTAAAATATATAACTTGTAGGTAAAAAGTTTTGCTGTTCTAAAATATATAACTTGTAGGTACAAAGTTTTGCTGTTCTAAAATATATAACTTGTAGGTAAAAAGTTTTGCTGTTCTAAAATATTGAACTTGTAGGTAAAAAGTTTTGCTGTTATAAAATATATAACTTGTAGGTAAGTATTTTTGTTGCTATAAAATATATAACTTCTATATGCAGGTTTACTGCCTATCTGCAGTCTGCAGCACTTGAGTTAACTACTTTTTACAAAACTATGAAAATAATTAACAACTAAAATACTTTTATAGTAATTACAGCAAGCAGCAGCCGCGACAGCTGTCAACGGTCAACTGTTTAAAACTTGTAGGCAAGTAGTTTGGCGGTTTTTAGCTAATATATAACTTGAAGGTAATTAGCTTTGCAGCTGTTATAAAATATACAACATGAAAAAATAAAATATAAAACGTGAAAAACGTAAAATATATAACTTCTATATGCAGGTTTACTGCCTATCTGCAGTCTGCAGCATTTGAGTTAACTACTTTTTACAAAACTATGAAAATAATTAACAACTAAAATACTTTCTCCAACATTGGTGTGTCCGGTCCACGGCGTCATCCTTACTTGTGGGATATTCTCTTCCCCAACAGGAAATGGCAAAGAGTCCCAGCAAAGCTGGTCACATGATCCCTCCTAGGCTCCGCCCACCCCAGTCATTCTCTTTGCCGTTGCACAGGCAACATCTCCACGGAGATGGTTAAGAGTTTTTTGGTGTTTAAATGTAGTTTTTATTCTTCTATCAAGTGTTTGTTATTTTAAAATAGTGCTGGTATGTACTATTTACTCTGAAACAGAAAAGGATGAAGATTTCTGTTTGTAAGAGGAAGATGATTTTAGCAGACAGTAACTAAAATCGATTGCTATTTCCACACAGGACTGTTGAGATGAAGTAACTTCAGTTGGGGGAAACAGTTAGCAGACTTTTCTGCTTAAGGTATGACTAGCCATATTTCTAACAAGACCATGTAATGCTGGAAGGCTGTCATTTCCCCTCATGGGGACCGGTAAGCCATTTTCTTAGTCACACATAAAAGAATAAAGGGCTTAAAAAAGGGCTTAAAAAACTGGTAGACATTTTTATGGGCTAAAACGATTGCTTTATTGGGGCATATTATGCAGATTCTAGCTAATAATTGGCATTATAATCTTGGGGAACGTTTAAAAAACGGCAGGCACTGTGTTGGACACCTTTTTTAGTCTGGGGGCCTTTCTAGTTATAGACTGAGCCTCATTTTCGCGCCATTACTGCGCAGTTGTTTTTGGAGAGCAAGGCATGCAGATGCATGTGTGAGGATCTAAGAATCACTAAAAAAGCTTCTAGAAGGCGTCATTTGGTATCGTATTCCCCTCTGGGCTTGGTTGGGTCTCAGCAAAGCATATAGCTGGGACTGTATAGGGGTTAAATTTAAAAACGGCTCCGGTTTAAAGCTCTGAAATTTGGTGTGCAATACTTTTAATGCCTTAAGACACTGTGGTGAAATTTTGGTAATTTTTGAACAATTCCTTCATACTTTTTCACATATTCAGTAATAAAGTGTTTTCAGTTTGAAATTTAAAGAGACAGTAACGGTTTTATTTTAAAACGTTTTTTGTGCTTTGTTGACAAGTTTAAGCCTGTTTAACATGTCTGTACCATCAGATAAGCTATGTTCTATATGTATGAAAGCCAATGTGTCTCCCCATTTAAATTTATGTGATAATTGTGCCATAGTGTCCAAACAAAGTAAGGACAGTAATGTCACAGATAATGATATTGCCCAAGATGATTCCTCAAATGAGGGGAGTAAACATGATACTACATCATCCCCTACTGTGTCTACACCAGTTTTGCCCACGCAGGAGGCCCCTAGTACATCTAGTGCGCCAACACTTATTACCATGCAACAATTAACGGCTGTAATGGATAACTCCATAGCAAATCTTTTATCCAAAATGCCTACTTATCAGAGAAAGCGCGATTGCTCTGTTTTAAACACTGAAGAGCAAGAGGGCGCTGATGATAACTGTTCTGACATACCCTCACACCAATCTCAAGGGGCCACGAGGGAGGTTTTGTCTGATGGAGAAATCTCAGATTCAGGAAAAATTTCTCATCAAGCTGAACCTGATGTTGTGACATTTAAATTTAAATTATAACATCTCCGCGCACTGCTTAAGGAGGTGTTATCTACTCTGGATGATTGTGACAATTTGGTCATTCCAGAGAAATTATGTAAGATGGACAAGTTCCTAGAGGTTCCGGTGCCCCCCGACGCTTTTCCTATACCCAAGCGGGTGGCGGACATAGTAAATAAAGAGTGGGAAAAGCCCGGCATACCTTTTGTTCCCCCCCCTATATTTAAGAAATTATTTCCTATAGTCGACCCCAGAAAGGACTTATGGCAGACAGTCCCCAAGGTCGAGGGGGCGGTTTCTACTCTAAACAAACGCACTACTATTCCTATCGAAGATAGTTGTGCTTTCAAAGATCCTATGGATAAAAAATTAGAGGGTTTGCTTAAAAAGATTTTTGTACAGCAAGGTTACCTTCTACAACCAATTTCATGCATTGTTCCTGTCACTACGGCAGCGTGTTTCTGGTTCGAGGAACTAGAAAAGTCGCTCAGTAAAGAATCTTCGTATGAGGAGGTTATGGACAGAGTTCAAGCACTTAAATTGGCTAACTCTTTTGTTTTAGATGCCGCTTTGCAATTAGCTAGATTAGCGGCGAAAAATTCAGGGTTTGCTATCGTGGCGCGCAGAGCGCTTTGGCTAAAGTCTTGGTCAGCGGATGTGTCTTCCAAGACAAAATTGCTTAACATTCCTTTCAAAGGTAAAACATTATTTGGACCAGATTTGAAAGAGATTATTTCAGACATTACTGGGGGTAAGGGCCACGCCCTCCCACAGGATAGGTCTTTTAAGGCTAAAAATAAGCCTGATTTTCGTCCCTTTCGCAGAAACGGACCAGCCTCTAATTCTGCATCCTCTAAGCAAGAGGGTAATACTTCACAACCCAAACCAGCCTGGAAACCAATGCAAGGCTGGAACAAGGGTAAGCAGGCCAAGAAGCCTACCACTGCTACCAAAACAGCATGAAGGGATATCCCCCGATCCGGGACCGGATCTAGTGGGGGGCAGACTCTCTCTCTTTGCTCAGGCTTGGGCAAGAGATGTTCAGGATCCTTGGGCGCTAGAAATAGTTTCTCAAGGTTATCTCCTGGAATTCAAGGAACTACCCCCAAGGGGAAGGTTCCACAGGTCTCACTTATCTTCAAACCAAATAAAGAGACAGGCATTCTTACATTGTGTAGAAGACCTGTTAAAGATGGGAGTGATACATCCAGTTCCAATAAGAGAACAAGGAATGGGATTTTATTCCAATCTGTTCATAGTTCCCAAAAAAGAGGGAACATTCAGACCAATTTTGGATCTGAAGATCCTAAACAAATTTCTCAGGGTACCATCGTTCAAAATGGAAACTATTCAAACGATCCTACCCACCATCCAGGAAAGTCAATTTATGACTACCGTGGATTTAAAGGATGCGTACCTACATATTCCTATCCACAAGGAACATCATCAGTTCCTAAGGTTCGCTTTTCTGGACAAGCATTACCAGTTTGTGGCACTTCCATTCGGATTAGCCACTGCTCCAAGGATTTTCACAAAGGTACTAGGGTCCCTTCTAGCGGTTCTAAGACCAAGGGGCATTGCAGTAGTACCTTACTTGGACGACATCCTAATTCAAGCGTCGTCCCTGTCAAAAGCAAAGGCTCATACGGACATCGTCCTAGCCTTTCTCAGATCTCACGGATGGAAGGTGAACAAAGAAAAAAGTTCTCTGTCCCCGTCAACAAGAGTTCCCTTCTTGGGAACAATAATAGATTCCTTAGAAATGAGGATTTTTCTGACAGAGGTCAGAAAATCAAAACTTCTAAGCTCTTGTCAAGTACTTCATTCTGTTCCACGTCCTTCCATAGCGCAGTGCATGGAAGTAATAGGATTGATGGTTGCAACAATGGACATAGTTCCTTTTGCACAAATTCATCTAAGACCATTACAACTGTGCATGCTCAGACAGTGGAATGGGGATTATACAGACTTGTCTCCGATGATTCAAGTAGATCAAAAGACCAGAGATTCACTCCGTTGGTGGCTGACCCTGGACAATCTGTCACAGGGAATGAGCTTCCGCAGACCAGAGTGGGTCATTGTCACGACCGACGCCAGTCTAGTGGGCTGGGGCGCGGTCTGGGAATCCCTGAAAGCTCAGGGTCTATGGTCTCGGGAAGAGTCTCTTCTCCCGATAAACATTCTGGAACTGAGAGCGATATTCAATGCTCTCAGAGCTTGGCCTCAACTAGCAAAGGCCAAATTCATAAGGTTTCAATCAGACAACATGACGACCGTTGCATATATCAATCATCAGGGGGGAACAAGGAGTTCCCTGGCGATGAAAGAAGTGACCAAGATAATTCAATGGGCGGAGGATCACTCCTGCCACTTGTCTGCGATCCACATCCCAGGAGTGGAAAATTGGGAAGCGGATTTTCTGAGTCGTCAGACATTCCATCCGGGGGAGTGGGAACTCCATCCGGAAATCTTTGCCCAAATAACTCAATTATGGGGCATTCCAGACATGGATCTGATGGCGTCTCGTCAGAACTTCAAGGTTCCTTGCTACGGGTCCAGATCCAGGGATCCCAAGGCGACTCTAGTAGATGCAATAGTAGCAGCTTGGACCTTCAACCTAGCTTATGTATTCCCACCGTTTCCTCTCATTCCCAGGCTGGTAGCCAGGATCAATCAGGAGAGGGCCTCGGTGATCTTGATAGCTCCTGCGTGGCCACGCAGGACTTGGTATGCAGACCTGGTGAATATGTCATCGGCTCCACCATGGAGGCTACCTTTGAGACAGGACCTTCTTGTTCAGGGTCCATTCGAACATCCGAATCTGGTTTCCCTCCAACTGACGGCTTGGAGATTGAACGCTTGATTTTATCAAAGCGTGGGTTTTCAGATTCTGTAATAGATACTCTGATTCAGGCTAGAAAGCCTGTAACTAGAAAAATTTACCATAAAATATGGAAAAAATATATCTGTTGGTGTGAATCCAAAGGATTCCCATGGAACAAGATAAAAATTCCTAAGATTCTATCCTTTCTACAAGAAGGTTTGGAGAAAGGATTATCTGCAAGTTCTCTAAAGGGACAGATCTCTGCTTTATCTGTTTTACTTCACAAAAGACTGGCAGCCGTGCCAGATGTTCAAGCATTTGTTCAGGCTCTGGTTAGGATCAAGCCTGTTTACAGACCTTTGACTCCTCCCTGGAGTCTAAATCTAGTTCTTTCAGTTCTTCAAGGGGTTCCGTTTGAACCTTTACATTCCATAGATATTAAGTTACTATCTTGGAAAGTTTTGTTTTTAGTTGCAATTTCTTCTGCTAGAAAAGTTTCAGAGTTATCTGCTCTGCAGTGTTCTCCGCCCTATCTGGTGTTCCATGCAGATAAGGTGGTTTTGCGTACTAAGCCTGGTTTTCTTCCGAAAGTTGTTTCTAACAAAAATATTAACCAGGAGATAGTTGTACCTTCTTTGTGTCCGAATCCAGTTTCAAAGAAGGAACGTTTGTTACACAATTTGGACGTAGTCCGTGCTCTAAAATTCTATTTAGAGGCTACTAAAGATTTCAGACAAACATCTTCCTTGTTTGTTGTTTATTCTGGTAAAAGGAGAGGTCAAAAAGCGACTTCTACCTCTCTTTCCTTTTGGCTTAAAAGCATTATCCGATTGGCTTATGAGACTGCCGGACGGCAGCCTCCCGAAAGAATCACAGCTCACTCCACTAGGGCTGTGGCTTCCACATGGGCCTTCAAGAACGAGGCTTCTGTTGACCAGATATGTAAGGCAGCGACTTGGTCTTCACTGCACACTTTTGCCAAATTTTACAAATTTGATACTTTTGCTTCTTCGGAGGCTATTTTTGGGAGAATGGTTTTGCAAGCTGTGGTTCCTTCCGTTTAGGTGACCTGATTTGCTCCCTCCCTTCATCCGTGTCCTAAAGCTTTGGTATTGGTTCCCACAAGTAAGGATGACGCCGTGGACCGGACACACCAATGTTGGAGAAAACAGAATTTATGCTTACCTGATAAATTACTTTCTCCAACGGTGTGTCCGGTCCATGGCCCGCCCTGGTTTTTTAATCAGGTCTGATGCATTATTTTCTCTAACTACAGTCACCACGGTATCATATGGTTTCTCCTATATATATTTCCTCCTGTCCGTCGGTCGAATGACTGGGGTGGGCGGAGCCTAGGAGGGATCATGTGACCAGCTTTGCTGGGACTCTTTGCCATTTCCTGTTGGGGAAGAGAATATCCCACAAGGATGACGCCGTGGACCGGACACACCGTTGGAGAAAGTAATTTATCAGGTAAGCATAAATTCTGTTTTTATAGTAATTACAGCAAGCAGCAGCCGCGACAGCCGTCAACGGTCAACTGTTTAAAACTTGTAGGCAAGTAGTTTGGCGGTTTTTAGCTAATATATAACTTGAAGGTAATTAGCTTTGCAGCTGTTATAAAATATACAACTTGTAGGTAAGTAGTTTTGCTATTCTAAAATATATAACTTGTAGGTAAAAAGTTTTGCTGTTCTAAAATATATAACTTGTAGATACAAAGTTTTGCTGTTCTAAAATATATCACTTGTAGGTAAAAAGTTTTGCTGTTCTAAAATAGATAACTTGTAGGTAAAAAGTTTTGCTGTTCTAAAATATAGAACTTGTAGGTACAAAGTTTTGCTGTTATAAAATAGATAACTTGTAGGTAACTATTTTTGATGTTATAAAATATATAACTTCTATATGCAGGTTTACTGCCTATCTGCAGGCTGCAGCAGTTAAGTGCTTTTTAAAAAAGTATGAAAAAAATTAAACTACAATATTTTTTATAGTATTAATATAATTACAAGTTACAGCAAGCAGCAGCCGCGACAGCCGTCAACGGTCAACTAGTAAATGTAATTAAAACTAGTCTGCTGCTTAGGTCTCTCTGACAGTCCAGACTGTGTAAAATAATATGCTGTACTACAGTACTGTACTAGTAGTAATATAGTAACTTAACTTTAAATTAAAGTTTAAAACAAATTACAAAATATATCTTCAGTCCACTCCACTCCCTACTCAATATCTCTAAAATGAGTATGCTGGCTGTGTTATTTTAAACTAGTAAATTTAAATAAGTTTTAAAAAATAAATAAACTGTCCACTCCACTCCCTACTCTATCTCTCTGGCCAGCAGGCCTCTCAGTGTGCCTCTAAAATGATTATGCTTGCTGACTGCAGGTAATAACAGGCTAGCCTGCTACAACAACAACAAGTAAATTAAACAGGAGTCTCAGGCCTCTCCTCTCAGTGAGCTCTAAAACTTTAAACTAACTGTAGATAGTCTGTAGAAGTGAATGATTGCATTTGCTGGCTGCCCAGCCCAGTACTAAACCAAGTGGTGTCTCTCTCTTCTGTGTATAAATAGTCTATAGTGAGCTTTCACTGGCTGTGGCTGGTATACTAGTAGTAGTCAGTCTCAGAGTCTCTCTATCTATCTCTCACAATTAAATTATTTAAATTAAATATATGCTGTCCGGGCTGACTGACTCATGTAACTAAGTAACTGCCCTGCCTCAGCCTGCCTGCTGCTGCCTCAAACTAGTAAACAACTATTCACAAAATCACAACAAAGTCACTGTTGTGTGTGTATTAGTAGAAATTGAATGAGTCAATGAACAAGTTAGAGAGTATATCTCTCAATAATGTCGACAATATTATTCGCCAAAAACAACTCTATATCACTCTGTAGTCTGTATCAGTCAGACACACAGTGTTTGAGCTCCTCTCAGCTCAACGACTATCTCCGCAATGAGATTTTGCGTCGTTGAGCTGGGAGGAGCTTGTAGAGCGTCATCACGTGACTGTGAGTGATGACGCGGCTCTTCTCTGACACTGGCTGCTGATGGCCTGCTGCCTGTCTCGCTCTAACACCTCCCACCCCTCGCACAGGCTGAAGTGTGCGAACAGCTAAGTATGGGGATGGGGAGGCTGGGAGCTGCGCAGCAGGCTATTTTAGATTGCGCAAAGCACAGTGCCATAGCTTAGGCTATCGCACGTGCGGTAGGGCTTTGATATAGATAAATGTACTACAGGGGCCAGGCAGACAGGCTGTGTATTATCTTGTAAGCTAAAATAATACTGTATTTCTGTATTTGTGTAAAACATTATGGCAATAATTAAATAATTGAAAAAAAAATTAAATAAGTTTTTTTTTCTGGGGGGGGGGGGGTAAAAAAATATATAATTTTTTCAATAGGGGGCTATTGGAAAAATTATATTTTTTTTCTTTTTTTTCTTCAGGGATGCTGAGGGGGGCTGAGGGGGGCACGTGCGAATGTGCTCAAATGGAGGAGCCTCCACTGCTTGCAGGTGATCTGAATATGGTTATGTACCCGACATTAGATAGGCTAAAACCACCAGCAAATAGATATAGTAAACAAGAAACTAAAATATTAAAGGATCTATGTAAAAACTTAAGACTTAAAGACATTTGGAGGATCCAAAATCCAGACACAAAAAGTTATACATGTATATTGCATAGCCATAAAACTATGTCTAGAATTGATACTTTTCTTATATCGGAAAATCTTATGGGTACAAATATAAGGGCAGATATTAATGACATCATAATATCAGATCATGCTATTATTTCTCTGAAATTACAGTTTAGTAAAGCAAAAACAGATCCTGCAAAATTCTTCTTTCCTACGTATCTAAGCTCTAACATTCATTTTAGGGGGTGGGTTAAAAGAAAATGGAATGAGTACTCCCTTTTTAACAAATAATATGAAAACAAATATGAAATATTCTGGGAAGCTTTCAAAGCTGTTATTAGAGGGGAAATAAAGGCCTATCTAGTTAAAACTAAAAAAATTGCTCAACAAAAGGAGCTTCAACTAGCAGGACAAGTAAGGAATTGCTATAATGCCTATCTAAGTGATAAGTCCAGAGTTCTATGGGAAAGATATATAAAAGCCAAACAGATAAAAGGAAATTTTTCTCAACCAGAAATTAAGACAGGAGGAACTGAGAACAAGAGCTTTCTTTTATAGGTATGGCGGAAGGGCTGGAAAGTTTTTAGCAAACTTGGTCAAATTAAAGAAAAAAAAACGCCCTATAGATGCAATTAAAGGGGAAAAAGGAAGACTAACGAATAGGGAAGAAATAAATAAAAAGGTATATGAATATTTTAAAAAGATTTATACGAACGACAATATTAATGGTGAAGATAAACTAGAGTTTTGGGGAAGAATTAAACTACCGGTGATAGATAAAGAAGGATTAGAAGATTTAAGCAAACCAATAACACAAGAAGAAATAAAAAAAACAATAGACAATACAGCAATAAATAAATCACCAGGTCCAGATCAATTACCAATAGAACTATACAAAATAATCAGGGAAGAAATAACCCCAACATTGGAAAAACTTTTTAATACGATTTTTATAAAAAATGAGATGCACTCTAAATATTTTACAGCATCAGTAGTCACATTAGTGCTCAGAAAAGATAAGGATCCAGAAGAAATAGGGTCATACCGGCCGATTTCACTTTTAAACAATGACTATAAAATCTTTATGAGTATAATTTCACAGAGGCTAAAAAAAGTGATAGACCCCTTAATACACAAAGATCAAGTGGGCTTTATGCCAAATAGAAGTGCAACAACCAATCTGAGGAAGTTACAATTAGAACTAATAGAAAAGGTGCGGACGTAGCAATTACGTCTATTGATGCAGAAAATGCTTTTGATATGATTATATGGGATCATTTATTTACAACAATAGAAAATTTTGGGATCACAGGACCCTTCCTCAGATTGGTTAAACTACTATATAAGGAACCGATGGCTACAATTTTAATAAATGGCAATATGACACCAAGCTTTGTATTACAAAAAGGAACCAGACAAGGATGTCCCCTTTCGCCATATCTATTTAACTTGGCTATAGAGCCCCTCGCTATTCTCCTCAGAAAGGAAATGGAGGGGGTCTGGTTAGGAAAAAGAAGAGTTACATTGTTATTATATGCAGATGACCTGCTTGTCTTTATAAAAGATACAAAGAAAGGTATTCCGATGTTAATTCGGATATTAGAAACATTTAGTAGTTTTTCAGGATATAAAGTGAATATAAACAAGTCAGAGATTCACTGGCTATATAAACGGAAAGATAGTTGCAATAATCCCCCGTTTAAAGAAGCAAAAGAAAAATTGAAATATTTAGGGATTGTATTAGCCAGAGATCCAAATAAGTGGTATATATTAAATTATCCTCAAGTGTGGAGGAAGATGAATGAAGAACTGATAAGATGGACAAAGTTCCCATTAAATCTATCAGGCAAAATCAATTTAATTAAAATGATACTATTCCCTAAAATTCTATACCTTTTACAAAATTTACCAATTATGCTCAAATCTAGGGATCTTAAAATGTTCAAAGGTAACTGTATAAAATTTTTATGGGGGGAAAAACGCAGAGCCTTATCAATCCAAAATCTAATGGTGTTAAAAACAGGAGGAGGGCTAGCATTTCCAGATTTAGAAATTTACAATTTAGTATGTATGGGGAAAATTGTATTAGAATGGCTAACGGAAGTGAATTTTTATTCATTAATAGAGATAGAAGAACAGTTAGTGGCCCCATACACTCTGAAAGCCCTTATTCATTGTAGGGAAAAACTCCCGGAGAAAATTAAAAATCTAAAAACGATAAAAAATGTGATTTACGCATGGCAAAAATTATTAAAAATACTTAAAATTAACTATAGATACTCAAAATACCTTACAATAAGGGGGAACCCAGAATTTATACCAGCATTAGAGTCGAAAATATATAAGAATTGGGAAACTACGGGTTTAAGATTTATATATCAATTAGAAGACAATGAAACCAAAGGTTGCAGATCGTTTCAGGATCTAAAAAATGAAGTTGGAATTCCCAACAATGAATTTTATGCATATCTTCAAGTAAGGCATCTCTTTAATGGAATAAGTAAAGAAGAGAGAGAGGACAAATGGGAAAATTTAAGGGGAGTAATAAATTTGTATAAACAAGGCAACCATTCCATCTCCTTTTTTTATAAAATGATTAAAAAGTTTCAAGAGGTGACAAGAGTAAGAGCACTAGCGACAAGCTGGTACCAATCGAGAGAGAGACTACAAAAAAGTTTTGACCTTGTAGATAAAGCAACGTTATCAATTGCTTGGAGAGAATCACATATTAAACTGATCAATAGAGTCTATATTACACCAGCAATGAAGTCAAAATGGGACAAATCATCAAATAATAAATGTGAGAAATGTAGTATGCCAATGCCAGATTTAGACCATTGTATGTGGGAGTGTCCAAAAATTAAACAATTCTGGGGCAAACTCAACTATTGGTTGAATAAAATTAACCAAGAAGAGATTAAGTTAGATAGAGAAGATATTATTTTTATGTATCAAACATCTAGACGACAGGTCAATTTTAAATTTATAAATACAGTTATATTGATCGGGAGATCTTTAATTTTGAAGCAATGGAAAGCAAAAAAAGGTCCCAATATGTCTGAATGTATTAACAAAATTAAACAACAGCTAATAGTGGAACAGTACGATACGGCGGTTAAAACAGAATCACAGATTCACTGTTTCATTAACAAATGGAAAAAATTTATTCAGGCACTGTCTGAAGAAGAACAAAGACGGGTGCTCTATCCGTTTAGGGATTCAGAAGTAATAATTAATGCAATAGCAAGGCATGAATTTCCTAATTTGTCAGAACTCACTGGGCTAATAGAAATCTAATAACAGGAGCAGGTGGGAGAGAGCGTGAGGGAGGGAGGGGTCACGTTTTTTTTTTTGTTTTTGTTTTCTTTTTCTCCCTTTGTTTTTGTTTGGTGTTAATTTTGAGGTCTGTTTAAAAAACAAGAAAAATCCAACATTGAGTATTTACGGTACCTATGTAGTAATAAGGATGATAAATTATTGTTATATATTGGAATTTGTATACATTTTTTTTTTTCTTTTTCTCTTAAGCTTTATTCTGTATTATTATAATAAGCCCTGCGTGGCGCAATTATAGATATGTATATGCTTTGTACTCAATGTTGGTATAATAAAAATATATATAAAAAAAAAAAATGTAAGCCACTGATGTTATGTTGTCTGACTGAAACCTGATAAACTGGGCTGAAGCTAACTGAGGCCAGGACAGAAGAGCATTGAAGATTGCCCTCAGCTCTAGGATGTTTATGGGGAGAATAGACTCCTCCCGAGTCCATGTCCCCTGAGCCTTTAGTGAGCCCCAGACTGCTCCCTATCCCAGCAGGCTGGCGTCTGTTGTCACAATCACCCAGGTGGGTCTGCGAAAGCAGGTTCCCTGGGAGAGATGATCCACAGACAACCACCAAGGAAGAGAGTCTCCTGTCGCCTGATCCAGATGAATTCCATAGACAGATCCGCATAATCCCTGTTCCATTGTCTGAACATGGATAACTGCAGAGGTCTGAGGTGGAACCGGGCAAACAGAATGATATCCATGGCAGCTACCATCAGACCGATCACCTCCATACAGACGGCCGAGGATAGGACTGAAGGGCCAAACAAGAGTTGAGGATCTTTGATTTACTGACCTCTGTCAGAAATATTCTCATTGATAAGGAATCTATTATGGTTCCCAGGAACACTACCCTTGTAGCTGGAATCAAGGAACTCTTTCCCAAATTCACCGTCCATCCGTGAGAACGTAGAAAAGATAACAACATCTCCGTGTGAGAGTTTGCTTGTTGAAAGGAAGGTGCCTGGATCAGAATGTCGTCCAGATAAGGTGCCACAGCAATGACCCGCAACTGGAGCACCGCCAACAGTGCTCCCAGGACCTATGAGAAAATTCTGGGAGCTGTGGCAAGGCCGAATGGAAGAGCCACAAACTTGAAGTATTTGTCTAGAAAGGCAAACCTCAGAACTTGTGATGATCCTTGTGGATGGGAACATGTATGTACGCATTCTTTAAATCTACAGTTGTCATGAATTGACCCTCTTGAACCAAGGGAAGAATGGAACGAATAGTTTCCATCTTGAGAGACGGTACTCTGAGGAACTTGTTTAAACTTTTGAGATCTAAAATTGGTCTGAAGGTTCCCTCTTTTTTTGGGAACCACAAACAGATTGGAGTAGAATCCCAGACTCTGTTCCTGCATTGGAACAGGAACTATCACTCCTAGGTCGGAAAGGTCATGGATACATTGTAAGAATGCCTCTCTTTTTATTTGGTCTACAGATAACCTTGAGAGCAGAAACCTGCCTCTTGAAGGAAAGGTCTTGAACTCTAGTTTATATCCATAGGACACGATGTCCACCGCCTAGGGATCCAGCACATCCCGAACCCAGGCCTGAACGAAGAAAGAAAGTCTGCCCTCCACCAGATCCGGTCCCGGATCGGGTGCAGATCCTTCATGCTGACTTTGAGTCACTAACGGGCTTCTTAGATTGCTTCCCCTTGTTCCAAGACTGGTTGGACCTCCAGGAAGGCTTGGACTGTTCCTGCTTGGCAGAGGGAGAGGAATTTTTACCCTTGAAGTTCCGAAAGGAACGGAAATTACTCTGACGTCCCTTCTGCTTATTCCTCTTATCCTGAGGGAGGGAATGACCCTTTCCTCCCGTAATGTCTGAAATAATTTCAGCCAAGCCTTGGCCAAACAAGGTCTTACCCTTGTAGGGAACCGCCAAAAGCTTAGACTTAGACGACACATCTGCAGACCAGGATTTCAACCATAAAGCCCTGCGAGCCAGTACTGCAAACCCAGAAATCTTTGCTCCCAACTTAATAACTTGAAGGGAAGCATCCGTAATAAAGGAATTGGTCAACTTTAAAGGGACACTGAACCCAAATGTTTTCGTTTGGGATTCAGATAGAGCATGACATTTTAAGCAACTTTTGAATTTACTCCTATTATCAACTTTTCTTTATTCTCTTGGTATCTTTATTTGAAATGCAAGAATGTAAGTTTAGATGCCGGCTCTTTTTTGGTGAACAACCTGGGTTGTTCTTGCTGATTGGTGGATAAATTCATCCACCAATAAAAAGTGCTGTCCAGAGTTCTGAACCAAGAAAAAAGCTTAGATGCCTTCTTTTTCAAATAAAGATAGCAAGAGAATGAAGGAAAATTGATAATATTAGTAAATTAGAAAGTTGCTTAAAATTGCATGCACTATCTGAATCTGTCAGGGTTTTTTCCCTGTTTTGTTTGCCATGTGCTGCTGGCAGCCATTTTACTCACCTCGCTTGCTGACTATGGTGCATTGTGGGGGATGCTGCTCATTTCCTGCACTTCCTTTTATGGCCAGACTGGTGTGCATCATCTGTGTGAGACAGGATGCAGTCTCAGAATTGTGATGTCATCACTTATTATTTAAAGGGCCTCTGTTCAGTATGCTTTGCCTTTGCGTTGTCTCAGACCTGATTGTGAGAGTTCCTGTGTATTACCTGGCTGTCTGACATCCTTCCTGGTTCCTGATCCCTGGCTTGTTCCTGACTCTGCTGTTTTCCTTGTTCCTGATTCCGGCTCATCTGACTACACGCTTTGGCTCCTGATTCGGCTCGTCTGACTATTCGCTTTGGCTCCTGACTCGGCTCGTCTGACTACCAGCTCTGGTTTTGACTCCTGGCTTGTTATTTGACTTGTGGACTTTTTATTATTTTTTGTTATTAATAAAGGTGTTATAATTTTTGCACTTCTTGTCTCAGTCTGATTCCTGGCACCCTGACAGAATCACTAAAGAAAAAAATTTGTGTTCAGTGTCCCTTTAAGGCCTTGATCCTATCCTGGATCTCTTCAAGGGGGTGTCTGTCTGAATAGAATCAGACAATGCATCAAACCAATATGCTGCCGCACTGGTGACGGTAGCAATACATACTGCAGGTTGCCATTGTAAACCCTGGTGTACATACATCTTTTTAAGTAACCCTTCCAACTTCTTATCCATAGGATCCTTAAAAGAACAGATATCCTCTATGGGGATAGTGGTTCTCTTAGCTAAAGTGGAATTTGCCCCCTCCACCTTAGGGACCGTCTGCCAAGACTCCTTGATAGAGTCAGCTATTGGAAAAATCTTCTTAAAAATTGGGGATGGAGAAAAGGGAATACCAGGTCTCTCTCATTCCCGAGCAATAATCTCTGTAGCCCAGTCTGGAACAGTAAAAACCTCCACGTGGAATGTACATCAAAGTATTTATTTAGCTTACTAGACTTCTTAGGATTGACTACGACCATCATGTCGGAATCGTCCAAGGTGGCCAAAACTTCCTTAAAGGGACAGTCTAAACCAGAATTTTTATTGTTTTAAAAGATAGATAATCCCTTATTACCCATTCCCCAGTTTTTCATAATCAACACAGTTATATTAATATACTTTTAACCTCTGTGATTACCTTGTATCTAAGCCTCTGCAAACTGCCCCCTTATTTCAGTTCTTTTGACAGACTTGCAGTTTAGCCAATCAGTGCCTGCTCCCAGATAACTTCACGTGCACGAGCACAGTGTTATCTATATGAAATACATGAACTAACACCCTCTAGTGGTGAAAAACTGTTAAAATGCATTCTGAAAAGAGGTGGCCTTCAAGGTCTAAGAAATTAGCATATGAACCTCCTAGGTTAAGCTTTCAACTAAGAATACCAAGAGAACAAAGCAAAATTGGTGATAAAAGTAAATTGGAAAATTGTTTAAAATGACATGCTCTATCTGAATCATGAAAGTTTTTTTTTGGCCTAGACTGTCCCTTTAAGTAACAAACGGAGGTGTTCCAGCTTAAACCTGAAAGATACAACTTCAGTATCAGAAGAAGGAATTACACTCTTTCGAGTCTGAGATTTCACCCTCAGATGCCACCTAAGTATCTTCCTCCTCAGGCTTCTGCGAGGGAACATTCGGAATAGCCACGACTGTGTCAGAAACCTTACTCCCTGACTCTTTATATTTCCTCTTGCGCTTTCCCTGCAGCATGGGAAAAGCAGACAGCGCATCAGTTACCACAGAGGATATGTGAGTAGCAATGTCTTGCAAAGTAACTCCAACCGAAGTGTGAGAGGAAGCGCAGGGCACTGCATGTAGGGACGATAATGTTTGGGACACTTGAGGAGAAAACTGCAGCATATCTTGAACAGGAGACCCCTGAACAGCATCTTCCTTAGATAATGATGGCTCAGAATCAAAAAGTCTATCCCTGTACTGTAATGTTCTCTCAATACGTGAGGAACAGAAAGGGATTGGTGGTTCAACATTGGAATCAAAACCGAAGCTACATGTAACGTTTTGCAGGGCATCTTGATCCATCTTTACCCCCAAATTAAATAAAAATGTCCTTATTTAATTTTAAAGCAATAAACAAAAAAAACGCTACTGTCACTTTAAATAATAAAAGGAAAGTTTATATTAAAAAAAACGCAACCGCAAAGCAACTGCTCACACACAACCTCAGACAGCCTCTTCACCTCAGCACTCTTTGCTGAGGTGTCTACCTGTCCTGCTGAAACGTAAATAAGAGATTACAATGATCCGGTTTCAGAGCTGCTCACACAGGCGGTTACCGGCCAACAATATTCCTTGCTAGCAGAGCCGCAACGAACCCCTCTATACCGGATCGCACAGAAGGAGAAACGGAAGTGCGCAACACTAACTTGCAGCCACAAAAAGCCTGCCTTGCTAATCATGGGCGAAACTAAACTAAATTCCCGGTCGCCATTAGCCTCCCTGTAGCCGTCACAAAAATAAAGTGCACAAAAACACAAACCACCAAGTTAACCTGGAGCTGAGCCACATATAATGAGTTACACAAAACCAGCAGCAATATCAACAAATATGCAACTGCTCCTCAAGCCTCCAGTGCCTCCATAACTGCTATAATCCCATTAATATAAAATAGGATTGATACTATAAAAGTCCCATACAGATTTAACTGTAAAAGTGCCATATTCTCCAAGAAAATAAAAATTAGGCACTTACCTGAATTCAACACTGCCCGGCAGCAGGGCAGCTCACTTGGTTTTAGAGGCACACCTCCTCACATAGACCTGTGAAAAGCAAAGAAAGACTGAATAATCCTACTCAGGCTTTCAAGACAGGGCAGCCAAAACTGTTTGGGAGGCGCATTGAGGATTATACCCCACAAGTTCCCAAGTGCTTAACCCCTTAACGACGCATGTCGTACACAAACTGGTCTTTAAAGACCAGCGACGTACCCTGTACGTCGTCAGGGTTTTCAAGCGGCTGGAAGCGATCCAGCCAGTTTCAAGGTATTGCAGTGATGCCTCGATATTGAGGCATCACTGCAATACCTTTTTAGGCACACTGATGCAGAGAGAGCCACTATTTGGCCCTCTCTGCATCAGCCAGCGATGGTGCCGATTGTTTTTAGGTGGGAGCCATTACAGGGAGGCGGGTGGGCGGCCCATCGTTGGGGAACTTCCTTCCGGCCAGCTATTTTTCATGCCGGGTGTGCGTGGTAGCGCGCACGGGAGGTGAGGGGCGGGTGTGTGCGCGCGCACCCGGGATCTAGGCGCAGTCCAAATTTAAATTGCTGGGAGAGGGTGATGGGTGCAGAGGAGGGGGGATCTTGGAGTGATCTGGGAGGGCTTAGAGTATGGAGGGGGCAGCTACACTACAGAAAAAGTTTGTTTTTTTATAAAAAAAACTGTGATTTTATTGCAAAGTGGGTACTACTACTGGCAGACAACTGCCAGTACCCAAAATGGTGGCTAATAGTTAGTGGGGGGAGGGTTAGAGAGCTCTTTGGTGGGAATCAGGGAGGTTGGGGCCTAAGGGGGGATCCTACACAGCAGAATACGATTAAAAAAAAAAAAACAACCTTTTATTTTAGTACTGGCAGACTTTCTGTGGGGTGGGGGAGGGAAGAGAGCTGTTTGGGAGGGATCAGGGGGTGGGATGTGTCAGGTGGGAGGCTGATCTCTACACTAAAGCTAAAATTAACCCTTCAAGCTCCCTACAAACTCCCTAATTAACCCGGTCACTGCTGGGCATAATACAAGTTTGGTGCGCAGCGGCATTTAGCAGCCTTCTAATTACCAAAAAGCAACGCCAA
Source organism: Bombina bombina (assembly GCF_027579735.1). Taxonomy (NCBI): domain Eukaryota; kingdom Metazoa; phylum Chordata; class Amphibia; order Anura; family Bombinatoridae; genus Bombina; species Bombina bombina. The sequence continues at coordinate 611,366,421 of NC_069499.1, read as the reverse complement.
AGACATATATGTCTGCTATTTCTGAACAAAGGGGATCCCAGAGAAGCATTTACAACCATTTTGTGCCATAATTGCACAAGCTGTTTGTAAATAATTTCAGTGAGAAACCCAAATCTGTGGACTCACTGTGTCATTAGAAAGAAACAGTAATTTTTTATTGAAAGCATTTTTGCTAATGGAAGTATAGTCCAACAATATTTCTATTTAAACTTGAAGTGTACCCATGCACATTTGATTTTTTTTACTTTCTACCTATTTAAAGGGACACTGAACCCAAATATTTTCTTTAGTGATTCAGATAGCGCATGCAATTTTAAGCAACTTTCTAATTTACTCCCATTATCAAATTTTCTTCATTCTCTTGGTATGTTTATTTATAAAGCAAGAATGTAAGTTTAAATGACGGCCCATTTCTGGTGAACAAACTGGGTTGTCCTTGCTGATTGGACAGCACCAATAAACATGTGCTGTCCATGGTTCTGAATGAAACATTTGCTTGCTCCTTAGCTTAAATCTCTTCTTTTTCAAATAAAGATAGCAAGAGAATGAAGAAAAATTGATAATAGAAGTAAATTAGAAAGTTGCTTAAAATTGCATACTCTCTTTTAATCATGAAAGAAAAAAAATTGGGTTCAGTGTCCCTTTAAGGTAAGATAAAGGGGTGTGTTTTGTTGAGGGGAATTGGGGCAATACCCTGAGGTTTCTCTTTAAAATGTAATCTCTCCTAGGTAAAGTGTCAACCCTGTGATAGGCATTGCCCCCGACCCCCCCCCCCATTTTTTTAACAGAATGTATCAAAATATATTTTCCTAGTAAGCGACCCAAGTCCAGTCTGGTCCGTATTGAAAATGCTGAGTATTTACACCGTCCCCATACTACAGCACAACTCTTTATCTGCATAATAAATGTGCTCAGAAGTCTATTAAACTTACATGCAATCAAGCAGAATATGCATTCCAAAGTTATATTATATAAACTACTAGTACAATTGTATGATGAGTGGGGGCGATTTGAGTTTCGGAAGAGAACAAACGTAGAGATTATTTTTATAGGGCATTATCCTCCATAATGTGATTAGCTATAAAAAAATGTTCGACATTGTTGATTATTACTGTGGTGCAAGTTTTACAACAGATTATCCGTTTATTACACTATACTTAAATTGTGCAAACAGCTCTAAGGATTAAGGAAATGAACAACATTATTCCTTCCTATATGTTTTACAAAACCCACCCCAAAAAATGTATATATAATGGGCAGGTCAAGGGAAGTAGGCGGGTGCTGTTTCTTAATACCCTGAAGATGATTAGCTGCTTTAGGATTAGCTACACGCGGCCACTCGGCACTGCCTACAAACGGAGGTGGTTTCCTCGAGGTCTCCATGGGCGTTGAGACGCAGGGTGATGTCCTCATTGGCTGTAAAGGCAATAGGGATGTGATTAACAAAACGATGGCGAAAGGGACTTTTTTTGCTCATGACTACGACGTCATTTGTAGGCGGGATTTAAGGAGAACAGTGGAATAAGCAACCCCTGGTTGGTAAATGCTGTTCACATGACATAGCTTTTCCTTTACAGTGTGAGGTAAGCACTGAATTTATATAACAACAATGTATACGACCC